>NC_057801.1:766812596-767157596 GCF_018294505.1 Triticum aestivum
GGGCGGCGACGGAGACGAGGGCGGTGACGGGGACGGGGGCGGCGACGGGGACGGGGGCGGCGACGGCGACGGGGTCAGTGATGGCGTCGATCGATTGGGGCTGGCGGTGCTTCAATGGGGAAACAGAGGAAGAAACAGAGGGAGAATGAAATTTTTCGAAGTGTTGTATATATAGAAGGCACCTTTAGTACCGGTTGGAGCCACCAACCGGTACTAAAGGCCTATTTTGGCCAGCCCAAGCGGCGGGAAGCGACCCCCTTTAGTACCGGGTGGTGGCACAAACCGGTACTAAAGGCCCCCCCTTTAGTACCGGTTTGTGCCACGACCCGGTACTAAAGGGGGTGCGCTGGCGCAGGTGCGGTGCGGCAAGTTTAGTCCCACGTCGCTAGCCGAGGGGCGACCGCACTGGTTTATAAACCCCCATGCGGTCTCTCTCTCAAGCTCCTCTCCAAAGCAGGCTTACTGGGCCTACGTGTTCTTTGCTGCCCTGTGGGCCCACTTGGCCTTTGCGGGCCTGCATCCTGGCCCAATGACAGGTTGGGTTTCTAGTCGTATGCAGGCCGCTCTGGCCTAGTAGGCGGGTTTTTTTATTTATTTTTTTGCATTATTCATTTTTGTGTTGTTTTTTTGTGTATTTAGAGTTTCTTTGTGAATATTTTTGCTTTAGGTACAAAAAATTACAAACTTTCTGTTAGTGCCCGTAGTTTTCAAATTTGAATAGTTTAAATTTTGAATTATTTGAAATTAGTGTGAATCACTTGTTTGTGAATTACTTAACTTTAAAAATTAGTAAAGGCATGAAAGAATTTGTTTGCACATTAAATTTCTTTGCGTTTCAAATGCCAAAACACATAACTACCCTAACTATTACAGAGATTCCCCTCTGGGTGTGAAACACAGAAGAAAGTGATGAAAGTGATTCCCCTCTGGGTGTGAAACTTTTTCTTTGCGTGTGTCCCTTTGCGCCGTAACCATGGAAAATCTTCATCATTTAACGGGATGCTCGGGTCAATATTCACTGTGAATGGAGCAATTTCATCAAACTTTTCATAATCTTCTGACTTGTCTGTCTTGTCATCCACTCCCACGATGTTTCTCTTCCCAGAAAGAACTATGTGCCACTTTGGCTCATCGTACGATGCATTCGCTTCCTTATCTTTTCTTTTTCTTGGCTTGGTAGACATTTCCTTCACATAGAAAACCTGTGCCACATCATTGGCTAGGACGAATGGTTCGTCTGCATACACAAGATTGTTGAGATCCACTACTGTCATTCCGTACTGCGGGTCTTCCGTTACCCCGCCTCGTGTCATATTGACCCATTTGCACCGAAACAAAGGGACCTTTAAACCACGTCGATAGTCAAGTTCCCATATGTCCTGTATATAACCATAATATGTTTCCTTTCCCGTCTTGGTTTCTGCATCAAAGCGGACACCACTGTTTTGGTTGGTGCTCTTCTTATCTTGGGCGATCGTGTAAAATGTATTACCATTTATCTCATACCCTTTGAAAGTCATTATATTCGAAGATGGTAACTGGGATAGCAAGTACAGGTCATCTTCAATAGAGGTGTCATGCATGGTACGTGTCTGCAACCAGCTGGCGAAACTCCTGGTTTGTTCACGTGTAATCCAGTCATCAGACCGCTCCGGGTGTTTGGAGCGTAGCAAATTCTTGTGTTCATCCATATACGGAGCCACCAAGGTGGAATTCTGTAGAACTGTGTAGTGTGCTTTAGTGAGAGAATGTCCGTCCATACATATTATTTGTTCCCCTCCTAGTGTGCCTTTTCCATCCAGTCTGCCCTTATGCCGCGATTCAGGAACACCAATCGGCTTAAGGTCAGGAATAAAGTCAATACAAAACTCAATGACCTCCTCATTTTGATGGCCCTTGGAGATGCTTCCTTCTGGCCTAGCACAGTTATGAACATATTTCTTTAAGACTCCCATGAACCTCTCAAAGGGGAACATATTGTGTAGAAATAAAAGACCCAAAACGTTAATCTCTTCGCATAGGTGAACTAGGACGTGCGTCATGATGTTGAAGAAGGATGGTGGGAACACCAACTCGAAACTGACAAGACATTGCACCAAATCATTCTGTAACCTTGGTATGATTTCTGGATCGATTACCTTCTGAGAGATTGCATTGAGAAATGCACATAGCATCACAATGGCTAATCGAACATTTTCCGGTAGAAGCCCCCTCAATGCAACCGGAAGCAGTTGCGTCATAATCACGTGGCAGTCATGAGACTTTAGGTTTTGGAACTTTTTCTCTGCCATGTTTATTATTCCCTTTATATTCGACGAGAAGCCAGACGGTACCTTAATACTGTGCAGGCATTCAAAGAAGATTTCCTTCTCTTCTTTGGTAAGAGCGTAGCTTGCATGACCCTGATGTATGCCGTCTTCTCCGTGCATACGTTGCTGGTCCTCCCGTGCCTCAGGTGTATCTTTTGTCTTCCCATACACGCCCAAGAAGCCAAGCAGGGTCACGCAAAGATTCTTCGTCACGTGCATCACATCGATTGCGGAGCAGACCTCTAGGTCTTTCCAATATGGCAGGTCCCAAAATATAGATTTCTTCTTCCACATGGGTGCGCGTCCGTCAGCGTCCTTCAGAACAGGTTGTCCGCTAGGACCCTTTCCAAATATCACCTTCAAATCCTTGACCATATCATGTACATCAGCACTAGTACGGTGGCGAGGCTTCGTCCGGTGATCCGCCTCACCTTTGAAATGCTTGCCTTTCTTTCTTACGGGATGCCAGCTCGGAAGAAATCGACGATGTCCCAGGTACACATTCTTCTTACAACTATTCAAATATATACTGTCGGTATCATCCAAACAGTGCGTGCATCCCCGGTATCCCTTGTTTGTCTGTCCTGAAAGGTTACTGAGAGCAGGCCAATCATTGATGGTCACGAACAGCAACGCCTTCAGGTCAAATTCTTCCCCCATGTGCTCATCCCACGCACGTACACCTGTTCCATTCCACAGTTGTAAGAGTTCTTCAACTAATGGCATTAGGTACACATCAATGTCGTTGCCGGGTTGCTTAGGGCCTTGGATGAGCACTGGCATCATAATGAACTTCCGCGTCATGCACAACCAAGGAGGAAGGTTATACAAACATAGAGTCACAGGCCAGGTGCTATGGTTGCTGCTCTGCTCCCCAAAAGGATTAATGCCATCTGTGCTTAGACCAAACCATACGCTCCTTGCGTCATCTGCAAACTCCTTCCCGTACTTTCTTTCGATTTTTCCCCACTGCGACCCGTCAGCGGGTACTCTCAACTTTCCGTCTTTCTTACGGTCTTCTCTGTGCCATCGCATCGCCTTGGCATGCTCTTTGTTTTGGAACAAACGTTTCAGCCGTGGTATTATAGGAGAATACCACATCACCTTGGCAGGAATCTTCTTCCTGGGGCGCTTGCCCTCGACATCACCAGGGTCACCGCGGCTGATCTTACAGCGCAATGCACCACATACCGGGCAAGCGTTCAAATCCTCGTACTCACCGTGGTAGAGGATGCAATCATTAGGGCATGCATGTATCTTCTGCACCTCCAATCCTAGAGGGCAGACAGCCTTCTTTGCTTCGTACATACTCTCGGACAATTCGTTGTCCTTTGAAAGCATATCCTTTATCATTACCAGCAACTTTCCAAATCCCTTGTCAGATACACCATTCTCTGCCTTCCATTGCAGCAATTCCAGTGTGGTGCCCAGCTTTTTCTTGTCACCTACGCAATTCGGGTACAACAATTTTTTGTGATCCTCTAACATGCGCTGCAACTTCTTCTTCTCCAAATCACTTGTGCAGTTTCTCTTTGCATCGGCAATGGCCCGACCTAGATCATCAACGGGCTCATCTGATGCCTCTTCTTCAGCTTCTTCCCGCATTGCCGGCTCAGCTTCTTCCCGCATTACCGGCTCAGCTTCTTCGCCCATTGTTGTATCATCGTATTTAGGGAACCCATGGCCAGGATAGCCGTCGTCGTCCTCTTCTTCTTCACGGTCTTCCATCATAACCCCTCTTTCTCCGTGCTTGGTCCAAACATTATAGTGGGGCATGAAACCAGAATCAAACAGGTGCACGTGAATGGTTCTTGACGTAGAGTAATTGCGGCCATTCTTACAGCCAGCACATGGACAAGGCATAAAACCATCCGCCCGCTTGTTTGCCTCAGCCGCAAGCAGAAAAGTATGCACGCCCTCAACGAACTGGGGCGAGCATCGGTCATCGTACATCCATTCCCGGCTCATCTTCATTACACAACACCGAATAGACCAAATTAATACAAGTTCATACATAAAGTTCATACAACACTTAAATGCAACAAACAAATAACTCTCTAGCTAAAGCATTTAAATGCAACAACAAATGCGATCAAGATCGCAACTAAGGTAACAATTGATCCAACAGCATAATGATACCAAGCCTCACTATCGATGGCATATTTTCTAATCTTTCTTATCTTCAAGTGCATTTTCTCCATCTTGATCTTGTGATCATCGACGACATCGGCAACATGCAACTCCAATTCCATCTTCTTCCCCTCAATTCTTTTCAATTTTTCTTTCAAGTACTCGTTTTCTCTTTCAACTAAATTTAACCTCTCGACAATAGGGTCGGTTGGAATTTCCGGTTCACGTACCTCCTAGATAAAAATATCTATGTCAACTTGATGGGCATAATTTTTCATAAACACGAAATGCAACAAATAGTTTTAAAAGAGAATATACCACATCCAAATCATAACAAGGACGAGGGCCGACGGGGACGGATATCAAAACCATGGCACTATGTATAACAAACAACGTACGGGTAAGATAATTATTATACGAGTAACTATATATCCAAATCACACAAACATCAATTTTTTATATAAAATTTCATGAACAAGAGGCTCACCACAAGGTGGTGCCGGCGACGGGACGGTGCGGGCGATCGACGGTGGTTACGACGGAGATTTAAAAGGGACTAAGTAAACCACACCTACGTATGCAAACTAAGTGTTATTTTGACCTCAGATTGCATATAAATCAAATACTACGACATATAATTCCTCCCAAATTACTAAAACCCACAATTAATCACTATATAAACCAATGCAAGAGCTAATCTAGCAATGAGAGATGAAAGGACAAAGTCGCTAACCTTGGTGATCATTTGAATGGATGGGGGCCTGCAAATCTTGACAAATTTGGGGCAAATTTTGTAATGAACTCGAGAGGAAGAAGGGAAGAACAGAGGAGAGGGAGAGGGGAAAGGGGGAAGAACAGAGTGCGGGTGGACGAAGGGTTTATGTAGGACAACCTTTAGTACCGGTTCGTGCCACGAACCGGTACTAAAGGTGATGGAAGGGCCCCACTCTGACAACATCCTGCCACCACTTTCTTTAGTGCCGGTTCGTGGCACGAACCGGTGCTAAAGGTTTTCCACGAACCGGTACTAAAGAGCTCCTCCCGCCTAGCCGTTGGAACCGGCACTAATGGACACATTAGTGCCGGTTCTGTTACAAATCGGGACTAATGTGTCTCACATTTGACCCTTTTTCTACTAGTGTAAATTACTCACTTTCGTCGACGTGTGGGACAGCCAGCACCTGGGTCCACCAGCCATGCACTAAATTACTCCGTAGTAGAGTGACGGTAGACTACCCCGATCGAACCACTGCAGTAATGCCCAATGAGCCGTCAAATCACAAAACCCCCTCCTTTCCAGCAGTAAGTTAGACGGACGAAGCAACCATCATTTCACTCTTCTCTCTCAGATTCCTCTCTTGAAGAAAACCCCCACTCGCTTTGCTTCTCCCTCATCTCGTTCCTCCTTTCACTCTTCTCTCTCAGCTTCCTCTCTTGGATGGATGCCGGAGCACCGGCCGACGTGATGTCTATGGCTCTGGCCAAAACCGTCGAGGCTCATGGTACGAAGAATCGCAAGCACCCCGCCGAGACTACCACAGAGAAGCTCAAAGCCATCGCCCTATCCAAGCCCCCCTCTTCGGGATCCCTAATTAAGCAAGTCCAGGTAATGTCTCTTGTTGACGATCTTTTTCTTGATATTGATCGTATTTTTTCATCTAACACACAGTACTAGTACTGGTAGTACAACTTTCTGGGTGATCTTGCATGTGATTTTAGTGTGCCAAATGACGGTTCTAAATTCCTCTTTTAACCAAAACATGCGAGAGGTTGACACTGATTTCTTATATATTACTTTCAACTACTCCCTCTGTCCCAAATTTCTTGTCTTAGATTTGTCTAGATACGGATGTATCTAATACTAAAATGTGACTTGATACATCCGTATCTAGAAAAATCTAAGACAAGAATTTTGGGACGGAGGGAGTACTTTATGAACATCAATGCTACCTTTTAAGAAGGTATATATGCCTCAGTAACTTGTGTTATGGATACTGCATGTAATCCCTCTGCTCTCATACCTTTGAAGACATGTTCTAGTGTCTTTGTTCACTCATTTCTGTGCGTATATGTAGTCATATATGGAGTATAATATCGAAAATCATCTTATATTTCTGAACGGAGGTAGTAATAAAATATGGTTTCTGTTTGAATTAGAACCAGGTCCACGGTGGAGATGAAGTTCTCAAAGTCATGCCGTGTGAACTGGAAGACCTGATGATGAGTTCTACTGCTGAACTATCCAGCTGCTGTGTCCTTGTCGCCACGTGTCCTGAACTAGTGTTTTCCTGTAGCATTGTTGTCAGGCGTGTTCTCGAGGCTGTACTTGACCACAACAATTTCCTGGCTGTGCCTTCGATTATGAAGGGTGTGGTTCTTGTAAAGCTTCCCAACAAATCTGATGCGGCATGTCTTCATCATCTTGTTTATGAGTGGAAAGACCACTCTGTTAGGTTCTCCAAGGTTGACAAGATGGTGATGGTGCATGTAGACATCTCACACGAAGTCCATGGCCTAGTCAGTTATGCGGTGTTCATTCCGTAGGTCGGTGGCATGAAATAGTCTACAGATGTAGTTAGTGCAACTTTGCTTGTCTGTAGTAAGTACTATTGTTCAATACTTGATTTGTGTTTGTGAACCCTGTATTGTTTATTAGTACTGCCACTTTTGGTGTGTGGTCAGTCCTGAGAACGGTCTATGTTAATGTCTGTCCACTCAATTCAGTCTGTACATTTTGAAGTATCCAGATCATATTTTTTGTGAGGATGGTTTATCAATTATGGTTACACTCCAATATCTGTACGCATTGCAGGGTTTATCGCACCCACCAGGATTTCCAGTCCCATGGATGTTCGGTCCATACTATTTGTCACGACCTTTGGACTGTCCTGCTTGTGGGAGTAAGCAGGGCCCCTGCATGCCACACGTAGTTGGGCGATCAATCTTCTGTTTATTACTTCAACATAGTGATTTCCTAGTAAGGATTCACTCGTGTCACATCAAGTAAATCTGATTGATTTACTGTCTAAATCTTATTGATTTAATGTCATGTTTTCTTTCTTTTCCTGCAATTTTATGATGCAGGTTTTTCCATGTGACATTCATCACAGAATAAACCATTTGGTTTGCTCTATGATGGCTATTTTTGCAGGTTTCACTTCTTATGTCGTGTCAGTAACGAAGGCACTGTCCATCACTTATATTACTGGGAAAAATTGCATCTGTCTGTTGTCTGAGTACAAGCTGAATCCCTATGATGAACTGCAGTTTGGTTTAACAAAAACGCCACAATTAGTCCTTATCGCATTTAAAAGAAATGAAGAAAAAAACTAGATCATGATCACGAATCCTAGTCAAGTTAGAAAGCTGATCATAGCAGGCCAGACACGATCGATGTTGTCTCGCACAGATTGAGCACCGACAGTTGCTCTAGCACTGACAGTGGTAGCAGCTCAGTCTGATCTGGCTGAGGATTGGGCACCGACCGCGTTAGAGGATCAGTCTGATCTACCAGAGGATCGGGCATCGACACCGGCACCAGCTCTACAAGGAGCACCATCTCCGGCAGCAGCAGCGTCTTCGGCACCTGCACCAACACTTGCACTTGCATTTGGTCCGGCCCGTGCAGTTGCACCGGCAACAGACTGGGCTGTAGTTTGCACTTCATATACCAAAGTCCTTACAAAAACCGACGTGTCCACCTTCTTGGTAAGCATTGGCCGCCCAAGTGCTTCGTTCTTTTTTCTTTCCATGTTGTTTCACATGATTCACTATGTTGATCTAACTGTTTGGGTATGTCTTCTTGTTTGCAAACAGAGAATTCCTAGAGCAACGAGGGAGTCGTTCAACAATCCGGGCGACGGCGGCCAAGTTTCTCTTACCATGCGCAGCCTTGGTGTGAATGAACCTGCTCAATATATCGTAAGTACAAAGGATGGTCGCATGATGATTGATGTTAAAGGATGGTCAAGGTTCAAATCTAAATCATATCTTGCGGTAGGGGATGATGTCAAAATCGAACTTTCTCGGCAAGTAGAGCTTGTCTAAATCAACTTTGAAATTCTTCAGTAGAAGCACGCAACTGCCGAACTGATCTATCCTCCGAGAGATTTTGATGTAATAATCTGGCATGGTGAAACAAGTGTCCTGTGTGTATAAGTAGTACGACAGTATTATTGATCACATGGTATATCGTTGATAGAATTGCAACTCTAATTGCTCGTTAGGAACTGTCGTTCGATTTCATTCCAACTGCTGTCGTGCTTTATTCAATTTTGTGTATTCGCCTTGCGACAGCATCTAAAACCAGCGTAGTACCGATCGCTTGCAATATGAAAAGCGCTGAGGTAGAACACATGGGCCCCCAAACATGCAGGGTCGGCCTGCGGCCCATAGTCCAGAACCGTGAGCCTATTTGAGTATTATATTCTCAGGTGAACCCCCATAAAAAAAAGCTGAACCCCCGTAATGCCCGTGCGTTGCAGAGGGAGTATATTTCTCGGCAAGGTGAGCCTGTGATATAAAAGATTTGTATATTTTTTTACAGAGGGAGTATCTCTCTATCAGAAAATATATTTATGTGTAACTAGTTACTCCTATCTTTGTACTTCCTTTCGCTGATATGTGGGGCAACCGGCAACGGGATCCACGTGCCATATGCACAAATTAGAGTGCACAACTTCACGGTAGACACACCACGGTCGTAGCGCCGCAGTAATGCCCAATGAGCCATCAAATCACAACCCCCCCCCTCTCCAGCTTTAGTAGTAAGCTAGACGGATGAAGCAACAATATTTCATTGGGCCTGAATTCCCTTCTCACTCGTCTGCTTGTTCAGAGAAAACCCCCGCTCGGCGATTGCATAGGGTTTTCTCATGGAGAACCAGGTACGAATTCTTCATCCATCCCCGATAAATCCAAGTCCCTTGGTCGCATGTAATCCTAGGATGGCAGCCGCCGCCGTTGATGCATTTTTCTTCGTACTGAATCTAGTGTGTTTCAGTTGCAGTACCCAAAGTGCGAGTACCCTACAGATTTCTGCGCCTTCGGCGAGACGCCACACTTGTTCCTTCTCATCCTACCATAGCATGTTCCTAGAATCCTCTTATCTATCCGGGAGGGTGGATTTTTTTTTTTGAACATGCTATGTTGTCATATTATTTTTCCTGTAGTGTATTATTTGCTCTGCCAGAACACATGTACTCAAGATGCTCGGCCTTGCCATAACTGAATACACTAGTTTAATGGTCACAATGAAGACAAGCCATGGATATTACTTCCGAGTTGGGTTCATGAACCAAGAAGATCGCTGCTTTTTTTATGGCCGAACTTGGATAAACTTTCTCAAGTGTTACGGACTAAAAGTTGGCGCATGAATTTTGACGGAAATAGCAGAACCTGGTCTCATCTTCACTGCGATCTTCCACCCCGACATCGTTCCAATTGTTCATCCATGTTAGTTTTGTATCTGGTTCTTGCTTGTTGCCTCGATTACTTCTTAATCCACCTATTCTGTCTAACTAATCACAATTTAACTTTAGATGTAGCAACGAATCTCTCACGAAGATGTTACTTCTAACTAATATTTTCTTATAATTGGTCGCACGTGTAGGTTTTTTCAGAGTTAAGCAGTCTGCTCGTTTGTTACTCTGTAATAACTCGGCTATTACTAATGGCACTGAAGTTGACTGGATCGACATCCACAAGTTCCTACACTTTATTGATCGTCTTGAGGTCCTTGTGGGGCATTTCAATGGTGGAAGGCCACGTGGGATATGTCTGCCACTGCTGCACTCGTTGAACAGGTCCAACTGTGTCGAGAAACTTATGGTACGAGCTGTTTTCTGTTATATATGTTGTTCATAAACTATTGCTTATACACAGTTTTACAGCTATGATCTTCTTGAAACAGGAACTGCCGAGTTCTATTGTTCCAATACAGATGCCTGACCATGGTTGGGTCAGACTTGCGCTTGGTCACAACATGATGTTTGTATCGACCTACTCAATTCCCCTTGGAGGTGAAAAGATACTTATTCGTGGGTGGTCTAAAATAATGAAGGCCCGTCCATCTTGAAGAATAGGACAGAAGATTATGTTCATGCTTTTCCATGGCTCTAAAGCGAATATCCTGTTTATTGACCATGTTGCGAGATGAAGCCGCTTTCAGAAGCTTGTGGATGCGCGGGGTGGCGCATGGGCCTTGTCCTAGGGCTTGGCGGCCTCACCCTTGGTTAACTGTAGGCAAAGTAGCATTGTTCGAGGCGTGCTTTGTACGGTTGAACCTGTATAAGTACTCATACTGCTTTCAGCTTTGGTTTTCAGCTTTGTTCGAGGCGTGCTTTGTACGGTTGAACCTGTATAAGTACTCATACTGCTTTCTGCTTTGTTCGAGGCGTGCTTTGTATGGTTGAACCTGTATAAGTGCCCCTGCTGGTTCGACATTTTGGTATTAAAAATAGTTGGGAACCCACAGAAATATGCGAAATTGGCCCTGGCCAACCAAATAAAACGACTGCAATAAATTGCATAAGAAGTAGCCATGAGCTATATATAAATTATTAAAAAAAAATAGGGAGTGGTCTGACTTGTGGGCCTGTTTAGTTGACGCGTATGCAAGATTTTTTTAGTTATTATATACTACGTCAACAAACGATTCTAGCAGACGTAACCGTTGGATGTCAATCCAACGGCCGTCGTGTTTCTTCAATCTCTGATCTTCTTGCTCCAGCCGCCAAAGCAGCGCCGAAGGGTCCGCCTCCTGCCTCCCGTGGCCGGTTGTGCTGCCGCGCAGGCCTCAGCTCCCCTACTACTCCCACCGCTGGCCAGGGCATCCCTCTACTCACCACACCCCAGCGTCACACCGCAGCCAAACCGGTGAACCCTCGTACTCCTCTCCGCACAGGCTTCCACTGTCGCGTCTTCCCTGGCTCCGCGTCATCCCCTTCCTAGGCCTCGCCGTCGTCCACCGCCGTGGTGCTCTCGACGCGGCATGGTCAATGTGGTCAATGACCGACTTCCATCGGAAGAGTACTGTATGTGGAGATGCTGACAGCTGGGTCCACGGCAGCCGCAAGGAAGTGCCTCCTTAATACGCGGAAAATATTTATTCCTCCACCTGACAGCAGGGACCCACCAGACGGGCCACCAGTATTTCAGAAAAAAAACCTTTCCCCCTGACTGCTGGGACCCACAGGACGGGCCACCGTATTTCGTGAAAAAAACGATCCCCCCGCTGTCAGCTCGGTCCCACCAGAAGTGCCTCCTTATTATGAACAAAAAAATGAATACCCCCCTGCTAGCTGGGACCAACCTTGGTGGGAGGCTGACTTGTGGGCCTACTAAGTTGACTGGGACAAAGGCCTTTGTCAACTTTAGTCAATATATGAACGATTCTAGCTCCAGTGACTGTACGATGTCCATCCAACGACAGTAGTGCTTCTTCAACCTCTTGTCTTCTTTCTCCAGCCGCCCAAAGCAGCGCCGGTTGTGCCGCCTGCTCCTGCCGCCCGTGGCCGGCTGTGATGCCGCGGAGGCCTCACCGCCCCTAACTACTCCCACCGCTGGCCAGGCCATCCCTCTACGCACCCACACCCCCTGTTATTCTGCGGCGACGGCAGCCTCACACCGCAGCCGAACGAGTGAACCCTCATACTCCTCTATGTGTGGGCATCCACTGCCGCCTCTTCCCCGGCTCCGTGTCGTCCCCTTCCTAGGCCTCGCCATCGTCCACCGCCCTGGTGCTCTCGGCGCAGCGTGGTCAACATGGTCATGGAATGGCTTCCATCGGACATGGACTGTACGTTGAGAGGCTGACAGCTGGGTCCACGGCCGCAGCAAGGAAGTTTCTCCTTATTACGCGCAAAATAGTTATTCCTCCGCCTGACAGCGGGGACCCACCGGACGGGCCACCGTATTTCGCGAAAAAACGTTCCCCCCCTGTCTGCTAGGACCCACTAGCTACATCTTCGCACGCAAGGAAGTGCGTCCGAAAAAAAATGATTCGCCCCCCTGACTACTGGGACCCACCAGCTACATCTTTGCACGCAAGGAAGTGCGTCCGGAAAAAAAAACGATTCGCCCCCTGACTGCTGGGACCCACCAGCTACATCTTCGCACGCAAGGAAGTGCGTCCGGGCAAAAAAAACAAAACGATTCGCCCCCCTGACTACATCTTCGTAGGCAAGGAAGTGCCTAACAGTCGAGACCCACCTGGTCGAAGCGTACGTAGTGTTGTCATTCTGCTCGCGAATGTGTACGTACATACTGGTCGATGTAGAGGCACGCACTCGTCGTAGTAGCGGCGCGCACGTGTCGTAGTGGAGGTGCGCACGTAGCATGTACATGTATGTACAGCGGCGAGGGTGCAAGAAAAAATACGGTCACGTATGTACATACGGGTAGGGTCTCAAACGCCTACTCGCGCATACGTACATGGCTGGGTCGGAACGAAGAAACAGCGTCATCGTCGTGTTCATGGGGAGCCAACCGACTGGGTCGGAACGGAATGCGTGGTTCTGTTCATCGGGAGGGCTTGGACGGAACAGGCGATGGAAACGAGGCCTGGCGTACCGTAGAACAGAGGAAACGGGCCTCCTATGTTCGGAACGGGGTCCTGTTGACCGGGAGGGGTGTGGCATACCGCAAAACGGAGGAAACGGACTTGTGTTGGAGTGCTACGGTTGAAACGGGGGTCATGTTCATCGGGAGGGGAGTGGCGTACCGCAAAACGGTCGAAACGGACTTGTGTTGGAGCGCTACGGTCGAAACAGGGGTCATGTTCATCGGGAGGGGTGTGGCGTACCGCAAAACGGGACTCCACGAGATACTGTTCATCTCCACCATCTACCTCCTCCAGCCTCCACGGGTTACCGTCGACCTCCTCCACCCTCCACGGGCTCCTGTTTATCCAGCCTCCACCGCGCGCTACTCCACTGGCTACTGTTCAACCACCCCTCCACCGTCTACTGTTCATCCAGCCCTCCACCGTCTACTATTCATCCAGCCCTCCACACCATAGGGTCCTATTAAACCACCCCTCCATGGCCACCCCTCCACCGTCCACTATTCATCCAGCCCTCCACACCACGGGGTCCTGTTCATCCAGAGGCAACGCCACCGCTCACTGTTCATCCAGCCCTCGCCTCGGCCTAACGTGGCCGGAGCCAGCCAGACCGCCGCCGGCCTCGCCCTGCTTCCTCTCCTCTGTTCCCGATCGGGAGGAACACGAGGAGGAAGAAGACACAGCCAGGTGGGCCCCCCAGCACGCGGACCACACTGGTCAGCCCCTTAGGCGTTGACTGAGCCCAGCCCACGTGGATAAGTGACGGGCCCCACTCATGGGACCCGCATGCGTCAGCCCCGCCACTGTTCATTTGGATAAGGTGAAAACGTATTTCCCCGATTACGTTTTCTGTTTTTCTATCCAGGCCCCTGTTTGGAAATCTTTTCATTACAGATAGGTCCCTGGCAGTAAAACCCTTATATCTTTTTATCCGTAACTCTGTTTACGGTGAAACCAACGCTCACTTCTTCGTTTCATCGAGACCGTTCTGTTGGTCATGTTTTCACTATGATTTGACATTGTGAAAATGACCTTTTTTCTCTTGCGCGTAAACAGCCCCTTTGAGAGAGAACGTGTTTTCGGCGAATCTTTCCGCGGCTTCACCGCACTTCTTCCCGGTGCCATCTTCATCCCCAGGCAAGCCACAATACCCACTTTCATGATAGTCATGTAGTAGCCATGGTTTTCAACTTGAATATTTAATAAATGTTTGCTTGTTGAAAAGATGGTTATCGTTGTTCCGGTGATGTTTGGATTTGCATGTTCACTGTTATGTTATGTTGTTTTATACTCTGAGATCATGTTATACCTGCTAGTATTACTGTCTGTGTCCAAACCGGCGGATCTTGGGTAGGGGGTCCCGAACTGTGCGTCTAGGTGGATGGTAACAGGTGACAAGGGACACGGTGTTTTACCCAGGTTCGGGCCCTCTTGATGGATGTAAAACCCTACGTCCTGCTTGATTAGTATTGATGATGTGTGTTACAAGAGTAGATCTACCACGAGATCAAGGAGGCTAAACCCTAGAAGCTAGCCTATGGTATGATTGTTGTTCGTCCTACGAACTGAAGCCATCCGGTTTATATAGACACCGGAGAGGGCTAGGGTTATACAGAGTCGGTTACAATGGTAGGAGATCTACATATCCGTATCGCCAAGCTTGCTTTCCACGCCAAGGAAAGTCCCATACGGACACAGGACGAAGTCTTCAATCTTGTATCTTCATAGTCTTGGAGTCCGACTGATGACAATAGTTTGGCTATCCGGACACCCCCTAGTCCAGGACTCCCTCAGTAGCCCCCGAACCAGGCTTCAATGACGACAAGTCCGGCGCGTATGTTGTCTTCGGCGTTTGCAAGGCGTGTTCTCCTTCATGTTTCATGTGTTTGCCGGATATTGTCCGGTTGCTTCATAAATGTTGTGCTCCTTGCCTTCTACGTCCAATAATGGCCCTCTTCCACATGTCGTACGAATGCGAAAGCCCAGGGTATTCTTACGTTTTGCCCCCTAGCTGCGTGAATAAGCTGCCTATAAGAGAGGCGAGGATCTAGATCCAAATCACACCATCCTCCTTCCGCAAGTACTCATCGAGGCGCATCTGACAAAAAATCCATTCCAACATGGACAGTCGACGCGGCTCCTGTTCTCGCGCTCCCAATCCTTAGCCAGGAGATTGGAGGAGATGCTCTGTCCCGCATAGCGAGTTAGTGACGCTCCAAGCAGAGGGATACCTTCCCCCGGCCTTTATGGTTCCGGTTCGAGCCAGACTGGCCACCTACAAGGGTGGGAAGTAGGCGGAGAGCGTCCCCAATCCCTCCAAAGGAGAGCGGGTATGCTTCGTCCCCTACTTAATAAGGGGACTCGGATTTCCTATACATCCGTTTCTCCGGGGGCTCCTGGAGTTTTATGGACTCCAACTTCACCACCTCACGCGCGCCTCCATTTTGCACATCGCGGGCTTTGTAGCTCTTTGCGAGCTATTTTTGGGCATCGAGCCCCATTTTGCACTATGGAAGAGGTTGTTTTGCCTCGTACCCCATTCTTACGAGGGGTCGATATATCAAGTGGGCGGAGCCGAAATATGGCGCATCGCCGGGACCGGATATCTATCCGGAACCCCGAAGAAGGCGTCCGAAGACTGGCCTTCGGAGTGGTTCTATATGGAAGACGCCCTGCTGCCGTATCTAGTTCAGATCGGCCTCCCGGAGTTAGCAACGCTCCTTTGAAGAAACGCCTGAGTTGGCGCCCACGGAGCCCTCAACAGCAAGATGACAGGAGCGTCCACTATCTGATGGGCCGGATACGGTTACTAGCCCATTCCGGATTAACCATGATTGGATTCATGGCCACATGCATTATGCGAGGGGTGCAGCCTCTCCAATATAGGGGCCACCCCATGTGGGATTTCAACGGGGAGAATGACGCCACCCGTCATGGCCGCATGGGGCCGGGGTCGGCCGTCGATCTGGTGAAGATCCTGTCCGGCTTGTACAAGGGGGAGAAGAAGGACTTCCTCCGCACGAATACATTGAATGGATTCTCCATGAATAACCCTCGGAGCTGGGTAAGCGGACGCTTATATATCTGATCCGTGCTTTCAAAGATAAGTGTCTTACTTTATGATTTCGACGCAGGAACTGCGCCGGGATGTGGAGGGCATAGAAAGCCCAACTCCACAACCTGAGGATCCGGGAAGATCCCTTGATCCGGCCTCCGAAGAGGATCCGGACATAAAGGTGGATTTGATTGACGGGGTGTTCCACCAGCTCAGCATAGACAATGCTTTAGTCGCCATTATGGCTGACTACCCCGGTTTATGTCCGGCTTTCCAGGTGAGTACGACCGAAGTCCTGACACCGTTACTTTTTTAATGCTTATTCCTGACCATCGTGTACCAATGGTGCTTCGCAGGAGGTGCCTTTACAGTGGGAAGCCGAGCCCGCGGCGACTAACCAAACGAGGTCAGTGCGGCCTAGCAGGCGGAAGAGGAGTGCGGCGCGAATCGAAACGCCGCCGCAAAGGTATGGTGCACCATTGTCTTTTAAGGGAAAGACTCCTGGGAGGTATATTAATGGTCATGATTCTTCTAGGAGAAAGAGCGCTCGCCGGACTGAGTCCGGAGAGGGTGCCAACCAAGCCTCCACCAGCCAGGCTCGAACGCCTGGTCCGGAGGGGGAGGCAAGCGCAAGGCGCGAGCCGGATGCTCCTCCAACGGAGGATGCCGACAGGTTGTCCGCCACCAGGTCTGAGGTGGAGAGCGCCATGAATCACAGGCACCGTCAGACAGTTCTTCGTGACGCGTGTTTCTCCCCAGAGGCATTGAATGCCTTTAATGCGGGAGACGCGCACCTCCGTGCTGCTCAAGATGGTTTAACCAGAGCCACGGAGCGGTATGTAAAAGACATACGGGTGAGGAATTTTAATAGTTATATATGCCAGTAGCCCCCGAGACTTAAAATAGTTAAACTAACTGATTTAAGGATCATCTGTAATGCAGGATCTTACCGAGAAGAATACCCACCTGTCCCAGGAGCTTCAAGAATGCAAGGCTCAACTTGAGGCCGCACTAGCCGCTGCTGGGGGAGCCACGGAGACCCCCTCTGGTAATTCATATTTTGAAAAGAGAAGTAGTTTATGAAGTGTGGCATGTGTGTATAGTCTGACAATAATATTGCACAGGGTGCCGGACTAGATCCGGACAAGCAACGGCTGCTGCACCAGTTGAAGGCCGGCGAGAGGGTGCTTATGAGGGTGCAGCAGGAGAGGAACAAACTCCAAGATGCCAACACCCAGCTGGGCGAAGAACTAAAAGATGTTCGGGTCCAGCTGTCTAACTCCGTAAAGGAGAATCGGCGGCTTCGTCGTGGCATTTATTTTAAGTGCTTGAGCAAACTCTTTTGAAAAGAAGAGTTCGGCGAGGAAGTCAATTGACAGAAATGTGTCTGTAGGTGTGCTCACGGGTCGTCCGGCGGAGGAGATGCCTGGTTCCACGGGAGACCCTCTTCCCGAGCTGCTGCAACTACACGAACGTGTTCGGCAGGCGATGAGCGGCGTCGTTCAGGCCTTATGGCCTTCCGTCTCCCTACCTGAGGGCCTTGGAGGGCTTGCTGAGAAGCTTCAGGGAGTACGGCGACGTCTCCGTCTGTGGAAGATATCGTCCTGCCGTCAAGGCGCCAGGGAGGCCTGGGCCATGGTGAAGACGCGGTACCCAAAGGCTGACCCAAACCACATGGCCGAGGTTAGACCTGTGGGGCCTGATGGGAAGGAGATCCCTGTGAGCTTGATGTACGGCCAAGTAGAGTTGGCCGCGAAATAGTCCCAACAGGACTGTAAATTAGACAGCCTGTTAGATGGGATTGAAGAGGAGTACAATCAGTCAGCTTGACAATGTAATTTTAAAATGACATATAGAATGCCTTCTAGCCGGATTGTAGATCGTTTGTCTTTGCGGACCTTTTCGCTTCAACCTCGGGACCCAACAGTCCAGAGTGTGTCCGAATACCCTTACGGTTATAAAAGAACCGGGGCGTGCATGGAGACAAGGCGTAGGGGTCATAATTGCTTTATCAGACAAGTGCCCAACTAGCTATGTTATATTACATGGTTAGTAAGAAACATCTTCCAGGGAGAATAGTTTCGTTAAGGGTTCCTTTCCCTGGGAGGCATGCCCTAAAGTGCATGTTCGGACTGCGAAAATAGCAGAACAACCATCTGGGGGCAGATAAATAAGTAAGTAATAAATCATCTTTCAGGTCACCGACCGAATATTCCCTTAAGAACGCTAGCCTTCGGCTTCAACCAGTCTGAGGTACACATCCGGCTGACCCGGCAGTAACAATTGCAGAGGTGCTCCCTTTACCTCCTAGCCGAACAATCGGGAACGTAGGGGTAAGCACAGGAGCCAGGCAACCCGGCTTGGCCAAAACTTAAGTCATATTGATGCATATAATGGTGATCAAAAGGTACATGTGGAAGTATGACACATGTGTTGGGCATGAAGCCCATACAAATAAGCTTCTGTTAAAGAAGCCCCCAGGTATAACGAGTGCGAGTAGCACATCGAGTGAGTGCGAACAAAGCGCAGATCAGCCCTCAAGGGGTTTGTACTGAAAGAGGGAGGAAAAAGGAGGGAAAACAAAGACAGCGAAAAAAATGAAAGGTGGACGGAGGAAGGAGACGAACCCTGAGTCCGGCGCTAGGCGTAAAATCTTCGCAGGCGGGCTGCGTTCCATGGGTTTGGCTCGAGTCGGTTGTCAGATGCGTTGCGTAGACGGTATGCACCGCCGGTAAGGACTTGGTCGATGATGAAGGGACCTTCCCATTTGGGCTTCAGTTTATCCTTTTTCTTGTCCGGCAGGCATAGAACTAGCTCGCCAACATTGTAAGTTTTGGCCCGTACTTCTCTGCTTTGATATCTTCGAGCCTGCTGTTGATAGAATGCGGAACGGGATTTTGCCACGTCGCGCTCCTCCTCCAAAGCGTCCAAACTGTCCTACCGATCCAACTCGGCTTCCCTTTCCTCGTACATGCGCACGCGATGTGAGTCATGAATTATATCGCAGGGCAAAACTGCCTCAGCGTTGTATACCATAAAAAATGGTGTGAATCCGGTTGTGCGGTTTGGCATGGTCCGCAGCCCCCAGAGTACAGAGTCGAGCTCCTCTACCCAGTGCGTGTTAGATTCCGTGAGGGACCACACTAATCTGGGTTTGATGCCGCTCATGATTAGACCATTTGCTCGTTCCACTTGACCGTTAGTTTGAAGGTGGTAGACTGAACCGTAGTCGAGCTTGATGCCCATGTTTTTGCACCAGAGTTTAACCTCATCGGCCGTGAAATTCGTGCCGTTATCAGTGATGATGCTGTGGGGGACGCCAAAACGGTGTACTACCCTGGATATGAAGTCTATCACAGGTCCGGATTCTGCCGTTTTAACCGGCTTGGCCTCTATCCATTTGGTGAATTTGTCCACCATGACCAATAAGTATTTGTGCTTGTGGGTTCCCCCTTTAAGGGGTCCAACCATGTCAAGCCCCCAGACAGCGAACAGCCAAGTGATGGGTATAGTTTTGAGAGCGGTGGGTGGCATGTGGCTCTGACTAGCAAAGAGCTGGCAACCGACGCATCATTGGACTAAGTCCTGAGCATCTGCCCGGGCGGTCAGCCAATAAAATCCTGTACGGAAGGCCTTGCCTACAAGGGCCCGGGCGGCGGCGTGGTGCCCGCCGAGTCCAGCGTGAATTTCAGCCAGGAGATTTCGCCCTTCCTCTTCGGAGATACCCCTTTGAAGGACTCCGGTTGTGCTTTTCTTATAAAGTTCTCCCTCATGGACCTTGTAGGCTTTAGATCGCCAAACAATGCAGCGGGCCTCATTTTGGTCTTCGGGAAGTCCCTGCCTGATTAAGTAGGCTAGGAATGGTTCCGTCCACGGGGCAATTACTGCCAGTATTTCGTGGGCTGAATTTGTTATTTCATTGGCTGAGCCACCGATTGTGTCAGAATGTTCTGTGTTAGGCGATGCAATTGGTTTCGGATTGTTATTTCCGGACTCCTCTTCCCATAATACTGATGGCGTAAAGAGCCGCTCCAGGAAGATGTTTGGAGGGACGGCGTCGCGTTTTGCGCTGATGCGTGCCAACACGTCTGCTGCCTGGTTTTTATCCTAGGCTACATGGTGGAATTCGAGTCCTTCGAACCGGGCTGATATTTTTAGGACGGCGTTACGGTAGGCTAACATTTTCGGATCCTTGGCGTCAAAGTCTCCATTTACTTGGGATATTGCGAGGTTTGAATCCCGGCGCACCTCTAGGCGTTGAATACCCATGGAGATTGCCATCCGGAGGCCATGTAGAGGGCCCTCATATTCGGCTGCATTGTTGGAGTCCGTGTACATTATCTGAAGCACGTATTGGACTATGTCTCCGGTTGGGGACGTCAAGACGACGCCATCCCCGAAGCCAGCCAACATTTTGGAGCCGTCGAAATGCATGATCCAATTGGAGTATGCGCCGTACTCTTTAGGGAGTTCGGCTTCGGTCCATTCGGCGATGAAGTCAGCCAAAACTTGCGATTTTATAGCTCGCCGTGGTTTGTAGGTTATGTCAAATGGTAAGAGCTCAATGGCCCATTTTGCAATCCTGCCCATCGCGTCGTGATTGTTTATAATATCGTTGAGAGGTACTTCGGAGGCCACCATTATGGAACACTCTTGAAAGTACTGTCGCAGCTTCCGGGATGCCATGAACACCGCGTACGCTATCTTTTGATAATGTGGGTAACGGGACTTGCATGGAGTTAAGACAGTGGATACGTAGTACACTGGTTTTTGAAGAGGGAATGTGTGCCCTTATGTTTCTCGTTCGATGATGAGTGCGGCGCTGACAACTTGATGTGTTGCCACGATGTATAATAACATAGGTTCGCCCAGGTTGGGCATGGCCAGGACCCGATTTGTTGCCGATACGGTCTTAATTTCTTAGAGTACGGCCGCGACATCCGTCCATTCGAGGTGTTCGGTGCGCCGGAGGAGGCGATAGAGGGGCGGTGCCTTTTCTCCCAAACGGGAGATGAAGCGGCTTAGAGCCGCCATGCATCCAGTTAGTTTTTGTATTTGCTTGATGTCTTTTGGGATATCCAATTGTGACAGAGCTCGGATCTTGGCTGGGTTTGCTTCAATTCCTCTACCGGATACAATGAAGCCCAAGGGCTTTCCGGCTGGTACGCCGAAAACACATTTTTCCGGGTTGAGCTTAATGTCATATGCTCGGAGGTTGTCGAATGTCACCCTCAAGTCGTCTACTAGAGTTTCGACGTGTTTGGTCTTGACGACCACATCGTCTACATATGCCTCTACCGTCTTGCCTATCTGGGTAGCCAGACATGTCTGAATCATGCGCTGATATGTTGCGTCAGCGTTTTTGAGTCTGAAGGGCATTGTGTTGAAGCAGAATGGTCCGTATGGAGTAATGAATGCCGTTGCGGCCTGGTCTTTTTCCGCCATCTTGATTTGATGGTATCCGGAGTATGCGTTGAGGAAGCACAATGAATCGTGCCCTGCGGTAGCATTGATGATTTGGTCGATGTGAGGGAGAGGCAAAGGGTCCTTTGGACAGGCCTTGTTAAGGTCTTTGAAATCGACACAAAGGCGCCAGGATTTGTCCTTTTTGGGTACCATTACCAGGTTGGCTAGCCAGTCCGGATGTTTTATATCTCTGATGAATCCGTCTTCTACGAGCTTGGCTAGCTCCTCTCCCATTGCCTGTCTTTTGGGTTCGGAAAATCGCCGAAGAGCCTGTTTGACTGGCTTAAATCCTTTTAGGATATTTAGGCTGTGCTCTGCCAGCCTGCGTGGGATTCCTGGCATGTCTGAAGGGTGCCAGGCAAAAATGTCCCAATTTTCCCGAAGGAATTCTCGTAGTGTGGCTTCTACATCAGGATTTAATTGTGCCCCAATGGAGGCCGTCTTTGTGGGGTCCACTGGAAGGACCTGGAATTTGACTATTTCGTCTGCTGGTTTAAAAGAGGTGGACTTAGACCTCTTATCGAGTATCACATCGTCCCTATCCACCGTGGAGCACAGCGCAGTGAGTTCTTCTGCCGCTAGGGCTTCGGATAATGCCTCTAGGGCCAGTGCGGCTGTCTTATTTTCAGCGCGGAGTGCTATATCTGGATCACTGACGAGAGTGATTATTCCATTGGGCCCGGGAATTTTGAGCTTCATGTACCCGTAATGGGGTATAGCTTGGAAGATTGTGAATGCATCTCGCCCTAACAAGGCGTCATATCCGCTGCCGAATGGGGCCACTTGGAACGTGACCTCTTCGGACCTGTAGTTGTCCGGCGAGCCGAACACTACGTCTAGTGTGATTTTTCCTGTGCAGCGTAATTCTTGACTAGGGATTATTCCCCTGAAGGTTGTGCTGCTTCGCTCAATGCGGCTCCAGTCAATTTCTATTTTTTGAAGGGTTTCCTCATAGATGAGGTTTAATCCGCTGCCACCATCCATGAGTACCTTGGTAAGACGAAAGCCGTCCACTATCGGACTGAGGACCAATGCGGCTGGTGCTCGAGCTGTTCGGAATTTAGGTTCATCGCTGGCATTGAAGGTGATAGCCGTGTCGCTCCATGGATTTGTTGTTGCTACTTGGTAGACCTCGGCGAGGCTGCGCATTGTTCGCTTCCGCATGTTATTTGATGTGAAAGTCTCGAAGACTGTTAATACCGTACTAGTATTGCTGGGCTGGTTGCCTGGGGCTAGAAAGCCTTCGCCACTTTTGGCCACCTGTCGTAGTATCCAACATGCTCGAAGGCTATGTGTTGGAGTGGCGCCCTCCGTATTGTGGATTTTGCAGGGTCCGTTGAGCCATCCCTCCAGTACGGTTTCGTGCCCTTTAGGGGGTTTTTGGTTTTTGGTTTTTAATCCAGGTGCTTGAGTATGATGCACCCTTTTATTTTGGACTGCGGTTGTATTCAGGGTCGGATTGTCCCAAAACCTGGTTTCGGTTTTCCAGGCACTCTCCATCGCATAGTATTTTTGTACAATGGTCGCTAGGTCGGCGAAGCATGTAACTTCGTGACGACTTATGGCGTTTATGATTCCCTTGTCCATGCAATTGTTGCAGAAAATTGAAATCGCGCTTTCTTCACAGCAGTCCTTTATCCTGTTCATAACTAGGAGGAATCTGGCCCAGTAATGATGTACTATTTCATCGGGCTCTTGCCGTATTTGAGATAGATCGCTTATGTTTGGGTGGGCGGGTGGAATTAAGTTCAGAACCCCGCCTGATCTGAGGCTCAAAGGCCAAGAAGTTTCCGGATTTGGAAGCTTGTTTTGTTGGATGCTTTCCAATGAATATGGTCCGATGCCTGACTTTAGGTCCAGTATTTGATTGACGTCCGTCCCTCTGCGGGAATCCGGCATGGAGGGATCGGGAATCCGGACATAGCTGGTTTTTAACATAGAAGAAGAGTCGCCGCATTGTTCCTCTACCACAACAACGTGGTGGGTAGCCTGGGGAGAGTTAATTTCTCTCAGATCAGTTTTAAGCCCAATCTGATCGTAGTTTGTAGCGACTCCCAGGGCGGTGATGCGATCCAAGAGCTCGTTTACGGAGGAGAGCTCCATCGGATCTAGCTGCTCGGCAAATTCCGAGCTGACGTGAAGATCTCTTTTGATGACCTGAGAGGTCATCGTCGGAGCGGTGGCCGAACAGGCGGTCATAAGAAAACCACCTAGCCGGATAGTTTGGCCGGCGGCCAAAGCTCCCTTGACGACGACGCCGTCTTTAAAGACGGGAAAGGGCATCCTTCCTGGTTGCGACGGCACAGAGGAAATCTCAATGAAAGCACCAATGTCGGTGTCAAAACCGGCGGATCTCGGGTAGGGGGTCCCGAACTGTGCGTCTAGGCGGACGGTAACAAGACACAAGGGACACGATGTTTTACCCAGGTTCGGGCCCTCTAGATGGAGGTAAAACCCTACGTCCTGCTTGATTAATATTGATGATGTGTGTTACAAGAGTAGATCTACCACAAGATCAAGGAGGGTAAACCCTAGAAGCTAGCCTATGGTATGATTGTTGTTCATCCTATGGACTAAAGCCATCCGGTTTATATAGACATTGGAGAGGGCTAGGGTTATACCGAGTCGGTTAAAATGGTAGGAGATCTACATATCCGTATCGCCAAGCTTGCCTTCCACGCCAAGGAAAGTCCCATCGGGACACGGGACGAAGTCTTCAATCTTGTATCTTCATAGTCTTGGAGTCCGGCCGATGACGATAGTTCGGCTATCCGGACAACCCTTAGTCCAGGACTCCCTCAATTACCTTTCATATGTTTATGCTTGTTAGTAGTACATGTTGATGTTGGAGATGGTCTTGCTAGTGAGTATGCCATGCTCGGTGAATATGAGTTATTGTTGATATGGTGGAAAGTTATGTGATACTCTCATGATGATGTTGATATCATGTTCATGCATTTTATCATGACTCAACATATTTGCATTAAAGTTAACCGGATTAAATTAAACTTGAACACCTGTTGGCTGAGTCATGGTGCCGTTGAATCGATGTTGACCAGTGCAACCACGCTTACCGGTATGGGACGGTCCTAACTGGGTCTATTGTTGTGCCTCTCGCCGGTGCCTCCAACGAGGGAAGGTTATGGGCGCGCGCTACCTGATCAGGTAGGCGGAGCATAACCTTGTGTGCCCGTAGTTGTTATAGCCGGCGGATCCCCGTGTGGGATCGTTTATGTTTTGGGCCACGACGGTGGTCGTTGTGTCTGGAGGTAGGCACGGGGCCACACATGACTTAGCTCAGTGAGGAGTGAGTCGGAGTGGTCGGGAGAGTGTCATGGAAGTAGATCGGTTTTGTCGGAACGTCGTTGGTCCACCCGAATGGGAGTGCGAGGCCATGGGTTCCGTAGTGTGGGTACAGTGTACTAACCTCTGCGGAGTGTATATTAATCTATCGATAGCCGCGCCCGCGGATAAGGGCCCAGGTCGAAAGTAGGTCGCACCATGAGTCAACAGTAATAAGAATAATGTGCTTAATAATAGTGAGATAAGTCGGGTGGTGATTGTCGTAAGGATCACGGGCCATGTAGTGGTCGCGTTGTGATCGCCGTAAGGATCACAGCTTGAGTGTTGGTCGTGGTGGTGATCACCGTAAAGATCATGATGGTATCGAGGATACCAAGTTGTTGTATATTCGTGATGTTGTACGAGAATCGTGGTTAAAGGTCAAGCTCCCTGTGGTCACTTAATGATTACTACAGTGTTGTTATACCAAGGTTGATTTGATCCTGAGATGATCGTGTGATGTCCGAGGTTGGTAAGTGATGCATGAGTTGGTTACGAGGTAGCCGAACAGAATAAGTGGTGCATATAGTGTCATCATGTTGCATGCTAGTATTGTCAGATTAATATGCTCATGTTGGGATAGCTGTATCATGTTTATGTTGGTCATTGATATAAACCCCATCTTGTTATCCTGGATGGCAACAATACAATACGTGTCTTGCAACCCTTTCTGTCACTGGGTAAGAACACCGCAAGATTGAACCCAAAGCTAAACACTTCTCCCATGGCAAGAAAGATCAATCTAGTAGGCCAAACCAAACTGATAATTCGAAGAGACTTGCAAAGATAACTCAATCATACATAAAAGAATTCAGAGAAGATTCAAATATTATTCATAGATAAACTTGATCATAAACCCACAATTCATCGGATCTCGACAAACACACCGCAAAAAGAGATTACATCGAATAGATCTCCACAAGAGAGGGGGAGAACATTTTATTGAGATCCAAAGAGAGAGAAGAAGCCATCTAGCTAATAACTATGGACCCGTAGGTCTGTGGTAAACTTCTCACAACTCATCGTAGGGGCTATGGTGTTGATGTAGAAGCCCTCCGTGGTCGATTCCCCCTCCGGCAGAGTGTCGGCGAAGGCTCCAAGATCGGACCTCGCGGATACAGATGGTTACAGCGGTGGAAATTATGTTTCGTGGTGCTCCTGGATGTTTTCGGGGTCCGTAGGTATATATAGGAGGAAGAAGTACGTCGGTGGACGCCCGAGGGGCCCACGAGACTAGGGGCGCGCCTTACAGGGGGGCCTATCTTGTGGGGCCCTCAGGAGCTTCTTGACTTGCACTCCAAGCTCTCCAGATCATATTTGTTCCACAAATCATGCTCCCGAAGGTTTCATTCTGTTTGGACTTCGTTTGATATTCCCTTTCTTTGAAATACTGAAATAGGCAAAAAAACAGCAATATGGGTTGGGCCTCCGGTTAGTAGGTTAGTCCCAAAACTGACATAAATGTGTAAAATAAAGCCCATAAACATCCAAAAGGGGTAATATAATATCATGGAACAATAAAAAATTATAGATACGTTGGAGACGTATCAAGCATCCCCAAGCTTAATTCCTGCTCGTCCTCGAGTAGGTAAATGATAAAAAGAGAATTTTTGATGTGGATGCTACCTAGCATAATTCATAATGTAATTTTATTCATTGTGGCATGAATGTTCAAATCCAAGTGAATACAAAATAAAAGTTCATATTGACATAAGAAATAGTAATACTTCAAGCATACTAATCAAAGTAATCATGTCTTCTCAAAATAACATGGCAAAAGAAAGTTATCCCTACAAAATCATATAGTCTGGCTGTTTCTCTATCTTCATCACACAAAGTATTTAATCATGCACAACCCCGATGACAAGCCAAGCAATTGTTTCATACTTTAATAATCTCAAACTCTTTCAACTTTCACGCAATACATGAGCGTGAGCCATGGACATAGCACTATATGTGGAATAGAATGGTGGTTGTGGAGAAGAAAAAAAGGAGAAGATAGTCTCACATCAATTAGGCATATCAACAGACTATGGAGATGCCCATTAATAGATATCAATGTGAGTCAGTAGGGATTGCCATGCAATGGATGCACTAGAGCTATAAATATATGAAAGCTCAACAAAAGAAACTAAGTGGGTGTGCATCCAACTCGCTTGCTCACGAAGACCTAGGGCACTTTTGAGGAAGCCTATCATTGGAATATACAAGCCAAGTTCTATAATGAAAAATTGCCACTAGTATATGAAAGTGACAACATATGAGACTTTCTATCATGAAGATCATGGTGCTATTTTGAAGCACAAGTGTGGAAAAAGAGATAGTAGCATTGTCCCTTCTCTCTTTTTCTCTCATTTTATTTTTTCTTTTTCTTTTTCTCTTCTTCTTTTTTTTCTTTTTTTTCTTTTTTTCTTTTTCCTTATTTTTTTTTGTAAAGTCCGAAGTCTCATCCCGACTTGTGGGGGAATCATAGCCTTCATCATCCTTTCCTCACGAGGAAAATGCTCTAATAATGAAGATCATCAGATTTTTATGGATTTACAACTCAAAGCTAGAACAAGATATGACTCTATATGAATGCCTCCGGTGGTGTACCGGGATATGCAATGAATCAAGAGCGACATGTATGAAAATTATGAAGGTGGCCTTGCCACAAATACGATGTCAACTACATGATCATGCAAAGAGCAATATGACAAAAGTAATGTGTGTCATATGAATGGAACGGTGGAAAGTTGCATGGCAATATATCTCGGAAGGGGTATGGTGGGTGTATGGTACCGGCGAAAGTTGCGCGGCACAAGAGAGGCTAGCAATGGTGGAAGGGTGAAAGGGTGCGTATAATCCATGGACTCAACATTAATCAAGAGAACTCATGTACTTATTGCAAAAATTTAGAAGTCATCAAAAACCAAAGCACTATGCACATGCTCCTAGGGGGATAGATTGGTAGGAAAAGACCATCGCTCGTCCCCGACCACCACTCATAAGGAAGACAATCAATAATCAAAATTGTGCTCCAACTTCATCACAAAGCGGTTCACCATACGTGCATGCTACGGGAATCACAAACTTCAACACAAGCATTCTTTGAATTCATGATCACCCAACTAGCATGACTTTAATATCACTACCTCCATATTTCAAAACAATTATCAAGTATCAAGTTGATCATAGCATCCAATTCACTTCCTACGATAGTTTTTATTATACCCAACTTGGATGCTCATCATTCTAGGACCAACTTTATGATAATAGAAAATACCATGCTGTTCTAAAAGACTCTCAAAATAATATAAGTAAAGCATGAGAGACTAGCAATTTCTTGAAAATCAAGACACCACCGTGCTCTAAAAGATATAAGTGAAGCACTAGAGCAAAAACTATCAAGCTCAAAAGATATAAGTGAAGCACATAAAGTATTCTAGCAAATTCTAATCAAATAGGCTTCTCCCAATAGGTGTGTACAGCAAGGATGATTGTGGTAAACTAAAAGGCAAAGACTAATATAATACACGACGCTCCAAGCAAAACACATATCATGTGGCGAATAAAAATATAGCTCCAAGTAAAGTTACCAATGAACGAAGACGAAAGAGGGGATGCCTTCCTGGGGCATCCCCAAGCTTAGGCTTTTGGCTATTCTTGAATATCTTTGGGTGCCATGGGCATCCCCAGGCTTAGGCTCTTGCCACCCTTTATTACATAGTCCATAAAAGCTTTACCCAAAACTTGAAAACTTCACAACACAAAACTCAACGGGAAATCTTATAAGCTCCGTTAGTGAAAGAAAACAAAATCACCACATAAGGTACTGCAATGAACTCATTATTTATTTCTTTTGGTGTTAAACTTACTATATTCCAACTTCTTTCTGGTTCATAGACTGAATTACTAGCCATAGATGCATTGAAATAAGCAAACAACACACGAAAAACAGAATCTGTCAAAAACAGAACAGTCTGTAGCAATCTGTAACTAACGCAAACTTCTGGAACTCTAAACATCCTACCAAAATAGGAAGTCCTGGAAATTTTGTCTATTGAACAGCAGCAAAACGAATCAATGCAAAAGCACGTTCCTGTGATTTAACAAAATTATATTCGTGTGTGCAAAGTTTCTGTTTTTCAGCAGAATCAAATCAACTATCATCGTAGGTTATCCTATAGGTTCTACTTGGCACAAACACTAATTAAAAGATAAAAACACATCTAAACATAGAGTAGATGCAAGATATATTCCTAAACAGGAGCAAAAGCAAAAATCATAAAGAAAAATTGGGTTGCCTCCCAACTAGCGCTATCGTTTAACGCCCCTAGCTAGGCATAAAAACGAAGATATGTCTAACGAGTGCCATCTTTGGCACTAAATGAGGGGGATCTCCTTTCTATGGCATTTCATTCTTCTATTTAAAGTAAGCACATAACCATTAATGGAAGAAGTAAGATTAAGCACGTTACGGAAGTTTGCCTCCAAACTAGACTTCATCTCTTTGATAATTTCATTTTGATAGAAGCACAAGAGAGTAGTTGATTCAACCTTACCATTCAAAGGGTGCCCAAATATGGTTTTCATTTTTTCATAAGTACCTATAGCATGCCTTTCAAGAAAACTTCCTTCAAAAATAGAATCTAAAACTTGTTTATAAGAAGCGGGCAAGCCAACATAAAAACTTTTTAAGTAATCTTCAATTTGATATTGTGGCACATAGCTAGCCTGAATCCTTAATAACCTATCCCAAGCATCTTTTAAAGACTCATCAAGTAAATAACGAAAAATTCCAGAGTCATCCTCATCAAAATTATTCAAGCTCTCATTGGAGACCCCGGTGGGTCTTTCTATAGCGTGATTATCCATGAGCTTAGAGAGGATAGAGGGGTTGTCCAAGGAACAAGAGCTCGGGAGAAAACCCTTAGTTCTTTTTGACTCGGCCATGGCAAAGGGAAGGCAAACGGAAAAGAGAGAAGGAGATTGGGAAAGAGAGGGCGAATAGAACAGCAAGGGTGAAGTGGGGGAGAGGAAAACGAGAGGCAAATAATGTAAATGCGAGGGAGATGGGTTTGTGATGGGTACTAGGTATGTCTTGACTTGAGCGAAGACCTCCCCGGCAATGGCGCCAGAAATCCTTCTTGCTACGTCTTGAGCTAGCGTTGGTTTTCCCCGAAGAGGAGAGGTGATGCAGCAAGTGTAGCGTAAGTATTTCCCTCAGTTTTGAGAACCAAGGTATCAATCCAGTAGGAGGCTCCTCAAAAGTCCCACGCACCTACACAAACAAACTGAGAACTCGCAACCAACGCAATAAAGGGGTTGTCAATCCCTTCACGGCCACTTACGAAAGTGAGATCTGACAGAGAGATAATAATATATTTTTGGTATTTTGTAATATAGATGCAGAAAGTAAAGATGCAAAATAAAGATAGATTGAAAGCAAATATGATAAGAGATAGACCTGGGGGCCATAGGTTTCACTAGAGGCTTCTCTCGAGATAGCATAAGTATTACGGTGGGTGAACAAATTACTCTCGAGCAATTGATAGAAAAGCGCATAGTTATGAGATTATCTAGGCATGATCATGTATATAGGCAGTACGTCCATAACAAGTAGACCGACTCCTGCCTGCATCTACTACTATTACTCCACACATCGACCGACTCCTGCCTGCATCTAGAGTATTAAGTTCATAAGAACAGAGTAACGCATTAAGCAAGATGACATGATGTAGAGGGATAAACACATGCAATATGATATAAACCCCATCTTGTTATCCTCGATGGCAACAATACAATACGTGTCTTGCAACCCTTTCTGTCACTAGGTAAGAACACTGCAAGATTGAACCCAAAGCTAAACACTTCTCCCATGGAAAGAAAGATCAATCTAGTAGGCCAAACCAAACTGATAATTCGAAGAGACTTGCAAAGATAACTCAATCATACATAAAAGAATTCAGAGAAGATTTAAATATTATTCATAGATAAACTAGATCATAAACCCACAATTCATCGGATCTTGACAAACACACCGCAAAAAGAGATTACATCGAATAGATCTCCACAAGAGAGGGGGAGAGCTTTTTATTGAGATCCAAAAAGAGAGAATAAGCCATCTAGCTAATAACTATGGACCCGTAGGTCTGTGGTAAACTAATCACAACTCATCGGAGGGGCTATGGTGTTGATGTAGAAGCCCTCCGTGGTCGATTCCCCCTCCGGCAGAGTGTCGGCGAAGGCTCCAAGATGGGATCTCGCGGATACAGAAGGCTACGGTGGTGGAAATTGTGTTTCATGGTGCTCCTAGATGTTTTCGGGGTCCGTAGGTATATATAGGAGGAAGAAGTACGTCGGTGGACGCCCGAGAGGCCCACGAGACAGGGGGCGTGCCCTACAGGGGGGGCGGCCCCCTATCTCGTGGGTCCCTCGGGAGCTTCTTGACTTGCACTCCAAGCTCTCCGGATCAGATTTGTTCCAAAAATCATGCTCCCGAAGGTTTCATTCCGTTTGGACTCTGTTTGATATTCCTTTTCTTCGAAATACTGAAATAGGCAAAAAAAAACAGCAATATGGGCTAGGCCTTCGGTTAGTAGGTTAGTCCCAAAAATGATATAAATGTGTAAAATAAAGCCCATAAACATCCAAAAGGGGTAATATAATAGCATGGAACAATCAAAAATTATAGATACGTTGGACACGTATCAGTCATGCCATGTTATGCTGATGATCTGATGATAATTCATGTTTAACCTGTAATTGCCATGCTGTTGTCTGTCTTGAATGCTTCTGGTTATTGTGAGCTTGCAAGTACATTCAATGTACTGACCTGGCGTGTCATGCCAGTTTGCAGGTCATGTCGGATTTGACTTCTTGCTTGCCGTGGTTTCCGTTCGTGTGAGCTAGGATAAGCGTTCGAGCCAGAGTCCCCGTGGAGTGCAGTTCACCACCTTCATCGTTGTTCCGCTGCTAGAGTTCTTCCGCTGCATCGTGTTGTTCTGCTGCTGGAGCAACTGAGGATGGTGTAGTGTCACCGTACTGATGTTATTCATTGTAATATCGGAGACCTTGTATTCATATTCGTGTAATAATAGAAAGCTGGTTTGTTCTATGCTAAGCAGTGTCGTATTCCAGAAGACTTCTCCTCTTTCTCTAGGCTGGAATATGGGGCGTTCCGGTTTCTCTGAGCCGGGGTGCCACAGGCTTGGTATCAGAGCAGGTCTGGCTGTAGGACGCCCTAGACCACGCGAACATTAGAAAACGGTAGTATAAACCCCAGTTGGTTTGTTGCAATTGATTGCTGCATCTGCTTGTCGCATAGCATGCATATAGATTATTATTTGTACTAACGATTTATCTGGTGAGTGTAGCTGGCATCGGTTCGGATCCACTACAGCTCAACCTTTGCATTTCTTCAGTTCCTTTTTCTTTCGGTGTTTGGTGTCATTTCTGTACCAGAAGAGTGATGCCAAGTGATCCTGACACTGTTTGCAAAAATGGTGCTCAGTCATCGCACCGATGTCTTTCCTTCAGTCCCGCCTATCATTTTGGTGATGTACATGCGTCTATCCTAGATCGTTCTTTTATTTCGTTGTGTTGGCAACCCTTAATGATCTTAGTTATCAAGAAAGGCCAATGTCAGCAGCCTCAGTTTTCCCTCACTATCCTATTTCTTGAATGAGTATGGATCTTTCTCCGTCCGCTTGATAATAATGCGGTTGCGACCTTCGTGTCCCACTGCATGATTACCAAGTACGTCCTCGTCTCCGAGCTAGTTCAGGTTGCTATCTGGCTAAGCTAGCACTTGGTGTAGCGCTGTTTACACCAATTCTTCCACACATTTATTCGTCCTCGTGCACATCGTCACGGCATATTAGACCGCAATACCGGAGTTTCCGCGAAATTTGTGTGCTTAGGTGTGCATGCATATTATTGTGTGAGTAGCAGTAATATGTGATGATTGCTTGATTAATTATATTAGTAGAATGCTTGTGTGCTTTGTTTTAAGTCGTTTCTGTTGTTCCTTTCTTTGGGACTTCGGTGTTACAATTTTCCCCCTATTAAAGTTACTCGTCCGCCGACACCGGACCTGAAGAGTCAGCAAGAAATGCATATATTTAGAAACTCAACTAAACGGAATGGAATTATCAGCTGACTGTAGTGAAAATTGGAATATCTTGTCTGGATGCAAAAGAAATCCTGGATGGACCGTCAGTATCAAGTTTGCATTAGCGTGCACTCATCACAACTAAATGATTAAATCAGCAAGAAGATAAATTGTGTGCAAGGTTGAAAGAATATTATCAAAGGTATGGCTCAGATACAGGTTTAATTTTTTGTTGAGGATGATTTTGGAACTCGATGTACTTGGAAGCAAGCAAAAATATGGCATATACTCAGAAAGGAGGATAGTCGTGCAAAACCCCGTTTCATGCATGAAATCAATAGCAAAAATATTCAGATGATTATATATGTGGAAATCGGTCCGCATATCACAATGAGAAGCTTCTGGTGGAAGCAACCCAATCTTCCCTTGCAAGATACCAGAGAAGTTTCCAAGGCAAGATTCATCTATCTTCCTCAGTATGATATGTGAATGATTTTACGTACAAGGTACCCTGTCTTCTTTAGTAAGCAACCGCAAAAGCTTCCAGCATAAGGTACTCAGTCTTTCCCCAGCAAAGTCTTTAAGGGGGTAAGCTTGTGAAGCACGATACCCAGTCTTCTTCAGCAAGCTGTCCGATGAAAGTTTCGAGCACAAGCCAGCAAATATTCCCAAGTGAGACATTGGTACAAGGTAGTACGCTGTGAATTGACAGCATATGGCAGTGAATCCCAAGAATCAGATCCGCAACATTTTGGTCAGAATCAAGAATTAGTCAGAATACACATCTGTCTTGGAATCAGATTCTCATATATATGCAATGAGCATACCATCAAGATCTTACAAGTACCCGTGAACCTGGAAAATGATCCTGATGAGCGCTTGGCCCTTTTTCTCCAATGACGGCACCACGCCTGTGATCTGTGCTGTTTCTAGCTATCCGGGGATGGATGCCTATTTTTGTTTCTCTCTTCAATGACTGTCACGAGTCTGAGCTGTTGTTCGGTCGTCTCGTATAGCTGTTGAGTTTCTTTTTGTGACAGTAGCCCTATAGCTGCTTTTTGGCTATTTTAGGGAGCTGCCACCTTCTTCTTATCGACCCGGTCTCATGCTCTGAGCCATGGTTGAGTTATTTCAGTAATGTCCCAGATCTGGGTTGTAAAAACTGTTCTGGTGGCTACTGATTGATTTGCCCAGTTCTTGCCAGGGTTTCGGATGATCGTTTCCCAACAATCAGAACTTGAGACGTGTTGAACCTGCCATTTAATGGGTTACCCTATCAGAAAAAAATGAGGATAAGCTACGATTGCCGAAAGATTGCGCCGACAGTACATATGGTCATACAAAGAAAAAATATGGCCCAGCTATTTCAGCCAAGGATCCAGACCAAGATAACAATACTGAAGGAGCAAGACCAGTGATGCAGGTATGAAAGTTGTTGCACGACCCCCATGGTGCAGATCCCCCGGATAGTCTAAATCAGTATTGATCCACATGGATGTGCCTACAGCATGAGTAATCGGCAGAGGGAATAACAGTCTGGAAGCCTGAGTCCTCACTTATATGAATCATCTTGGATAGCGTGTCGTGAACAAAAATTTTCCGTTAGAACCACCATCTGTCAAGTCTGTAGATATTATCATACATGCCAGACCCTTTATGTTAGCCGCGATAGGAGACAATCAAATATTTGGTGCGGATCTGATACTCACGACAGTGGAACTGGTTAAGATGATTCAGAAACTTCTGCGATGAGTCAGAATCTATCAGGAAACGGTTATGTTTTAACTCATTGTTTGGAACCCAAAGGACTTGCATTTAGTGGAGAAACCCAATGCAATGAGTCAGAGTTTGAGTTTTAATCAGAAAATTCTGATCATCATTACATGAAAGTTTGTCAGTGCCGGGTGGTACACCCAGCGGAAATCACTTTTGGATTTGTGAGACGGACATATATTTCAGCCACGATAATTAAACCACACTCAGCTAGTCAGCAGATCTAAAAAGAAATTGGAGCCTATATACGCATGAGCAAGCCAGGTAAGAGCTGTCAGAATATGGATACAGTAAATAAAACTACCCCAGGGCCAGTCAGATAAAAATTTAATGGGAACAACAATAAAGGAAAAAGGATACCCGAGTTGGAAACGGTTTCCTTAAGTCAGAATATTCATACTTGTTCCCTAAGCAACCAAAGCTCGAGGACAAGATTTCTTTAAGAGGGTAAGGTTTGTGACAGCCTGATTTTTGGCCCTTTCTTTTTCTTTTGTTTTTCCGAGGTTTTTGCCTGAGTTTTCTTTTTCCGTGGCTTTGTGGTCTGGAAACTAAAGAAGATGTCTTTGTTTCTAGAGTGGCTTGCCATTCCCAAATCCTTCCCTAGACCCTGTAATTTCCATCCTAGCCTAAATACCAATATTCTTTTTATTCAGAATATTCCTTTTCTATTAAAGGAATAACTCAGATTGCCCTAGGTTGTGAAGCAACCTATATTACCCTCACTCCAAAAATTCCCAAATAATTCTCATAAATTTTCGGGGTCATATCTTGATCAATTATGGAAAAACTTTCTATTGCCATGTTCAAAAATAATCCTCCAATAATTCATTTCCTATTCTGCCCTAAATGGCGCTTTGTGAAGGAAGTGTCATTTACATTTATCCTATTGACTCGCAACCTTTTGGGGCATGTTTATATGTCCAAATAATTGCCTCATGCAAATGTTAAAATTTATTTTCCTAGCCAATCTTCCTCAGTGAATTTTCAAAGTTTCTGTCAAACAGAAGGCTTTGTGAAGGAAGTACTATCTAGGTGTATCCAAATGAGATGAACTTTTGCACACTCCTTAATGTGCTCATATTAACCCCTTCCACCCATTTGCAGCCCCATCCTAGCATCTATGTGAGCATAGGAGCAAATCTTTGTTTCTCGCAATATTTTCAGGTTGTGAAGCAAGTATATCTTATATTGCTTCCAAAATCCTGATAAATTACCAGATCATTATTATACCCATAAAAAGTCTCTCCAACCATTTTGGCATCATTTCATTGAGCCATTTGACCACCATAATTATTCCAAGTTTCTGGTCAGTAGAGATGTTTGTGAAGAAAGTGCTATTTTGGCTTGTCCATTTGACATGATCTTTTTACAGCACCATCATATGACCAAATGACTAAGACTTAACCAATTTGAGCTCAAGTAGACACACCATATGAGTGCACCATCCTGATCTTCATTTCTGGACCAAGTATGCAGTTGTGAAGTAACTGCAGTAAATCTTGATCCATTTACCCTCCCAACCTCCAGGATCATAGTCCCTCTATAGATAAACATCCCAGACATCTTGTTTGTCCTCCATCAATTCACCGTTGACCACATTGAGCTGGTGAAGTTTACTGCAGTAAACTTCAGAGCTCACTAACTTTTTAACAAGAGCCTCTTTCACTTAGTTACCACCTCAGTTCAAACCATCATTCGAAGGACTTAACACTAGACATCAATTTCCAGCTGTTTGCCTCCCCCACATGCCAGCACTGGTGGTGACCACCGTTTTGGCATGCCATGCGCACGTCTAGAGCACAGTTTGTGCTGGACCCCCTCCTCCTCTCGTCGTCTTAGAGCCCGTGATCATGTCCAGTGTGTTCCCCGCGTCGTCGCCGTTCCCCTGGACCCCTCTCCCCCTCCGGAAGCTAGCTCACCGACGCAAACCACCGCGCGCCCATGAGAGATCTATGGCCGACCGAGCTATTATGGCGCTCGGCCTCTTCCTCTGCCCCTCCTTTGGCCTCCTCCTCCCCGTGAGCTCCTCCCTATGCATCACCGTCGCCTTCCCCCGAGCCCATGTGTGAGCACACGCATCTGCGGCGCCGGACACGCGTCGCCGGCGATGCCAGCTCGGCCTCCCTCGCCCCGGCTATATATAGCCCTCCCCGAGCCTCTCCGAGCATTCCAGCGGCGTTGCCTCTCTCCCAGGACCCCGCCCCACTTCTTCCCCGAGCCAGAGCTGCTCTCCTCGCCTCCCTATGCCGCCATAGCCGCCACCTTGGCCATCTCAAATTCGAGCAGGCCCGAGTCCCCCTCCTCTCCTAGCCACCACCATCGACTTCTAAGTGCTCCAGCGACCCTCCCCAGCCCTTCCATTCATTGCCGGAGTGCTTCAGGTCGCCATTCCCAAGGTTGGCCGCCACCTCTGCCCTCGGCCGCTGCAACCCTTCGCCGCCATCCCACTTCTCCCCGACGCCCTCTAGCCCTCTGGATGGATGCGGCGAGCCCTCCCGCGTCCGCCGGTGGCCTCGGCTCGGCCTAAGGTGGCCGGAGCCAGCCGGACCGCCGCCGGCCTCGCCCTGCTCCCTCTCCTCTATTCCCGATCGGGAGGAATGCGAGGAGGAAGAAGACAGAGCCAGGTGGGCCCCCCCAGTGCGCGGACCCCACCGGTCAGCCCCTCAGACGTTGACTGAGCCCAGCCCACGTGGATAAGTGACGGGCCCCACTCGTGGGACCCGCACGCGTCAGCCCAGCCACTGTTCATTTGGATAAGTCATGGTGCCGCTGAATCGATGTTGACAAGTGCAACCACGCTTACCGGTATGGGACGGTCCTAACTAGGTCTATTGTTGTGCCTCTTGCCGGTGCCTCCAACGAGGGAAGGTTATGGCACGCGCTACCCTCATCAGGTAGGTGGAGCATAACCTTGTGTGCCCGTAGTTGTTATAGCCAGCGGATCCCCGTGTGGGATCATTTATGTTTTGGGCCACAACGGTTGTCGTTGTGTCTGGAGGTAGGCATGGGGCCACCCATGACTTAGCTCAGTGAGGAGTGAGTCGGAGTGGCCAGGAGAGTGTCATGGCAGTAGATCGGTTTTGTCAGAACGCCGTTGGTCCACCCGAATGGGAGTACGAGGCCATGGGTTCTGTAGTGTGGGTACAGTGTACTAACCTCTGCAGAGTGTATATTAATCTATCGATAGCCGTGCCCACAGATAAGGGCCCAGGTCAAAAGTAGGTCACACCATGAGTCAACAGTAATAAGAATAATGTGCTTAATAACAGTGAGATAAGTCGGGTGGTGATCGCCGTAAGGATCACGGGCCATGTAGTGGTCGGGTTGTAATCGTCGTAAGGATCACGAGCCATGTATTGGTCGGGTTGTGATCGCCGTAAGGATCACGGTTCGAGTTTTGGTCGTGGTGGTGATCGCTGTAAAGATCATGATGGTATCGAGGATACCGAGTTGTTGTATATTCGTGATGTTGTACGAGAATCATGGGTAAAGGTCAAGCTCCATGTGGTCACTTAATGATTACTACGGTGTTGATATACCAAGCTTGATTTGATCCTGAGATGATCGTGTGATGTCCGAGGTTGGTAAGTGATGCATGAGTTGGTTACGAGGTAGCCGAACAGAATAAGTGGTGATATAGTGTCATCATGTTGCATGCTAGTATTGTCAGATTAATATGCTCATGTTGGGATAGCTGTATCATGTTTATGTTGGTCATGCCATGTTATGCTGATGATCTCATGATAATTCCTGTTTAATCTGTAATTGCCATGATGTTATCTGTCTTGAATGCTTCTGGTTATTGTGAGCTTGCAAGTACATTCAATGTACTGACATGGCGTGTCATGCCAGTTTACAGGTCATGCCGGATTTGATTGCTTGCTTGTCGTGGTTTCCATTCGTGCGAGCTAGGATAAGCGTTCCAGCCAGAGTCCCTGCGGAGTGGAGTTCACCACCTTCGTCGTTGTTCCGCTGCTAGAGTTCTTCTGTTGCATCGTGTTGTTCTGCTGTTGGCATAGAGCAACTGAGGATGGCATAGTGTCTCCGTACCGATGTTATTCATTGTAATATCGGAGACCTTGTATTCATATTCATGTAAAAATAGAAAGCTGGTTTGTTATATGCTAAGCAGTGCCGTGTTCCAGAAGACTTCTCCTTGATCTCTGGGCTGGAATACGGGGCGTTCCGGTTTCTCTGAGCCGGGGTGCCACATGTTCACATGATTTGTGTCCTTTGTGTTTTTTATTTTTTTTCTTTAAGAATCATGCGAAGTATCAGATAGCTCTTCATTGATTTATATAATACTTCATGTGCTTCACTTATATCTTTTAGGTATGATCTTATGGAATTGCTTTTTGTGCTTCACTTAAATCATTTGAGTATGGTTTTATAGAATGCTTCGTGTGCTTCACATATATATTTTGAGCTTGGATATTAGTTTGTCTATATTAATTGTATAATTCTCCATGAAATTCACTTATATCTTTTGGAGTATGAATAATACTCTCATCTAAAGTGGATTTGGAAGAGTGTCAACTTTAGGAATTAGTGATCCCACTATTCCGAATGAGAAGAATTTTGCTTATGTGGAGAGTAGAAAAATTTATATGCTTGTAGATCATGAAAATAATGCCTTATGTGATGGTTATATTGTTGAATTCATTCATGATGCTACTGAAAATTATTATGAGGGAGGAATATATCTTGTAGGAGTTGCAATAATATCAAGTTTCCTCTCTATGTGCTTAAAGTTTCGAAGTTATACTTGCTTTGCCTTCCTATGCTAGTTGATTCTTGTTCCCTTAAATTGTGTGCTCACAAAATCCCTAGTCATAGGAAGTTAGTTAGATTCAAATGTGCTAGTCATAATCTTCATGATGCTCTCTTTATATTTCAATTCTTATCTTTTATGTGAGCATCATTGAAATCATCATGCCTAGCTAAAAGGCATTAAAGAAAAGCGCTTGTTGGGAGACAACCCAATATTTACCCTTACTGTTTTTGTGTGTTTACATGATTAAGCTACTATAGTAATCATGTTTTATAGCTTTTTTTTCAATAAAGTTCCAAGTAAGACCTTTGGGAAGACTTGGGTGTAAGCTAATGTGATCTTGCTGTAAAAAAGAGAAACTTTGCGCTCACGAGATTAGCTTCCATTTTTTACAGAATAGTGCTTTTGAGTTTATTCTTTTTGCAGAAGATTAATAGACAAATTAATCACGTCCAACAATTTATCTTATAATTTTTGGAGTGGCAGAAGTATGGTTTCTGTTCATATCATTATAGACTGTTCTGTTTCTGACATATTCTGTTTTTCATTGCATAGTTTGCTTGTTTTCTAGTTTCTATGGCTTATATTTATCAATATAAATTGTAGAAATGTTATGTTACAGTAGGAATTGAGTGAGAACAATTGTGAACCTTGTCTTTGACAGAACCAAAGTGAATGGTTTACTCTTTATCATACTAACCTATCTCACGAAGTTCTGTTAAGTTTTGTGTGATTGAAGTTTTCAAGCTTTGGGTGAGATATCGATATGAGGAGAATAAGGAGTGGAAATACCCTAAGCTTGGGGATGCCCGAGGCACCCCAAGGTAATATTCAAGGAAGACTCAAGCACTTAAGCTTGGGGATGCCCCGGAAGGCATCCCCTCTTTCATCTTCAAAACTATTGGTATACCTTACTCGGAGCTATATTTTTATTCATCACATGATATGTGTTTTTCTTGGAGCGCCATTTTCTTCTATTAGTATTTGCTTTCTGTTATTTATAATAATGTTTTGCATCTCTATTTTCAATGAAAATGTCAAGGATAGCCTTTACCATGCTTATTTTGCAAGTATACATGTTGCTGTTTCAAAACAGAAAGTTTACCGCTGTTGCAAAAATTCCCTAGAAAAGTCAGAGAATGGTATAATAAGAAACTTTTTGCATTTTGATCTCTGATAAATCTTCTACAGGTTAGTATTTTTTCATAATTTTTGGAGTTAGGAAAGTATGATGAATCTTGCATTCTTTACAGACTATACTGTTTTGGCAGATTGTTGTTATGTTTGCATTGTTTGCATATGTTTCCTTGTTTAATGATTCTATTTGAGGATAGGAGTATTAAATATGCAGAGACATTTAGTATGCAATGTCGAATAATAATTTTAGTGATTTGTTATAGTAGAGAATGATAAGGTTTTTGCATTGGTTTATACTAACTTATCTCACGGGTTCTTGTTGAGCTTTGTGTGGATGAAGTTTTTGAGATTTAGGAAATCCGTGATATAAAAGGAATTAAGGAGACAAAAAAGCTCAAGATTGGGGATGCCCAAGGCACCCCAAGATAATATTTCAAGAAGTCTCAAGCATCCAATCTTGGGTATGCCCCGGTAGGCATCCCACCTTTCTTCTTCAACAATTATCGGTTAGTATCGGTTGAACCCAAGTTTTTGCTTCTTCACATGAGTTGTGCTATCCTTGCAATACCATTTTATTTTGTTTTGCTTGCTAAAATACCAAGATCTGAAATTATTAAATGAGAGAGAGTCTTCACATAGCTAAATAATTATTTAGCTACTCATTGATCTTCATTTATATCTTTTTTGAGTAGTTTTTCATTTACTCGTGTGTTTCACTTATATCCTGTGAGTAAATGGTTGAATGAGTTGAATGTCATAAATCTGAAATTATATATCTCTCATTTGCTTATCCCATGGGGAGTAATAACTTCACTTCTAATAAGGAGAGGTTGTAAATTTATTGAAGGTTAGCAAGCATTGTATTGGTCATTTGAACAATTCATGAAAGAATATTGACGGAAGAGAGATTTCACATATAAATATACTATCACTACTAGGGAAAAGGCTACCAGCAGCGCGGGTTTTAGGTGTATCAATAGCGCGGGCAGGCGCGCTACTAATAAGGCGCTGCAGCTATTGCTTAGCAGTAGCGCGTGCCGCACGCGCTACTGCTAGGACAAATAGCTGCAGCGTTTGTCCAATCCCACGCTACTGCTAATGTAACTACTGGCAGTGTGTTTTCCCTCCATCGCTACTAGTATTCTTTTTTTATTTTTTATTTTTAGTGTATTTATGCGCCATCGTACAAATATTGGTACAATACCAGTTATGAGGTTTACATCATTATGTCCATAACAGTGTGTCAAATGAAGGTGGGTTAGGTTCAAGTGGAGGCAATATGTGGTGCATCTCAAAAGTATACTACTAATCCAAACTTGATCTAGTTTGGACTAGTAGTACTTTCGATGTGCATGCCATGTTGCCTCCACTTGAATCTAATCCGCCAGCACAAGCTATTTAATCATCATCATAATCATTACCACCAACATTATTTATTTAATCACCACTAACACTAGCTAATAATAATCATCATAGTCATTACCACCAACACTAGCTATTTTATCATCATAGTAATAGTGTAGCACATCATCATCCTCAACCTCATTTCTAGCTAGCTAATCACTCCTGCTGCTCTCTCTTAGGTAAAATAACATAAAGCATGTGTAGCTCTCCTCCTTGATCAAGTTGGAGCATGCAGATGAACCTGTCTCCTAATCGTGGGTGTCGCATCTGTTTGTTGCCCCCTAGTACTTCTCTGCACTCCCCCATCACATATTTGGTCCAGTCTTGCACTATTAAGCATCTGTCGCTGATCTTGAATGCACTAAAGTAATCTGTAGGATATCTTGGCCGTAAGCTAATAATACTCATGGTACCTTTAGTCTCGATCCCATAAGGCACAACATTCATCGGGAGTCCCTGTTGAAGAACATCGTATGGTAATATACTTAGCAATGAAGTTTAGCTTCAAAAATAATGTATGGAAAAGATGCACCAAGGACAAATAGTAAAAATCTTACCATCTTTCCTAAATAGATGTGACCGTAGTTCAATACGAATACTATTGGTCGCACGTTTTCAGTACTAACATTTCTAAATGCAGGAAGAAAATTTGTCTTGACAGTATCAAGATCCGCAAGCCATGAAACATAATGACTTAGCTCCTCGTCGTTGAGTTCAGCCCCGGGACAGTAGTAGATCCTATCTACCAAGCACTGGACATGTTTGCTTGCACCAAAATAAGCTGACAATACAAATTAGTTGTCAACTATTTTTGAATAAACAATATCAAAGATATAAATATGGTTGAGAAACTTACATAATGGTATAACTGGAGGCGTCTGCACATCGACCCAGATGTCGGTATTACCTTCAATATCATCTTCCGGACGAATATCAAAGGTGATAACCATATCAGGCTCAAATGCATAAGTCTTGCATAGTGCTCACCATGTTTTGCATCCAAAATAGGTGTAGTCATCTGAATTGTGTAATTTTGCGCGGAAAAGATAACCATGCTTGGTCTTCAAGTAAACTTTCTTTACCTCCATAGTATGACTGAAACCTATCTTATCCAATACAAAAACTCTTGCATGGCAAGGGATACGCTAGTAGAATAGTAAAAAAAATAAGTTGAAGCAGATGAAGCAAATGTCATGCTTAATTACGAAAAAAGACTTGTCGTTGTGACTTACTGTATCCACTTCGAAGTTCTCGTCCAGCTTGATGCTGAAGCGCCTATCATCATCTAGGAAGATTTCGTCACATAGGCCGCGCTCGTCTTTGCAGTATTTGCAAATAACCGAAATCCTTTTCGTCGTCAGAAATTTCCTATGTCCATAGTTGAAACATTAATTGAAAATCGATCGAAGACAACTACTAGGACACTCAACACACAAATCCGGGGCACTAGATAAGTCCTACATATTCTGGCACAAGTCATCCAGAATTCACGGAAAAATCCGGCATGACCTTTGCTAAAATAGGACATATCGAGCGCCTGAAATTTGCCGGAACGGAAATGAATCAACACTCCGGCAAAACATAGGCCACCCGAAGGTGTAACCTGCAAACATGACCGGCCACTTGGATATTGAGCAACACAAGATATACATTTCAAAATATCTTATAAGACTCAAATTAGCATGCATTCAATAAGCAAAGTAAATCATCTCATGCGTCTGTACATCGTCGAATATTATCACTAATACATCACAAATAGTGTCATACATATAACATCACTAATACAACTAAAACCCTAGCACACGACGGGTATCGGCGCGGGCGGTGGACACCCACAGAGAAGGAATCATCACGGGATCATAGCTCCAGTGAGATCCCTGGAGAACCTGCCAGGTATTGGAGAACCTGTGCTCCAACGCAAACAAGTAGCGACGGACGTGCACGTCCTCCTCACTGACATGGTGACGCACCACCTCCACGGAGTCCTCGAGCCTCTGGACCGTCACTGGCCCACGCGACCGCCACCAAAGAAGGTTCGGGTCAACGAAAGGCTGGCTCCTCACTAACCTGCGCCCCCCGGTAGGTAGCGCCTCCCAGTACCATCCCGGCGGAGCCCAGTCCCAGACATGGCCCATCTGGTCAAGCAGGTGTCGTCGAGGACGAGGATGCGGGATAGGCATCGTCCACGTCGAGGCGGGAAAAATTGCTTTAACTAAAAAATAGCAACAAGTTCTTACTAACTAGTTCTATTAATTCAAATAGTTCTTACTAAAAATAAACTTACTATAAATAAAACTATTCTAGTACCTAATTAGTACCTAGTTCTTACTAACTACTCTCTCCGTTCCGATTTACTCGTCGTGGTTTTAGTTCAAATTTGAACTAAAACCATGACGAGTAAATCAGAACGGAGGGAGTAATTAGTACCTAGGAACTACTGCCCTAATTACCATATAAGTATCCATTTTAAACTAGGGTTTGTACTACCTAATTAAATAGGGTTAATACTAATTGTAATTAACTAACTAGCACTAAAAATAGCCTAGGGTTCATAAGTCGGAGGTATCCTGACACCAATCGGATATGAACCTCGGACAGATATGATGGTTGGAACATATTTCCAAGAGTTATAACATTGATCTTTTTATGACCCGGTAAGGTGATGGCATGCCCAGCACACCTGGCCGGATGACCTGCTGTTATAGTTTCCTTATTAGCAAGGTTATCCATTCTTCCATGAGGAAATTGTAAGACTTATTCTACAAGTTGTTCCTGATGGATCCTTCCTGTATCCAAAGTCTGACCTTTGCTTGAAGACCATGTCAATGCTATCTTGAAGCATGTCTGTGGTACTCCGATCTTCAATAAGAACAGTTGAAGCAATGCTATCTTGTCTTTATCAATTATCCAAAACACCGTTGTATGGGTAATGTCATGAAATTTCTCTCCATGACCTAAATGGTTTTCTGCTTTCTATCCTGTCATGGATATCATGCTCTACTTGTCCTTGGGAAGGATATACCCTTGAAATATGTGTTTAAACACATTTTTCCTTTCCATTGTTCTGTTTAATCTGATAATCATATTTTCCTTTCCATCGGTTGGTTTCACGTTTCTTGTGATCCATATGATCTAAGCAGTGATATTCCTTGCTTATGTAAACACCTCGGTGTACAACTCTATCAGTAAGACCCTGTTACTATTGTTGATAACATTCCGGTAGCCACCGATGGACGAGAACTTTGCCTATTGGTCCGCCTCGTTTCAACGAGCAGGAAAATGGTTCTCTTTGTCCCTCGGCCTTGGTATCGATGTTGTTGTCGTCATAACTGACAGGCTACCCTCTGGCATGCCTTGCTATCATGACCGTGCAAGATGTCAGCCCCCTTTCTACTTTAAACCACATGGTGGGCCCATAACCCGTAGTTCCACAGGATCGAAACCTGACTTGCCTGTACACCCTGTTGCCACAGTTATTCCTAGAGCTTGACCTTGTATTTAATTCACAAGCCACCTTCCTAGTGAGTTATTCTGGTAGCATACCCAATCCTTACTCTCGTTGCTCTGAACCCCTTTCTCACCCTGGTTCAGACCTCGAGCAACTATCTATCCGCTTGGAACCTCTTATTGTACCTTCGTACCTTACTCTCGATGTATATTATATGTTCAACTCGAGAGATACTCTTATGCTCATTCTTGGGTTAAACCCCAGATTGTTCCCTCATAAGCATTTTTGTCGTAGCTGAGTTGCTCCTTATTGATTCGTTAGTACGTTGGAGATCCTGAAGAAAGGATGACGGCTCCATCATGATGACCTGGAGCAGAGAAATGAAGACTTCAACGTAATGGATCCACCTCTTCGAGAAGAGCAACCAAAGACGAGAAGATTCATTAGGATTTCGTAACCAGACCTTTCCCCCTAGACCCCCTCTTAAATCTCGGGACGAGATTTCTTGTAGTGGAGGAGAATTGTGACGCTCGGATATTTAAGCTATAGTAACCCTCTACTAATGATGCCACGTCACCATGGTTACTATTGATAAGCTCGCGTTGATTTAAACCAAGTTCAAATTCAAATTTAAAATTGTCAGTTAAAATACTTCTTCAAACTGCAAAACTAAATAGTTCATATTTTTGCTAAAATTCCAGAGTCATTTGTGATTAGGAAAACAACATAACTAAAATGCCCAAATTGACCCTAGCAACCAAAACAGAATCCAAAACAGCACCGTTTAAATCATTAGTAAAATTAAAATGAAATCATCTTACTCCCAAACTTTTGTGGCAGTACTATATACTACATAGTATTTGTTTTGACCAGTGGCACTTTTAACAAAATTGGTTTGCTAGTAGAAATAAACAGAAAGCAATGGTGAAATAAAGAAAACAAAAAACCAAAAGGAAAGAAAGAAAAGGATCCCTAAGCCACTTGGTCCAAATGGCCAAGGCAACCCGCCAGGTCCGATCGGCCCAACCCGGTGCCCCTCATATGACCTAGCCCACACCCCCACGATCCCCACTCCACCCATCTCTTCCCTCGCTCCCCTCCTGGCACCGCCACCCTCCCACTAACGCACGACGTGCGCCGTACAGGAGGCGCTTGCCCCTCGCGCTACCCGCCGACCGCTGCTGCCAGGAGCCCCCCCTCGTCGGAACCACCTCGCCGCCCTCCCCGTCGGACTCCCTCTGCCTCCTCTCGATCTGGATCGAGGGGATCCGCCCCGACTCCACCGCCGCACATCGCCACGGTCGCCGTCGTCCTCACCCTCCTCCCCGTCCCTGGACCGGAAGGGGCCCTCGACGTCGCCATCCGCCGCACCGTCACCGGAAACGCATCTCCGTCCCCTCCATCGAGCATACCGTTGCACAACTTCAGGGCCGGTGAGGACCTCCCCGTCCGACCCCATCTCCCCTTCCAATGGTCACTGCGCTCGCGCTCATCCACACGGCAACCGCCCGCAGCTCATCGCGTCGCTCGAAACGGCGCCCGCGACCCCCTGCCGACCGCACCCTATGCGTGCACCCGCGGCCCTCGCTTGCCTCGCCTGACCACCGCGCGCACGTGCGCCACCCCTCTCCGCCGACGCCCCGTCTCCGGCCGCTCCGGTCACCGCGACCGGCGTCTCCCCTGGCCGACGCCGTGGCCACCGGCGCCCTGCTGCGCCGGGTCTGGGGCTCCGCCCACTAACGGGCGCCCCTGCGCCCATTCGCCCGTTAGGCCCCTAGGGCCATTGACATGTGGGGCCCGGCCCCAAAACGTTTTTAATAAAATAAAAATAAAATAAGTAAAAATGAATTAATAAAATTTATAATTAATTAATTAATTAATGAATTAATTAAGTTAATTAATCCTATTTAATTAAGCTAATTAACCTGTTAGTTTAAATAAACAGTAATTAGTTTAACCTAATCCCTAATTAGCCTAACAGTGAATGACAGGTGGGTCCCACTGGACCCACACGTCAGTTTGACCAGTCAACACCTCTGTTGACTGCTGACATCATGATGATGTCATGATGATGTCAGCAAACACTGTTCTGGATAATGTTGTATTAAAATAACTAAATTAATCCTAAAATGATTTAAATCTTTTAAAATTAATATAAAATAAACCGTAGCTCAGATGAAAATACTTTCTACATGAAAGTTGCTCAGAACAACGAGACGAATCCAGATACGCAGCCTGTTCGACCGCCACACATCCCTAGCATAGCAAACCTGCAACATTTCACCTCCGGTTCATCTGTTCGAAAACACGAAACATCGGGGATACTTTCCCGGATGTTTCCCCCTTTCACCGGTATCACCTACTACCGCGTTAGGGCACACCGAACACCGCGTATTGCCTTGTTACGCTTTGTGATGCTTTGATTGCTCTATTATTTATTGTGTTCCCTCTCCGTTACTTCTTTCTGGTAGAGCCCGAGACTGCTGGCGACCCCCAGTTCGACTACGGTGCTGACGACTCGTCCTTCTTGCCAAGAGCAACCAGGCAAGCCCCCCCTCCCCCGTGATCACTAGATATCGCCTATTCTTCTCTATACTGCTTGCATTAGAGTAGTATAGCATGTTACTGTTCGGTTACTCCTATTCTGTTGCATAGCCTATCATTGTTGCTACAGTCGTTGATACCTTACCCGCAATCCTAAATGCTTAGTATAGGATGCTAGTTTATCATCATTGGCCCTACATTCTTGTCAGTTTGCCTTGCTATACTATCGGGCCGTGATCACTTGGGAGGTGATCACGGGTATATACTATACATACACACATATTATACAGATGGTTACTAAAGTCGGTTCAGCTCGTTGAGTACCCGCAAGTGATTTCGATGTGGGGGCTGAAAGGACAGGTGGCTCCATCCCGGTAGAGGTGGGCCTGGGTTCCCGACGGCCCCCGACTGTTACTTTGTGGCGGAGCGATAGGGCAGGTTGAGACCACCTAGGAGACAGGTGGGCCTGGCCCTATTCGGCGTTCGCGGATACTTAACCCGCTTAACGAGATCTTGGTATTTGATCTGAGTCTGGCTACTAGCCTATACGCACTAACCAACTATGCAGGAACAGTTATGGGCACTCGACGTCGTGGTATCAGCCGAAGCCTTCTTGACGTCAGCGACAGAGCGGCGTGCGCCGGATTGGACCGCGTAACGTGACTTCCTTTGTAATGGAGGTTGCTAGGTCTGCTTCCGGCCGCCCTCGCAACGTGCAGGTGTGCAATGGGCGATGGGCCCAGACCCCTGCGCGCATAGGATTTAGACCGACGGGCTGACCTCTCTGTTGTGCCTAGGTGGGGCTGCGACGTGTTGATCTTCCGAGGCCGGGCATGACCCAGGAAAGTGTGTCCGGCCAAATGGAATCGAGCGTGTTGGGTTATGTGGTGCACCCCTGCAGGGAAGTTAATCTATTCGAATAGCCGTGATCTTCGCTAACAGGACGACTTGGAGTTGTACCTTGACCTTATGACAACTAGAACCGGATACTAAATAAAACACACCCTTCCAAGTACCAGATACAACCCGATGATCGCTCTCTTACAGGGCGACGAGGAGAGGATCACCGGGTAGGATTATGCTATGCGATGCTACTTGGAGATGCTACTTGGAGGACTTCAATCTACTCTCTTCTACATGCTGCAAGGCGGAGGCCGCCAGAAGCGTAGTCTTCGACGGGATTAGTTATCCCCCTCTTATTCTGGCATTCTGCAGTTCAGTCCACTGATATGGCCCTTTACACATATACCCATGCATATGTAGTGTAGCTCCTTGCTTGCGAGTACTTTGGATGAGTACTCACGGTTGCTTTTCTCCCCCTTTTTCCCCTTTCCCTTCTACCTGGTAGTCGCAACCAGATGTCAGAGCCCAGGAGCCAGACGCCACCGTCGACGACGACTCCTACTACACCGGAGGTGCCTACTACTACGTGCAGCCCGCTGACGACGACCAGGAGTAGTTAGGAGGATCCCAGGCAGGAGGCCTGCGCCTCTTTCGATCTGTATCCCAGTTTGTGCTAGCCTTCTTAAGGCAAACTTGTTTAACTTATGTCTATACTCAGATATTGTTGCTTCCGCTGACTCGTCTATGATCGAGCACTTGTATTCGAGCCCTCGAGGCCCCTGGCTTGTATTATGATGCTTGTATGACTTATTTATGTTTTAGAGTTGTGTTGTGATATCTTCCCGTGAGTCCCTGATCTTGATCGTACACATTTGCGTGCATGATTAGTGTACCATTGAATCGGGGCGTCACAATGCCCATATTGGCTCCTACATATTCTACGAAGATCTTTATTGGTCGAACCGCATAACAACATACATTGTTCCCTTTGTCATCGGCATGTTACTTGCTCGAGATTCGATCGTCGGTATCATCATACCTAGTTCAATCTCGTTACCGGCAAGTCTCTTTACTTGTTCCGTAATACTTCATTCCACAACTAACTCATTATAGTCACAATGCTTGCAAGGCATATAGTGATGAGTATTACCTAGAGGGCACAGAGATACCTCTCCGAAACACGGAGTGACAAATCCTAATCTCGATCTATGCCAACCCAACAAACACCTTCGGAGACACCTGTAGAGCATCTTTATAATCACCCAGTTACGTTGTGACGTTTGATAGAACACAAGGTGTTCCTCCGGTATTCGGGAGTTGCATAATCTCATAGTCTGAGGAACATGTATAAGTCATGAAGAAAGCAGTAGCAATGAAACTGTAACAATCATAATGGTAAGCTAACGGATGGGTCATGTCCATCACATCATTCTCCTAATGATGTGAACCCGTTCATCAAATGACAACACCTGTCTATGGTTAGGAAACATAACCATCTTTGATAAACGAGCTAGTCAAGTAGAGGCATACTAGGGACACTTTGTTTTGTCTATGTATTCACACATGTACTAAGTTTCTGGTTAATACAATTCTAGCATGAATAATAAACATTTATCATGAAATAAGGAAATAAATAATAATTTTATTATTGCCTCTAGGGCATATTTCCTTCAGGAACACCAACTCGAAACTGACAAGACATTGCACCAAATCATTTTGTAACCTTGGTATGATTTCTGGATCGATTACCTTCTGAGAGATTGCATTGAGGAATGCACATAGCTTCACAATGGATAATCGAACGTTTTCGGTAGAAGCCCCCTCAATGCAACCCAAAGCAGTTCCGTCATAATCACGTGGCAGTCATGAGACTTTAGGTTCTGGAACTTTTTCTCTGCCATATTTATTATTCCCTTTATATTCGATGAGAAGCCAGACGCTACCTTCATACTGAGCAGGCATTTAAAGAAGACTTCCTTATCTTCTTTGGTAAGAGCGTAGCTGGCATGACCCTGATGTATGTCGTCTTTTCCATGCATACGTTGTTGGTCCTTCTGTGCCTCAGGTGTATCTTTTGTCTTCCCATACACGCCCAAGAAGCCAAGCAGGTTCACGCAAAGATTTTTCGTCACGTGCATCACGTCGATTGCGGAGCGGACCTCTAGGTCTTTCCAACATGGCAGGTCCCAAAATATAGATTTCTTCTTCCACATGGGTGCGCGTCCGTAAGCATCCTTCGTAACAGGTTGTCCGCCAGGACCCTTTCCAAAGATTACCTTCAAATCCTTGACCATATCATGTACATTAGCACCAGTACGGTGGCGAGGCTTCGTCCGGTGATCCGCCTCACCTTTGAAATGCCTGCCTTTATTTCTTACAGGATGCCTGCTTGGAAGAAATCGACCATGTCCCAGGTACACATTCTTCCTACAACTATCCAAATATATATTGTCGGTATCATCCAAACAGTGCGTGCATCCGAGGTATCCCTTGTTTGTCTGTCCTGAAAGGTTACTGAGAGCAGGCCAATCATTGATGGTCACGAACAGCAACACCTTTAGGTTAAATTCTTCTTCTTTGTGGTCATCCCACGCAGGTACACATTTTCCATTCCACAGTTGTAATAGTTCTTCAACTAATGGCCTTAGGTACACATCAATGTCGTTGCCGGGTTGCTTAGGGCCTTGGATGAGCACTGAACATCATAATGAACTTCCGCTTCATGCACAACCAAGGAGGAAGGTTATACAAACATAGAGTCACAGGCCAGGTGCTATGGTTGCTGCTCTGCTCCCCAAAAGGATTAATGCCATCTGTGCTTAGACCAAACCATATATTCCTTGTGTCACCTGCAAACTCTTCCCTGTACTTTCTCTCAATTTTTCTCCACTGCGACCCGTCAGCGAGTACTCTCAACTTTTCGTCTTTCTTACGGTCTTCTCCGTGCCATCGCATCGCCTTGGCATGCTCTTTGTTTTGGAACAAACGTTTCAACTGTGGTATTATAGGAGCATACCACATCACCTTGGCAGGAATCTTCTTCCTGGGGCGCTCGCCCTCGACATCACAAGGGGCATCACGGCTGATCTTATAGCGCAATGCATTGCATACCGGGCATGCGTTCAAATCCTCATATTCGTCGCGGTAGAGGATGCAGTCATTAGGGCATGCATGTACCTTCTGCACCTCTACCCCTAGAGGGCAGACAACCTTCTTTGCTTCGTACGTACTCTCGGGCAATTCATTGTCCTTTGGAAGCATATTATTTATCATTACCAGCAACTTTCCAAATCCCTTATCAGATACACCATTCTCTGTCTTCCATTGCAGCAATTCCAGTGTGGTGCCCAACCTTTTCTTGTCAGCTTCGCAATTCGGGTACAACAATTTCTTGTTATCCTCTAACATGTGCTGCAACTTCTTCTTCTCCTTTTCACTTGCGCAGTTTCTCTTTGCATCGGCAATGGCCCGACCTAGATCATCAACGGTCTCATCTGATGCCTCTTCTTCAGCTTCTTCTCGCATTGCTGGCTCAGCTTCTTCTCGCATTGTTGTATCATCGTATTCAGGGAACCCATGGCCAGGATAGCTATCATCGTCCTCTAATTCTTCATTGTCTTCCATCATAACCCCTCTTTCTCCGTGCTTGGTCCAAACATTATAGTGGGGCATGAAACCGGACTCAAACAGGTGGACATGAAAGGTTCTTGAGTTAGAGTAATTGTGATAATTCTTACAGCCAGCACATGGACAAGGCATAAAACCATCCGCCCGCTTGTTTGCCTGAGCTGCAATCAGAAAAGTATGCACACCATCAACAAACTGGGGAGAGCATCGGTCATAGTACATCCATTGCTGGCTCATCTTCATTACACACCACCGAATAGACCAAATTAATACAAGTTCATACATAAAGTTCATACAACACTTAAATGCAACATACAAATAACTCTCTAGGTAAAGCATTTAAATGCAACAACAAATACGATCAAGATTGCAACTAAGGTAACAATTGATCCAACAGCATAATGATACCAAGCCTCACTATCAATGGCATATTTTCTAATATTTCTAATCTTCAACCGCATTTTCTCCATCTTAATCTTCTGATCATCGACGACATCGGTAACATGCAACTCCAATTCCATCTTTCTAATCTTCAACCACATTCTTTTTAATTTTTCTTTCAAATACTCGTTCTCTCTTTCAACTAAATTTAACCTCTCGACAATAGGGTCGGTTGGAATTTCCGGTTCACATACCTCCTAGATAAAAATATCTATGTCAACTTGATGGGCATAATTTGTCGTAAAGACGAAATGCAACAAATAGTTTTAAAAGAGAATATACCACATCCGAATCATAACACGAACGAGGGCCAACGGGAACGGATATCAAAACCATGGCACTATGTATAACAAACAACGTACGGGTAAGATAATTATACAAGTAACTATATATCTAAATCACACAAACATGATTTTTTTATATAAAAAATATAAGAACAAGAGGGTCACCACAAGGTGGTGCCGGCGACGGGTCGGTCCGGTCGATCGACGGTGGTTACGACGGAGACGGGAAGGCACTAAGTAAACTACACCTACATATGCAAACTAAGATTTATTTTAAGCTCAAATTGCATATAAATCAAATAAACTACCACATATAATTCCTTCCAAATTACTAAAACCCATAGATTAATCACTATATAAAGCATTGCAAAAGCTAATCTAGCAATGAGAGATGAAAGGACAAAGTTGCTAACCTTTGTGATCACTTGAATGGATGGGGGCCTTCAAATCTTGACAAAATTTGGGCAAAATGTGTGATAAGCTCGAGGGAAGAGGGGAAGAACAGAGAGGAGAGGGGAAAGGGGGAAGAACAGAGCGAGCTGGACGAAGGGTTTATATGTAGGATGACCTTTATTACCGGTTCGTGACACGAACCGGAACTAAAGGTGCTGGAGGGGGACCAGTCTGACAACATCCTGCCACCACTCTCTTTAGTACCGGTTCGTGGCACGAATCGGTACTACTGAGAGCGGCCCGTCTAGCCATTGGAACTGGCACTAATGGTCACATTAGTGCTGGCTCAAATACAAATCGGGACTAATGAGCTGCACATTAGACCCTTTTTCAACCAGTGTCAAGACCTCTTTTTAAAATATTGAGAAAAACTACAGTACTAGAGATACCATAGTATCTTAAACCATTGTAATTTTCTAAGCCAAACACCTCAAAGTATTTAATACAAAAGTTTTTTTTGAAACCACAGTATTCCTAAAAAATTCCAAGAATACTTCACTCCCAAACGCACCCAGTGTCACACGTGTGAGCGCTCCTCGCCCGAACGGCACATCGGATGCTCGAGCGAGCGTGTGGGCGAAACTGCTCTTCATACACACAACACTCATACGATGATAAACAGTAACTACTGGTGTGCATCTATGCCAACTAATTAATCACACACGGCAACTATGTTTGACCATACATGCCAACTATGATTTGACCACATGTGGCAACTAGTTTATCACACATGGCAACTATGGTTTGATCGCACGTGACAACTACTGTTAATTAGACATGGCAACTGTAGTTAATCTGAACAAAATCCAAAACAAAACGAAACAGAGAAGTTGTCATGCTTTACAACTAAAGTTGCCATCCCGGGGTAACTAAAGTTGCCATCAAAAAATGTCAAGGCAGAATTGCTTTGTGACACACGTACGGGGTGGGGGTGAGTAATTGTTGTTGGTTCGGCGTGTGGCATGAAGTAGCTGCGCTCGGACGTGTCAGCGGTTCTAATATTTGCCCACACTGGGTCGTGTGGGCTGCCTGTTGGGCGTGCCATTAGAGTCGTGTGATCGGATGTTCATTGCGTCACGCGTGTGGCAGTTATCAACATTTTTTTTTCCTTTTTCAGGACCAAATATATTATTTCTCTTTTCTCTCACATAATTTGAGGGGTAAAAAGTACTAGAAGAGAGAAGGTTGACATATGGACTACATGAGCTCCGCGCGTAAGGGCGTGTGTTGTTGGCTGAGAGTAATTACCAACTGGCACAAGACACAAATATTTTCATCAACTGTTGGTATTAGTTCTCGCATTTAACCAAAATAAAATAAAATCCGTCACACATGGGAAAATGTTCATCCGTGGAATATAACCTTACACATTAGTGTATTAACTAGTCGTCAACCCGTGCATTTGCACGGGCTAGTTCAATTTCATATAGCTGATGAACTAATGGTATCAAACTTATCTCCACTTGTACATGTGCACTTTTAAAATTCACTACTCAAAACCAAAAAACAACATTGAAATAGTTGGAGAGTAAAAACTTTAATTACATGTGGGCAGGGTTTTGAACAATGTTACAGCCAGGGGTCTGTTGAATAGGTTTTATAGTTCTCGCTCTAATGTATAATTCAATTTCACATATGCAATCAACGAACATATGTTAGAGAAGCAAAAGTTGTGGTCTCAAGTTGCAGTAGCTGATTCACCCACACAAAAAAAGCTGTAGTAGCTGATTATATGTAATAAAGGACAATGCTTGACCAGATATCAGAATCAATATGTCAAAAGTATGGTAGCATGAAAAAAAAATGCGGCATGCAGTCTTCTAATCAACTATATTTTACAGCTATAAGCAATTTTTCTAAGAATATTTGTTCGGGTGAGATGAGAGTTAGACCACCACTTCTTATTACATGGTCTCCCTACACTACTGCAATCACCTGCTTTGAGAGTGTCACAAACACTTGATGAATTTCTTCCAGTGCCTTTGCCGCGAACAGTTCCTCCCGGTGTCAGCTCCAGGTGCTCCCCTTGTCAATTTCTTCGCATCAGGTAAATCAAGAAGTTACATACGATTTATTTATCGGCAGCAAACCGAGCTTCTTCCTTCAACAGATGTGGTTATTATCTGAAAACCTTACTCAGAAGAACATAATTTTGGCCCTTTTATTGCACTGACTACTAAAGTAGCAGTTGACATCAAGCATCTATAACAATTGTATCTGTGTAGTAAGCTTTTTCCAAAACAGATAGAAGCTGGTGTACACCATTAGTTTTGATTAGCAACATGAGAGTGGAATGAGCACTGCTAGTTTAATGGTTCTATAAGGGTTTGTACGCGCTAGATATCTATAGGCAGGATGTAATAACAGAATACATACAACATGCAATGTGTAGGGAACCGTGGAAGGCCAAAATATTCTGTACTTCTTACATGTAGAGAAGTCTTTATTTAATAACTCTATAGATCTGCAAAGTTTGTTCATGAGATACATGACAGTAGTGGTATAGGAATGAGTCAATTAGGAATCCTCAGTTATTACTTTTGTAGAACAAAGTGATCACCAAAGGCCCCTGCTAAGACAAGAATTAGGAGCAAGCCTGTAATATGACACAAAGTAGATATAGTACTTCCCATAGTATAAAACTTGGTTTTATTACTTCATCCTTCAAATAGTACAAATCTCATCCGTGACTAATTGCATGTACGGGAAAAATATAGAAACTCTGTAATATGATAAAAAGGAGGGCAATACACATATAAACTGGAAGCTCATTCCAGTGATAGACATGGGTCATTAGAAAACATAACAGGAGAATAGTCATGACATTACCAGTTTCCAAGCAAAAGACATCAAGAAATACATGGCTATCAGTACGTGGGGAGTGGGGGATTACTAACTAAATTCCCAGCATGAATCCACTGTTAGGAAAAATAGAGATGATGTGACAACTCACATATGTCTCATTGGTTGCACTGTACATAACGCTGAGTGATGATTCGGTCGGCTTTGACATTTATTGCCAGCCGCTTGAGGTTCACTTCTCATTGTTTTATTTCCTAGCACAACCTGATGTGAGACTGGCTGTGAGTTGTGTTAGTTATTTTTCGACTATGGCTGCCATACGTACCGTGCGCCTCTCACATTTAGGATAAAATGAGAAAATCTTTAGCATGATATTTGACAGAAAATTAAAAATTAGGGTAATAAAACATAGTAATGTCTTTCTCAGAAATTATTATATGAAACTTGAATTGTATGTACGTACCTTCTCAGCTTGATAAAAAATGGTGGAAATTGACAGAATGACTAACATTAGCATCTTATAATCACTCAACATACCAATCCCTAGTAAAAGGAATCAATATAGAAACGAACTGAGAGGTTCGATACCAGATGGAAACCTGAATCTTTTAGTAGAGCATCCTCAGATATCAACTAATCATAATAAACTAATGGCACATATAACTGGAAAAAAGGCACAATTCATAAACTTAACCAACCTGTAGCCTCAGGGTCCTCATACTACCGGAAAAAAATCAATGCACCGGCTGAAAGTTGATCTCTGTGTGGTCAGCTGCCAATGTTTTAAATAGCGGGCTATGGGAAAAAGCGGCGGACCTCCAAATCAGCTATAGCGAGCTATAGCGAGGTAAAGCGGGCTATTTGTGAAGGCGACTATTTAGCGACACCCTGCTGAAAAGGCTATAGTGGGGCTATAGCCGGCTATTTAAAACTATGTCAGTTGCACAAACAAAAGTGAGAAAAATCGGCACAAATGGATATTCTCAGCTCCAAGGCGCCAACCAACTTTAGTCCAAGCAGAAGACCATCATCATCATGCATGAACCCCATACGATATAAATCACAGAAAAACAGGAACCATAAAACAGCAATAAGAAAACTCAACACAAATAGATCTTCTCAGCTCCAAGGCGCCAACCAACTTCAGTCCAGTCTCTAGACCATCATCATCATTCATGGACCCCACACGAATAAATCACATAAAAAGGGCACCTTCATCTGATCGAGGAGATTGAATTAATTATCTCATGGATTACTTGGCAGAGACCGGCGCCGCAGAAGAGAAGAGTCCAGGATAAGGAATGTTGGAAGGACGCGTAGCTGGGATGTTCACTTCTCATTCTTTTATTTCGAAGCATGACCTTGATGTGAGACAGACTGGGAGTAGTTTTAGCTAGTTTTCGACGATGGCTGTCGTACGGTGCGCTGCTCATAATTTAGAATAAAATGAGAAAATCTTTATCATGGTATTTCAAAGAAAAACACAAATTAGGGTATAACAACGTAGTAATGTCTTTCTCATAAATTATTAGATGAAGTTTGAATTGTGTGTACGTATGTTCCCAGCTTGATGTAAAAATGGTGAAATTGACATAACAACTAACATTAGCGTCTTAATCATCACTCAATATAGCAATCCCTAGTAAAAGAAATTACTCGATATATAAACGAACCGAGAGGTCTGATACCCGCAGATGGCAACTTGAATCTTTTTAGTAAAGCGTCCTCAGATATCGACTAGTCATAATAAACTAATGACACATATACCTGGAAAAAAGGCATAAATCATAAACTTAACCATCCTGTAGCCTCGGGCACTCCTACTACCTGAAAAAAATTCAATGATCCAGCTCAAATTTGACCTCTATGACCATGTACTCAGCTGCACAAACAACAGAAGTAAGAAAAAACAAAACAAATGGATATTCTCAGCTCGAAGGCGCCAACCAAGTTCAGTCCAAGCTGAAGATCATCGGCATCATGCAAGAAACCCACACCAATAATTCACAAAAAAAGGGAACCAAACAATAGAAATAAGCACAAACAGCACAAACAGATCTTCTCAGCTCCAAGGCGCCAACCAACTTCAGTCCAATCTCAAGACCATCGTCATCATGCAATAACCCCAGGTTACCCCGCACGAATAAATCACATAAGAAGGGCACCTTTATCAGATCGAGGATATTAAATTAATTATCTCAAGGTTTACTTGGTGGAGACCGACGCCGCAGAAGAGAAGAGCCGAGGATGAGGAATGATGAAAGGACGCGTAGTTCGGATCATGATCCCAGGGAGAGTTCAACATACGACCGGTTTTCGTCGTCCTCGGCTGGCTGCTCTTATCAATTGAAGGATGCCATGGATACCTGGAAAGGAGAAGAACACCTCACACGTCATGATGATGCGGCAGAGGCGCCGCACGCAGGGCAAGCAGCGGAGGAGTGGAAGGGACTAATCTAGGGTGATTCTCTTTTTTGTTCTTGCGTGGAGGAGAATCCATAATTGGATCGGAACGGATGACCAAGGGGCTTATGTCGTGGCTTTTCCAAATAGATGCAGCAACCTTCGTGGGGGTTCAGGTTTCCCCGATGGGAATATATCAAGCCCTACCGTACTTACAATCCAGGGTGAGTACGACTGGCAGCACCGTAATTACTCACGAGGGCCTCATAATTTTGTTTTCTTTTCTTCGTGTAACAAAGAATATCTAGACCTCGTGAGCGGCTCATAATTTTTTTTCCGTGTGACAATGCAGATCTAGACCGTAATAATTCGGACCCACAAGATAAATGGCTCATAATTACATTATTTTTTTCTAATTAGCCTGGGAAAATTTCGGAAGATCTAGACCGTAATAATTCGGTCCCACAAGATAAATGGCTCATAATTTCTGATTAACATGGTAATTTCTTGCGAGTCTGTAATTAGTATAGGTATAGATAGATAGATAGATAGATTTAACTCAATAAAAAAACTTATGTACATGGTTTCTATATTTTTTTAGTCTATGTATAAATGTGTATATATTTTTGGAAAGAGGCCCACCTAACTCTTGATAATTGTTCCATAATATTGTAAATGATGAACTTTTTTTTCCAGTCGTTTCGCAATAAAGTTATCGTTAGAATAAATCATATTTGGTGGTGACAAGTTGGGCGAATTTTGTACAATAAATATCAGCTGCTAAAAATTTATTTATTACATAAAACTACAATAATAAGAAAAAATATTGATAAAATATGAAAGCTAGAAATAAAAAAGGTCAAGATTATAAAAAGCAATAGACTACAAACAAAACCAAATTGCACTAGTGCTTGCATTTTTCTGAATTTATTTCAGACTTTCCGACGATGTACGTTCAGTGGGAGGAAATTTTCTCGACGACTAGGAAGGCGTCTGTGGGTGACTTCTTCAATCTCAAGATGATGTGCCAGCTTAGTCTCTCGAATATGCTCATAAGGATGGTGCGTGCGTGCGTGCGTTCATATGAATGAGTGTATGTGCGCATATATGAGCATCTATGTCTGCACTATGTAAAAAAAACAAATTTCACCACAATGTCCGCAACATCATTGATAGGCATGCTCTTTGAGGTGGTGGAGTGTGTGCGCACTTCACTACAATTTCTTATAACATGTAGGAAATAGCTCACAGGAAAAACCATAGGTTAGTTGTATTGGTCTTCAACTAGAAGGATTGGAAGGGCGCCCTTTGTTGTGCGGTTGGTGTTGTTTGTATTTCATTATTATTATTTTTTGCTTTGGCGTGTGCCGAGCCAATGAAGTGTGTTTTCTTATCAGGTGATAATGACCAGTCAAAATCGTGAACTTAATTTAAAATTTAACACCTCAGTACAATGAGAGAGCTCCTTGAATTTTTTTGACTAAGTCAAAATTAAAAACTCAATCCAAAACCATATTGGTGCTATAGTGTTGCACGTTGGAACATTTTTTTTTGTCAGGTGATGAGAGCGTGCGGGAGACTATTATATTTTTACAAGCTGGTTTTTGCCGATTTGAGAAATCATTGGTCAGTCAAAATTGTACATAAATTATAAATTGAACACCTCACTTGAACGAGAGAGCTCCTTAATTTTTTTTACCAAGTCAAAAATTAGGATCCCAATCCAAAATCAATCTCCTCAACTGAATTAGAGGCCTTCAACCCTACGATCTTTCCGAGAGAAATCCACACATTCACAATATCCAGCCCATTACAATCCAATTCAGACGAGAGTTCAGCCCATTAGAAATGTACACAATTCACCTAAAAAAAATAAAAATAGACACGTGCTTCTCCTCTCTCCGAAACATTTTCCCCCTTTCCCCGGAATCCCTAGCTGCCGCCGCCGCCGCCGCCGGCCGATTTACCAGCTGCTTGGTGCTGTTCCTCCGTAGATCTATCCGGTAACTAAATCCTTCTCCTTCCTTACGGCGGCGATTGTCTACTTTTCAAGTTTCCCATTGCGCCGCTCCCTTGCTAAAAAGCTGCGTCTTTTTGTACGGCGGCATTGGGGTGTTTGCAGCTAGCTGAGTCGATGGCGGCCGCGCCCGGCTATGAGGTTCCGACGCCTTTGGCCGCCCCTGTTCTTCCCTCCATGGCGGCCGCAGGCTGGTCCTCCCTCCCGAGCGACCTCGTCCTCTGCATCGCCGACTGCCTCCTCGACACCAACGACGTCGACTGCTATGTGGACCTCCGCGCCGTCTGCCACAACTGGCGCTCCGCCACCGAGGACCCGAGGAGCGACGCCTCCGACCCCCGCTTCCACCCTCGCTTCTGGATAGTCCTCGACGACGACGGCGCCTTCCAGAGCGACGGCTGCCGGGTCTTGGTCAACACGGCCACCAGCCGGTTCCTCCGCAAGCAGCTCCCGCTGCCCCGCCACTACTACGTGGTCACCACCACTGTCAACGGCTTCTTGGTCCTGGACGACAGGAGTCCACCTCACGCCGCTCGCCTCCTCAACCCTCTCACAGGCGCCGTGGTCATTTTCAACGCGCCGGTGCCGCGGGACGCGTCCGTTGCCGTTTTCTTCTCCTCTGGCGGCACTCCGCACAATCTCATCGTGCTCTGCGACTCAACTCGCAAGTATTACAGGGCTGTTCCGGACAGTGAATGTTTCATCGCCGGGGACATCAATCATGTCTTTTACAATTATATGAGGAAGGTGGTGGTCGGCAGCGTCTACTCCAATGGTGCTGGCTGCGTATCCGTGGCGCAGTCTAATGTCATCATGGAGTATTTGCTCGATTTGTCGGAGAAGCTTCAGACTGATTTCGTCAAGTTTTTCTCTGTCGACCCTCTTGGACATCACAACGACGTCCGTTGTTTCCTATTGCATTTTGGTGGGGAAGTCTTTTTCATCACAATGGCATTAGAACGCGTTGTTGCGGTCCTCATCGTGGATCCAACGGAGAAACAGGCGCTCACGCCTGTGAAGACCGTGGGCAGATACGCCATCTTCATCAGCCATCAAAGGTGCCTGGTTGTTGATGCCGCTAAGTTCCCATCCGTCGAGGCAGACTGTGTCTACTACACCCAAGACGTTGGTAAATTTGCTTTCATCTGGAAGCACAACATCAGAGATGGGAAAGACGAGAGGGTGTATGATGACATCAATTTCGTCAAGGAGGACAAGCATTTTGTCTCCTCCGGCCCCCTTCCTTTCACCATCATCCAGCTTCTCTCGAGCTACACCATCAACCTCAGCGATTCTTAATTGGTCTGATAGCAAATCTCGGGAAGGCGCCGACAACTCTACTTTATCTAGTTTATTAACTCGCTCCCTTCCACTACAGGTCTTTTGTGTTGCCTTGATTTGTTCCAGGCAGGAAACAAGTTGACTCTAGGAGTGTAGTTTGGATCACCTGTGTTGGAATGAACTACTGTAAGCTGCTTAATTAGGACATGGTATCGACCTAATGCTACATCCATTGTGATTGATGCTATCTATTGTCTCTGTGTGATCTTGCCTCTTCCCTTGCATTAGTACTTCCTAGCAATGCAATCTGGTTTGTTTGCTGCTGAAATTTTCGCTCAATTTTAGCCCGTTTTCTGTGTTCTCGCTCTGTTGTTCTCCGGTGGCCTTATTAATTCCTCAATTCTTGTTCCAGTGAAGAAACATGTTTTAGAATTGCTCACTGGTCGTCTGTGGAACATAGCATGAATGCCATGTCCATATGTAAAGTTTCATCTACTTCTGTGTATGCTTCACCCCCTTATAGTAGCTACTTGCTTTTGTGACACAATGACTTCTAAGAATTTAAGATGTTGCTTTGCAACTCACTGTTGCTACTAAGAGCTTAAGATTTAAGACGCGATTTGGATACGAGGGAAAAAAGTCTGGCACAATATTGAGTTGCTGTTTTCAAGACAGGATTTGTAGATCCAGATGTTCTACTTTCGTGTATACTGCATTCCTGTTCTGAAGTTATCAGGTGTTTTGCCTTGGCTTGTTCCAGGCAAGAAACAATTTGGCTCTAGGAGTCTACTCCCTCTGTCCCATAATGCAAGACCTTATTACATTTAATATGTGTGAGTATATTGAATGTAATAAGATCTTCTATTATGGGACGGAGGAAGTAGTTTATATCACCGGCGGTGGAACTACTTCAAGTTTTCTTAATTTAGGACATCGTATCAATATAATGCTACATCTACCATGTTTGATGCTATTTTCCATCTGTGTTCTGTGTTTGCACTTGTTCTTCCCTCTTGCATGATTTCTTAGCAACACAATCTGGTGTTTTTTATTTGCTGTTGAAATTTTGGTTCAATTTTTGCCATTTCTGAATTTTCCTCCTGCAGTTGAACAATAAACCGTGTGTGTTATGGCGCTGCTAGAAGGAGGGCGCGAGAGGGCCGGCCGGGGGCCTTTCTACCCACGGCCAGGCAAGAGGGAAGGGATTTCCTTCTTAATTCTTGCTTGATTAGATTGATACATCTCCTCTCTTTATATAGAAAGGTTTACTTGACTTTCAAGCAAGGATTACTTGACCCCTAAGCAAGCGAGCATTATCTCTAATTAACCCTAAGACTAACGGGCCAATTAGGCCCATTACGTACTCTAACACTACACCCCACCTGGACATGCAGCTTGTTCTCGAGCTGCAGGCTAACCAACTTATAACCATGACTCGACCCAACACAAACCTAACACCTAAAAACAAGCCTTTTACATCTCGGCTTGTGTTATTACTCTCAACCTGAAATAGACTGGGACACTTTATTTTGGACGTGCAACAGCCACCTGGATCCCATGGACACCACCTGGACAAAAGGAGTGCATGTGTATGGCTATTGGTCTGCACCGCACAGGGAAGAGTGGAGGACTTGCGATGGAGAATGACGAGGAGGGGTGCGCCCCCCCTCCAACCGCCGATGTCGCAGACTTTGAGGTCGCTGCGCGCGAGGAAAACAGTATGCCCGCCGCCCGTGGGGGAAACCGCATGCCCAAGATCCCCGACGCAGTGAACGAGATTGAGGTCTTTTGCGCAGCGAAGGGCAACTTGCAGAAGCGGCAGCTGCAGACCACGCATCTCCCGCACACGCCGACGCGCTAGGAGGCCGCGCGCAGCAACCTGCAGCCTCACCGCCGCCGATACATGGCGGGTAGCGATCTAAGATGGAAGTGGTGACGGCAACGACGGGGACTTGATCTGCTGGATGTGGACGCCCTGGGATGGCGGCGGCGCTGATGGGAACGAGGTCGTCGCAGTCCTGTCGTTGGGCATCCCATACTGGGCGGCGGAGCTGACCGGCGGTGGCAGCCGAAACTGCAGCGGCTGCTGCGGTGTCGCGCCGGGTAGCGGCAGCGGCTGCAACGGAGCGCCAGGCGCGGCGGAGGCCGCCAGGAGCGGCGGCTGCCACTGCAGCCAGGGCTGGGCGATGGTTGCGATGGATGGCAGCTGCAGCGGCCCGGCGAGCGCGGCGGAGGCCTGGTGCGGCGGCTGCCACTGCAGCCAGGGCTGGGCAGTGGTGGCGATGGATGGCAGCTGCAGCGGCCCGACGAGCGCGGCGGCGGCCGCCTGGTGCGGCGGCAGCCATGGCGTTGCGGGGGCGGCGATGGGTGCGGGGGGCGCCGCGAGGGTCGGCGACGGCCACTGCAGCCATTGCGGGGTGGCGGGCGGCGGCTGCAGCAGCCCCGCGAGCGCCGCGAAAGCCGTCGCAGGTGGCGGGTACCATGGTAGGACCGGTGGGCCGATGGCGGCGACCGGCGGCGGGGTGGCCACCGCCCGTAGGGTCTGGGTAAGTACAGCAGGATTTCCTGGACCTCTGTGACCAGGTCGTTGAGGACCCCGGTGACCTGCTCCGGGGTGAAGACGGCGGCAGGGGGCGCGGTGGAGGAAGGCATCTGGCTTGAAGTTCTCCATTAGGCCCATTACGTACTCTAACAGTGTGCCTTGAAGTTCTCCCTAGGCTTTAGTATTTCTGAAATGTCTTGTTCTAGGGAAGAAACATGTTTTAGATTTGCGGCCAGGGAGGGCTTAGAACACAGTTCTAGTGTATACTGTCACCCCCTTGCACCACTCGCTTCTGTAACTTGTTCCATGTTGAGATTTCTATGTGTCACCGTAGAATGCTCGAACACAACACAATGTGACGCAATGTCTGGCTGTTAACTACTTAAAAGAACTCGCAACTGATCGAGTTGCTGCAAAGACCTTTAGCTTTTAGACGTGCTTTGGAAAAATCTGGCACAATATTTAGTCGATGTTTCTAAGGGCTTTCTGATCCAGTTGTTCCACATAGTTCTGCCGGGCAGGCTATTTACTTTCATGCATATTGTTCTGCCAGGTCCTGTTCTGAAGTTATCAGGTGTTGATCAGAATGAACATGAACTAATCAGCAAACTGCAGACTGGAGTAAAAAGAATGTCAAGAAAGCAAGCAGCCAGAGAACATTAGTTGGAACCTAGACCAGTGGGTGGTGAGCCATTAGACAACGCTGGTCCAAACACAACTGGGACAGGCACGGCAGGTCATTGAAGACCTATATGTTCTTCATCTCAAGAACTGCTATGCATCAAGTCATTGAAAGAAGGAGATTGTACGGCTCAAACTGAGTGGAGAGCGGCACTGAGACATGTGGTTGTCTATCAAGGCGACCGACCACTAGAGTCATATCAGCCGGTTGGGCTAGAGGGTTTATCAATTTTTCCCTCAAATGATAACACCCATGTGTGTGTGACACTTATCAACACGCCCACACGCACTCGATGCCGTTCGATCCATTTACACGAATTTTGAAGCAATTCTCATCTGAGTGGAGAGCCACGTAAACACCCAGTGTCGTGCAGGCTTAGTTTGGCAGTATAGTTTTGGAAGAACCAAGGTATTATAAAACCACAGTATTCTGATGTGTGGGCAACAAATACTCTGGCTTTTAGAAAATGTAGTTTTTTTCAGTTTTGTCAAGTCCACTGCAGTGTTTGACTGGTATTGTTTTGCTGCAGTTTTTACGGATAACTACTACATGGCCAAATCAATCAGCATGTGCTAACTCAGCTACACCTTAAAGAGCAACACGACCGGATTAATCAACGTGTGCTAATAGATGCCGGCTGCATTCAGCCCTGCCATGCACGAGGTCAGTCTCATGTGTATGAGTGATCTCCAATGACCAACAATCTACTTCACAGGCTAGCTTGGTTCGAGACATGCAGCATTACCAGAAGACCAGGACCCAGAAAGTAACCGGCAACCAGCGAATCGTTTAAAATATACGCAGAAAGAGGAGTTGGAGGCAGTGATCAGATTTTTTGATCTGCAGGTCAACAGGTTAAGCGCTCTGCCCAAAGACTTATCTCGGCTTGGTTTACAAAAAAGTGGTCACACTAGTGCAGAATCGGGCTATAGCTCCGGTTCGTAAGGCGTAACTGGCACTAAAGGGTGGAGACTAAAGGTCCCCCTAGTATCGGTTCTGCACAAACCGCCGCTAAAGGGCCACCACATGGCACGTGCCAGCGCCGGGGGTAGGGAGCCCTTTAGTACCGGTTGGTAACACCAACCGGTACTAATTTTTTTGGGGGGTTTGGTTTTATTATTTATTTTCCCTTTAATTTTTTGTTTTCCATTTAATTCTTCTTCGTTTGCTGGTATTTTACGATACTACATATTGTACACGTTATGCATATATAAATAGAATTTCTCGTAGAACCGATCATATATATATTATCAAATGTCTCACAACCACCATTATTCACACACATACACATGTATATATACAATTAGGTATATATATAAATTTTCCTACATGTTGCCTTCAGAGCCAATGGCATTTGCCTTGGTGCTTTCGGAGCACGATGACAATTGGAAGTGGTTCATGGAGGCGGTAGCCGGTAATAGAATTCCCCTTTGGGATCTATGACCTGGTCGAGCAAAAATCCTGCTATTTCCTCTTGAATTGCTCGTATGCGCTTCTCTGGTAGGAGCTTCTCCCACACCGATTTGAACTGTTAAGAAGGAGATCAATATGCATGTTATTAGTTATGTGATTAGATATCGATAATGATGTAAAAATTGTGAATATTGTTCTGTCAAACGTACCCATAACTGTCTATCAGATTTGGTCCTTTCGGACGCCATCATGCGAATGTTCTTGCAAACGTAGTATGCACACACATCAGTCCCCTTTGCCTGCTTCAGGGCCTTTACGAGAATAGAATTTAATCAGATAATAATTAATCAAGCATGATAATTAAGCTAGCTAGTACTACTTAATTAATTATACCTTGGGTCGAAACCAATACAACATTTCTCTCCATTCGCCTGGAACCTCCTTCAAATTCCTAAACTTTTCCCAAGCCCTGCCCGCCAGCAAAGAAAATGAATAAACGAGTTATTAAATAGTTGATATCAGGAAATGACGAACTAAAGAGGCCGACATATAGTTAATAATGATCGAAATTACCTGTTGACTATCCCCTTCACGATTGAGTAGTCACTATTTTTTTTAAGTAGTGCATCGAATACTTCAACTGTTCATTCATCAACTTTAATGATTAACAAGATCTAATGGTAACTGTATGCACACACGTTTGCATGTCTTAATTAAGCGGGCATGCGCATAACACTCATCAACTACCCTAAACCCTATACACTTAATTATTAACATCTAGCTAGCTAGTAAGTAGAAACAGAATTTGTAGTAAAAGACAGTGTGACTCACAGGAAGTTGTAAGGAAGTAGTATATCTTCATTGGTATTGAGGTGCTTCAAAAACTCTAGCATGTTTTTCTCTACATCTGCTTTATACCATGGATATGTCCATGTTTGTTCGTTAACGGTATTTGGTCAATGAACCCAATGTCATAGCGTCCACCTTTTTTCATTTCATACATCTTCATCCTGCATAATACCATAGAAAAGAATATAGTGAGGATAATTACAGGTAATGATCAATCAATGAGCACTATAGCTAGCTTGAGACTTAAATTATAGAAAGAAATCACTTACAGACAATAGCAACCAACGGGAGCTTTGTCGAGTGCGTCTTGATTGAATAACTAAAATAGTTATGAATACTCAACGGTCAGAGCTAGCTTATGGAAGTAATACTCTTCCTTGACTTTCACCATGAGGGACTCTCGATTTGTACTTTTGGTAATTTTCATGTACCAATCATGCAATTCATACATTCTCGTTGGGAGGTTCTTGACCTCCTCAGGTTTGACCAAAGGTTGGCCGCGGACATATTTCCGTTTTATGTCCTCCTCTCTAAGCAGAGGCATGGGCTCAATCTCGAGGAGTTGTCCAACAGTGATACCGAGCATTTCAGCCTGCCTTCTATGCTTGTCGGTTATTACCAGCTGACCGGCGCCGGTACTCTCATGTGTTGGTACAACAAGCGGGGGGATCGATTGCGCCGCCTGTTCTCCTAGCTGGGGAACGGTTTTCCCGCACTTTTGGCCAGCTGCTTGGCTCGAGCTCGACTCCTTTTGTCGTGCTTGATGTGCCTTCCTGATTTGGCGTTCATAGTCTGAGTCAATAGTCTTGGGAGCTGGTGCTTTAGCCATACGAATAAAGTGGTCAATCTTATCCTCAGGCACTTTCTCCCTTGGCGGCGGTGCCAGTTTCGGTCCAAAATGGGCGTCCACTTGGGCCTTCACTATGACTTCATTTTGCTCCTTGGTCATGTCGTAAGGCCTCTGCGGAGAGGCCAGAGGCTTGGACCATATTGAAATCGCTTGCCTCCGCCTGTACCTCCTGTACTACCTCGACTTGTAGCACTATGCACCATAGCTGCGGTGGCTCTCTTCCGCATTTGCAGAGGCAGCAGAGACGGCTGACGCGGTGTCGGACTTGGAGGAGGAGTAACACGCGTTGTTAGACTTGGAGGAGGAGGAGTGGCCTCACGCGTTGACTGAGTTGAAGCAGGAGGAGTGGCCTCACGCGTTGGCTGAGTTGAAGCAGGAGGAGTGGCCTCACGTGTTGGCTCAGTTGAAGCGGGAGGAGTGGCCTCACGCGTTAGTCCCACCTCGCTAGCCGAGGGGCGCCCGCACCTATTTAAAAGCCACGTCGCAGCAACTTTGTTGAACTCCTCTCTATAGTAGGCTTCTAGGCCTAACTCTAGCACTCTGTCTTGTGGGCCTATTGGGCCTTGCGGGCCTGCATCCTGGCCCAACTACAAGTTGGGTTACTAGTCGTATGCAGGCCGCTGTGGCCCAGCAGGTGGGATTTTTTTATTTAGTTTTTATCTAAAAAATTAGTTTTTTTATTTTCTATTTTATTTATTTTCATCTATTTATTTTTGAATATTTTTTCTTTAGGTACAAAAAATTACAAACTTTCTGTTAGTGCCAGTAGTTTTCAAATTTGAATAGTTTAAATTTGAATTATTTAACGAACTAATTTATAGACGAAGTGCATCCAGTTTTTGCCGTAAATGCATGAAGCAATTTGTTTGCATATAAAATTTCTTCGCGTTTCAAATGCCAAAACACATAAGTACCCTAACTATTACAAAGATTACCTCTGATTTGTTCGAAGCGGCACTTTCCAGATATATAAGTCCGGAAAGTCACTAGAGAACAAAGTGATGACGGTGAAGTCTATCACATCCCACAGTGGGATTTTTGGGTGTGAAACTTTTTCTTCGCGTGTGTCCCTTTGCGCCGTAATCATGGACACTCTTTATCATTTTACTGGATGCTCGGATCAATATTCACTGTGAATGGAGCAATTTCATCAAACTTTTCATAATCTTCTAACATGTCTGTCTTGTCATCCACTCCCATGATGTTTCTTTTCCCTGAAAGAACTATATGGCGCTTTGGCTCATTGTATGATGCATTCGCTTCCTTATCTTTTCTTTTTCTCGGCCTGGTAGACATGTCTTTCACATAGAAAACATGCGCCACATCATTGGCTAGGACGAATGGTTCGTCTGCATACGCAAGATTGTTGAGATCCACTGTTGCCATTCCATACTGCGGGTCTTCCGTTACCCCGCCTCGTGTCATATTGACCCATTTGCACCGAAACAAAGGGACCTTCAAACCACGTCCATAGTCAAGTTCCCATATATCTTCTATGTAACCATAATATGTTTCCTTTCCCGTGTTGATTGTTGCATCAAAGCGGACACCACTGTTTTGGTTGGTGCTTTTCTTATCTTGAGCGATCGTGTAAAATGTATTCCCATTTATCTCATACCCTTTGAAACTCATTATATTTGAAGATGGTAACTAGGATAGCAAGTACAGGTCATCTTCAATATCGCCATCATGCATGTCACGTGTCTGCAACCAACCGGCGAAAGTCCCCGTTTGTTCACGTGTAATTCAGTCGTCAGACTTCTCCGGGTGTTTGGAGCGTAGAAAATTCTTGTGTTCCTCCATGTACGGAGCCACCAAGGCGGAATTCTGTAGAACTGTGTAGTGTGCTTCAGTGAGAGAATGCCCGTCCATACACATTATTTGATCCCCTCCTCGACTTCCCGAGCGACCTGGTGCGCCGCATCGCCGACTGACCTCCTCGACACCAACCATGTTGATTGTTATGTGGACCTCCGTGTCGTCTGCCACAACTGGCGCTCCGCCACCGAGGATCCAAGGAGCGACGCCTCCGACCCCCACTTCCACCCGTGCTTCTGGATAATCCTTGACGTCGACGGCGCCTTCCAGAGCGACGGCTGCCGGGTCTTGGTCAACATCGTCACCGGCCGGTTCCTCCGCAAGCAACTCCCGCTGCCCCGCCACTACTACGTGGTCACCACCACTGTCAGCGGCTTCTTCGTCTTGGCCTCACGCCATTCGCGTACTCAACCCTTTCACAGGAGCCGTGCTCTGTTTCAAGGCGCCCGTGCCTCGGGACACGTCGGTCGCTGTTTTCTTCTTCTTTGGCGGTATTCTGCACAATCTCACCGTGCTCCATGACTCGACTAGCAAGTATTACACGGCCGTTCCTGAAAGCAAACATTTCGCCCCCGAGACCACCAACGATGCTATTTACAATTACATGAGGAACGCCGTGGTCGGCGGCGTGTACACCAATGGCAGCGGATGGGCAACGGTGGCGCGGTCTAATGTCATCATGGAGAAATTGTTCAATCTGTCGGAGCAGCTTAAGGTTCATTTCGTCAAGTTTTTCTCTGTCGACCCTCACCCTCTTGAACATCGCGGCGACGTCAGGTGTTTCCTACTGGATTTTGGTGGAGAAGTCTTTTTCATCACAAAGGCATGGTGACACGTTATGGTTCTCGGCATCGAACCAACGGAGAAACAGACGCTGGCGCCTGTGGAGACCGTGGGCAGGTACCCCATCTTTGTCGGTCATCAAAGGTGCCTCACTACAAGAAATATGCTATCTTGTGACCTCCACTATTGGTCACTGAAAGGTCATAGTTTTTCATTTGCGACCTTTTTGTGACCAAAAACAGAAGGTCAAAAGCTGAGGGTCGTAAACTGACTATAGCGACCTTCTCTGTGAGAAGGTCGTGGACGTTTACGACCAAAATATTCCTACTGTGGCGTTTTGGTCACTAGCAGTCTCCCCAGTCCATGTAGGCATCCAGCATGGCAAGCTGATGTGGCACAAGATTCAGCCCGGTCCAATTCGGTTTTCTCCATGGGCCAAGCCCAACAATTCTAGATTTTTTCCAAGTCAATTCTTGTGGGCTACATGGGCCAGGCACAATATTTCAGCGCCTTTATTTTTGGGCCTTGGCCTTCTTACAATCATTTATTTTCTATTTTCAATCATTATATTTTAGCGCTGGTCCCACTAGTCATAATGCCATACATCGGTCCCACATGTCAGAAATTTCAAAAATGCTCAGATTTTATTCACATGTGGTTCCCACTGGTCAAGTTTCCATTTCACATCTTTTCAACATACATAATCACTATTTCAAACATACACTAGTCTTTTACAATCTGTTACAATATTACAAAGGTGCATCTTAAATTGTTCTCACTCATCAGATTGTTCATCAAGTAACACTACATCTACTACAATCTGTAGATAGTCTATTACAACCCCAATATGCCTACTGTTACAATATTACATTATTTACAGTCTATTACAGTCAAACATAGAGACAACTCTTTGCTGAGTAGGGCTATACAGCTTCGAACTTCAAATTCCATAGACCTGGAGCTCCTGTAAAAGAGTGAACACATAGACTACCAGCATTAGATTATTAGATTATTCCTGGACTATCAAAAAATTATATATTGAAAGAGATCTCATAGAAATGTAGATTTACGGGACAAATATATGATAAAGCAACAGATTCAGCCAACTTTAAAGACCTAGATGTTTGTGATGCATCTTCACAGAACCACAAGAACACTAGATATAGTATAATATGATTCCGGGAGACCACAAGAGCGTCAGTCAGCAGCAGGTATATAGCTAGCAAACTATCTACTAGAAATCATCGACACTTGAACCATAACATGCATGTCCAGCACCGAAACAAAAAATGGGACCATAACATGCATGTCCAGCAAGGAAACAAAAAATGGGACAAGTACTAATGTTGTATAACATGTACAGGAAGGCCATCCAATGGTTTCAACCACATCCTAATAAACCAGCGACACTCTAATACTACTAATTACCAGCAGCGAATAAAATAGCCGAATGAGGCAACAACACTTGATCATCGACACAACAGTCAGCAAGGACTCAACCACGGCGCAAAAAGCATCAAAATCCTAACTAACCCATGAAACATAGCATGGTTGTAGCATAGCAAAGGTAGGAGCTGAAGGAAATATGCCCTAGAGGCAATAATAAAGTTATTATTTATTTCCTTATATCATGATAAATGTTTATTATTCATGCTAGAATTGTATTAACCGGAAACATAATACATGTGTGAATACATAGACAAACAGAGTGTCACTAGTATGCCTCTACTTGACTAGCTCGTTAATCAAAGATGGTTATGTTTCCTAACCATAAACAATGAGTTGTTATTTGATTAACGAGGTCACATCATTAGTTGAATGATCTGATTGACATGACCCATTCCATTAGCTTAGCACCCGATCGTTTAGTATGTTGCTATTGCTTTCTTCATGACTTATACATGTTCCTATGACTATGAGATTATGCAACTCCCGTTTGCCAGAGAAACACTTTGGGTGCTACCAAACGTCACAACGTAACTGGGTGATTATAAAGGAGCATTACAGGTGTCTCCAAAGGTAGATGTTGGGTTGGCGTATTTCGAGATTAGGATTTGTCACTCCGATTGTCGGAGAGGTATCTCTGGGCCCTCTCGGTAATGCACATCACATAAGCCTTGCAAGCATTACAACTAATATGTTAGTTGTGAGATGACTTATTACGGAACGAGTAAAGAGACTTGCCAGTAACAAGATTGAACTAGGTATTGGATACCGACGATCGAATCTCGGACAAGTAACATACCGATGACAAAGGGAACAATGTATGTTGTTATGCGGTCTGACAGATAAAGATCTTCGTAGAATATGTAGGAGCCAATATGGGCATCCAGGTCCCGCTATTGGTTATTGACCGGAGACGTGTCTCGGTCATGTCTACATTGTTCTCGAACCCATAGGGTCCGCACGCTTAAGGTTACGATGACAGTTATATTATGAGTTTATGCATTTTGATGTACCGAAGGTTGTTCGGAGTCCCGGATGTGATCACGGACATGACGAGGAGTCTCGAAATGGTCGAGACGTAAAGATTGATATATTGGAAGCCTATATTTGGATATCGGAAGTGTTCCGGGTGAAGTCGGGATTTTACTGGAATACCGAGAGGGTTACCGGAACCCCCCGGGAGCTATATGGGCCATAGTGGGCCTTAGTGGAAAAGAGAAGAGGCTGCCCTAGATGGGCTGCGCCCCCCCCCCCCCTTCCCCTAGTCCTATTAGGACTAGAAGAGGTGGCCGGCCCCCTCCTCCTCTTTTCCCCTCCGAGGAATCCTAGTTGGACTAGGATTGGAGGGGGAATCCTACTCCCAGAGGGAGTAGGACTCTCCTGCGCCTCCCCCCTTGGCCGGCCAGCCTCCCCTCCTCTCCTCCTTTATATACGGAGGCAGGGGACACCTCTAAATACACAAGTTGATCCACGTGATCTATTCCTTAGCCGTGTGCGGTGCCCCCTGCCACCATATTCCTTGATAATATTGTAGCGGAGTTTAGGCGAAGCCCTGCTGCTGTAGTACATCAAGATCGTCACCACGCCGTCGTGCTGACAGAACTCTTCCCCGACACTTTGCTGGATCGGAGTCCGGGGATCATCATCGAGCTGAACGTGTGCTCGAACTCGGAGGTGCCGTAGTTTCGGTGCTTGATCGGTTGGATCGTGAAGACGTACGACTACTTCCTCTACGTCGTGTCATCGCTTCCGCAGTCGGTCTGCGTTGGGTACGTAGACAATAATCTCCCCCTCGTTGCTATGCATCACATGATCTTGCGTGTGCGTAGGAAATTTTTTGAAATTACTACGTTCCCCAACAGTGGCATCCGAGCCTAGGTTATTTATGTTGATGTTATATGCACGAGTAGAACACAAGTGAGTTGTGGACGATACAAGTCATACTGCCTACCAGCATGTCATACTTTGGTTCGGCGGCATTGTTGGACGAGACGACCCGGATCAACATTACGCGTACGCTTACGCGAGACCGGTTCCCTCGACGTGCTTTGCACAGAGATGGCTTGCGGGCGACTGTCTCTCCAACTTTAGTTGAACCAAGTGTGGCTACGCCCGGTCCTTGCGAAGGTTAAAACGGAGTCTATTTGACAAACTATCGTTGTGGTTTTTGATGCGTAGGTGAGATTGGTTCTTACTTAAGCCCGTAGCAGCCACGTAAAACATGCAACAACAAAGTAGAGGACGTCTAACTTGTTTTTGCAGGGCATGTTGTGATGTGATATGGTCAAGGCAAGATGCTGAATTTTATTGTATGAGATGATCATGTTTTGTAACCGAGTTATCGGCAACTGGCAGGAGCCATATGGTTGTCGTTTTATTGTATGCAATGCAATCGCGATGTAATGCTTTACTTTATTACTAAACGGTAGTGATAGTCGTGGAAGCATAAGATTGGCGAGACGATAACGATGCAACGATGGAGATCAAGGTATCGCGCCGGTGACGATGGTGATCATGACGGTGCTTCGGAGATGGAGATCACAAGCACAAGATGATGATGGCCATATCATATCACTTATATTGATTGCATGTGATGTTTATCTTTTTATGCATCTTATCTTGCTTTGATTGACGGTAGCATTATAAGATGATCTCTCACTAAATTATCAAGAAGTGTTCTTCCTGAGTATGCACCGTTGCCAAAGTTCGTCGTGCCCAGACACCACGTGATGATTGGGTGTGATAAGCTCTACGTCCATCTACAACGGGTGCAAGCCAGTTTTTGCACACGCAGAATACTCAGGTTAAACTTGACGAGCCTAGCATATGCAGATATGGCCTTGGAACACGGAGACCGAAAGGTCGAGCGTGAATCATATACTAGATATGATCAACATAATGATGTTCACCGATGAAACTACTCCATCTCACGTGATGATCGGACATGGTTTAGTTGATTTGGATCACGTGATCACTTAGAGGATTAGAGGGATGTCTATCTAAGTGGGAGTTCTTAAGTAATATGATTAATTGAACTTAAATTTATCATGAACTTAGTACCTGATAGTATCTTGCTTGTTTATGTTGATTGTAGATAGATGGCTCGTGCTGTTGTTCCGTTGAATTTTAATGCGTTCCTTGAGAAAGCAAAATTGAAAGATGATGGTAGCAATTACACGGACTGGGTCCGTAACTTGAGGATTATCCTCATTGCTGCTCAGAAGAATTACGTCCTGGAAGCACCGCTAGGTGCCAGGCCTGCTGCTGGAGCAACACCAGATGTTATGAACGTCTGGCAGAGCAAAGCTGATGACTACTCGATAGTTCAGTGTGCCATGCTGTACGGCTTAGAATCGGGACTTCAACGACGTTTTGAACGTCATGGAGCATATGAGATGTTCCAGGAGTTGAAGTTAATATTTCAAGCAAATGCCCGGATTGAGAGATATGAAGTCTCCAATAAGTTCTATAGCTGCAAGATGGAGGAGAACAGTTCTGTCAGTGAGCATATACTCAAAATGTCTGGGTATAATAATCACTTGATTCAATTGGGAGTTAATCTTCCGGATGATTGTGTCATTGACAGAATTCTCCAATCACTGTCACCAAGCTACAAGAGCTTCGTGATGAACTATAATATGCAAGGGATGAACAAGACTATTCCCGAGCTCTTCGCAATGCTAAAAGCTGTGGAGGTAGAAATCAAGAAGGAGCATCAAGTGTTGATGGTTAACAAGACCACTAGTTTCAAGAAAAAGGGCAAAGGGAAGAAGAAGGGGAACTTCAAGAAGAACGGCAAGCAAGTTGCTGCTCAAGAGAAGAAACCCAAGTCTGGACCTAAGCCTGAAACTGAGTGCTTCTACTGCAAGCAGACTGGTCACTGGAAGCGGAACTGCCCCAAGTATTTGGCGGATAAGAAGGATGGCAAGGTGAACAAAGGTATATGTGATATACATGTTATTGATGTGTACCTTACTAGAGCTCGCAGTAGCACCTGGGTATTTGATACTGGTTCTGTTGCTAATATTTGCAACTCGAAACAGGGACTACGGAATAAGCGGGCACTGGCAAAGGACGAGGTGACGATGCGCGTGGGAAACGGTTCCAAAGTCGATGTGATCGCGGTCGGCACGCTACCTCTACATCTACCTTCGGGATTAATAATAGACCTAAATAATTGTTATTTGGTGCCAGCGTTGAGCATGAACATTATATCTGGATCTTGTTTAATGCAAGACGGTTATTCATTTAAATCAGAGAATAATGGTTGTTCTATTTATATGAGTAATATCTTTTATGGTCATGCACCCTTGCAGAGTGGTCTATTCTTATTGAATCTCGATAGTAGTAATACACATATTCATAATGTTGAAACCAAAAGATGCAGAGTTGATAATGAAAGTGCAACTTATTTGTGGCACTGTCGTTTAGGTCATATCGGTGTAAAGCGCATGAAGAAACTCCATACTGATGGACTTTTGGAACCACTTGATTATGAATCACTTGGTACTTGCGAACCGTGCCTCATGGGCAAGATGACTAAAACACCGTTCTCCGGTACTATGGAGAGAGCAACAGATTTGTTGGAAATCATACATACCGATGTATGTGGTCCGATGAATATTGAGGCTCGTGGCAGATATCGTTATTTTCTCACCTTCACAGATGATTTAAGCAGATATGGGTATATCTACTTAATGAAACACAAGTCTGAAACATTTGAAAAGTTCAAAGAATTTCAGAGTGAAGTTGAAAATCATCGTAACAAGAAAATAAAGTTTCTACGATCTGATCGTGGAGGAGAATATTTGAGTTACGAGTTTGGTGTACATTTGAAAAACTATGGAATAGTTTCGCAACTCACGCCACCCGGAACACCACAGCGTAATGGTGTGTCCGAACGTCGTAATCGTACTTTACTAGATATGGTGCGATCTATGATGTCTCTTACTGATTTACCGCTATCGTTTTGGGGTTATGCTCTAGAGACAGCCGCATTCACGTTAAATAGGGCACCATCAAAATCCGTTGAGACGACGCCTTATGAACTGTGGTTTGGCAAGAAACCAAAGTTGTCGTTTCTTAAAGTTTGGGGCTGCGATGCTTATGTGAAAAAACTTCAACCTGATAAGCTCGAACCCAAATCGGAGAAATGTGTCTTCATAGGATACCCAAAGGAAACTGTTGGGTACACCTTCTATCACAGATCCGAAGGCAAGACATTCGTTGCTAAGAATGGATCCTTTCTAGAGAAAGAGTTTCTCTCGAAAGAAGTGAGTGGGAGGAAAGTGGAACTTGACGAGGTAACTGTACCTGCACCCTTACTGGAAAGTAGTTCATCACAGAAAACTGTTTCAGTGACACCTACACCAGTTAGTGAGGAAGCCAATGATAATGATCATGAAACTTCAGATCAAGATACTACTGAACCTCGTAGATCAACCAGAGTAAGATCCGCACCAGAATAGTACGGTAATCCTGTTCTGGAAGTCATGCTACTAGATCATGATGAACCTACGAACTATGAAGAAGCGATGGTGAGCCCAGATTCCGCAAAGTGGCTTGAAGCCATGAAATCTGAGATGGGATCCATGTATGAGAACAAAGTATGGACTTTGGTTGACTTGCCCGATGATCGGCAAGCAATTGAGAATAAATGGATCTTTAAGAAGAAGACTGACGCTGATGGTAATGTTACTGTCTACAAAGCTCGACTTGTCGCAAAAGGTTTTCGGCAAGTTCAAGGGATTGACTACGATGAGACCTTCTCACCCGTAGCGATGCTTAAGTCCGTCCGAATCATGTTAGCGATTGCCGCATTTTATGATTATGAAATTTGGTAGATGGATGTCAAAACTGCATTCCTGAATGGATTTCTGGAAGAAGAGTTGTATATGATGCAACCGGAAGGTTTTGTCGATCCAAAGGGAGCTGACAAAGTGTGCAAGCTCCAGCGATCTATTTATGGACTGGTGCAAGCCTCTCGGAGTTGGAATAAATGCTTTGGTAGTGTGATCAAAGCATTTGGTTTTATACAGACTTTCGGAGAAGCCTGTATTTACAAGAAAGTGAGTGGGAGCTCTGTAGCATTTCTAATATTATATGTGGATGACATATTGCTGATTGGAAATGATATAGAATTTCTGGATAGCATAAAGGGATACTTGAATAAAAGTTTTTCAATGAAAGACCTCGGTGAAGCTGCTTACATATTAGGCATTAAGATCTATAGAGATAGATCAAGACGCTTAATTGGACTTTCACAAAGCACATACCTTGACAAAATTTTGAAGAAGTTCAAAATGGATCAAGCAAAGAAAGGGTTCTTGCCTGTGTTACAAGGTGTGAAGTTGAGTAAGACTCAATGCCCGACCACTGCAGAAGATAGAGAGAATATGAAAGATGTTCCCTATGCATCAGCCATAGGATCTATCATGTATGCAATGCTGTGTACCAGACCTGATGTGTGCCTTGCCATAAGTTTAGCAGGGAGGTACCAAAGTAATCCAGGAGTGGATCACTGGACAGCGGTCAAGAACATCCTGAAATACCTGAAAAGGACTAAGGATATGTTTCTCGTATATGGAGGTGACAAAGAGCTCACTGTAAAAGGTTACATTGATGCAAGCTTTGACACTGATCCGGACGATTCTATATCGCAAACCGGATACGTGTTTACATTAAACGGTGGAGCTATCAGTTGGTGCAGTTCTAAACAAAGCGTCGTAGCGGGATCTACATGTGAAGCGGAGTACATAGCTGCTTTGGAAGCAGCGAACGAAGGAGTCTGGATGAAGGAGTTCATATCCGATCTAGGTGTCATACCTAATGCATCGGATCCAATGAAAATCTTTTGTGACAATACTGGTGCAATTGCCTTGGCAAAGGAATCCAGATTTCACAAAAGGACCAAACACATCAAGAGACGCTTCAATTCCATCCGGGATCTAGTCCAGGTGGGAGACATAGAGATTTGCAAGATACATACGGATCTGAATGTTGCAGACCCATTGACTAAGCCTCTTCCACGAGCAAAACATGATCAACACGAAAGCTCCATGGGTGTTAGAATCATTACAGTATAATCTAGATTATTGACTCTAGTGCAAGTGGGAGACTGAAGGAAATATGCCCTAGAGGCAATAATAAAGTTATTATTTATTTCCTTATATCATGATAAATGTTTATTATTCATGCTAGAATTGTATTAACCGGAAACATAATACATGTGTGAATACATAGACAAACAGAGTGTCACTAGTATGCCTCTACTTGACTAGCTCGTTAATCAAAGATGGTTATGTTTCCTAACCATAAACAATGAGTTGTTATTTGATTAACGAGGTCACATCATTAGTTGAATGATCTGATTGACATGACCCATTCCATTAGCTTAGCACCCGATCGTTTAGTATGTTGCTATTGCTTTCTTCATGACTTATACATGTTCCTATGACTATGAGATTATGCAACTCCCGTTTTCCAGAGGAACACTTTGGGTGCTACCAAATGTCACAACGTAACTGGGTGATTATAAAGGAGCATTACAGGTGTCTCCAAAGGTAGATGTTGGGTTGGCGTATTTCGAGATTAGGATTTGTCACTCCGATTGTCGGAGAGGTATCTCTGGGCCCTCTCGGTAATGCACATCACATAAGCCTTGCAAGCATTACAACTAATATGTTAGTTGTGAGATGATGTATTACGGAACGAGTAAAGAGACTTGCCAGTAACGAGATTGAACTAGGTATTGGATACCGACGATCGAATCTCGGGCAAGTAACATACCGATGACAAAGGGAACAACGTATGTTGTTATGCGGTCTGACCGATAAAGATCTTCGTAGAATATGTAGGAGCCAATATGGGCATCCAGGTCCCGCTATTGGTTATTGACTGGAGACGTGTCTTGGTCATGTCTACATTGTTCTCGAACCCGTAGGGTCCGCACGCTTAAGGTTACGATGACAGTTATATTATGAGTTTATGCATTTTGATGTACTGAAGGTTGTTCGGAGTCCCGGATGTGATCACGGACATGACGAGGAGTCTCGAAATGGTCGAGACGTAAAGATTGATATATTGGAAGCCTATATTTGGATATCGGAAGTGTTCCGGGTGAAATCGGGATTTTACCGGAATACCGAGAGGGTTACCGGAACCCCCCGGGAGCTATATGGGCCATAGTGGGCCTTAGTGGAAAAGAGAAGAGGCTGCCCTAGATGGGCTGCGCCCCCCCCCCCCCCTTCCCCTAGTCCTATTAGGACTAGAAGAGGTGGCCGGCCCCCTCCTCCTCTTTTCCCCTCCGAGGAATCCTAGTTGGACTAGGATTGGAGGGGGAATCCTACTCCCAGAGGGAGTAGGACTCTCCTGCGCCTCCCCCCTTGGCCGGCCAGCCTCCCCTCCTCTCCTCCTTTATATACGGAGGCAGGGGACACCTCTAAATACACAAGTTGATCCACGTGATCTATTCCTTAGCCGTGTGCGGTGCCCCCTGCCACCATATTCCTCGATAATACTGTAGCGGAGTTTAGGCGAAGCCCTGCTGCTGTAGTACATCAAGATCGTCACCACGCCGTCGTGCTGACAGAACTCTTCCCCGACACTTTGCTGGATCGGAGTCCGGGGATCGTCATCGAGCTGAACGTGTGCTCGAACTCGAAGGTGCCGTAGTTTCGGTGCTTGATCGATTGGATCGTGAAGACGTACGACTACTTCCTCTACGTCGTGTCATCGCTTCCGCAGTCGGTCTGCGTTGGGTACGTAGACAATACTCTCCCCCTCGTTGCTATGCATCACATGATCTTGCGTGTGCGTAGGAATTTTTTTGAAATTACTACGTTCCCCAACAGGAGCTCACAATGGTGGTTTGTGTAGCCGATGTCGAATAGCCTTCGTTCGTCGCTTGCGAGCACCATGCACCTTGGTGCCTTGCAAATGGCCTCCTTCGAGTCTGCGAGGAAAAGAACGAGGTGAAGGTTAGTCGCATCAAGGATGCTGCTGTTCTGGGTCAAGCGAAGTCAACGGCGTAAGAGATTTTAGTCAACAAAAATTAACATGTGAACATCTAGCACAATAGTAGTATAGATTGTAGTAGTACGCATGCAAGGAAACAAAACATGGGACAGATATTGATAGCAACAAAACAACCAGGATATGACAATAGCAGTAGTATAGATTGTAGTGACAGAAGCACAATCATGCAAACATGCATCTCATCCCAACCTAAAACTAGAAACAGTAGCAGCCATTCATTTTTACGCAAGTGTAAAACTAAACCATAAGCACTACAGCATTTGCTAAACTTGTCAGCTAAAGAACTCTATCTCGAAAGGCCTGAAAGAATATTACATAAGCACCAGAACACCCTAACCACCACCAATTCTCTTCATAGTTGATCTGATGTAAAAAAGTAAGCAATATGATACAGCAGCAGGCAAGTAGTATATATCACTCATGGGCGTATAGGGCGAGGTGGAGGTGCACTTGCGGATGGCGTTCTCGGCATATATCTGGGCGCCATCGGCGTTGCCCTTCTCGATGGCCTTCTTCACCTTGAGCTTCTGTCATTCAACATATAAACATATAAGTAAAGTACACTAATTCTAGAATAGAAAAGACAAAGCAATAAAGGATAAATGGACCATTTCCCCACAATTATTTTCCTGATTCAAACATCTGCAGTCCAGCCACTGATGTCTTAAGCATGTGTTGTTGGTATGACCACACATGAGAATCAACTACAGAGAATAAAACACATACAGAATTAAAAGGACGCCGGTAAGAGCAGGGAAGAACAACATTCGATAATGCTTCATAGTAACTAATTTAGCTGCACTTTGTACTATTCTGGTTTCATTCTGATATAATGGAACCAAGGATGATTAAAAAAAGAAAAGGCATCGACCATAATGTTACACAGTAGTCAATTTATGGTCTGAACATCAGATGTCGGGCGTGCTCTGAACCAAAATGTTAGGAACCTTAAGAGATGATTGTACTGATACACTAGAATTTCATCCATTTATCAACAATTGCAGAGACTAGGACTGCAATTTGCAGTGAATCAGAGATTGGGACTACAATTTCATCCTAGCAAATATATATTTCCTGATTATTATTCATTTCCAAATGCAGGAAACCATCTCGGTGACCCAGCTTGTTCGAGAGACTGCTGCTGTTATGAAGGAGTTCACACAATCTAGGTATGCTACTATGCTTGGCACTTTCTATTTGTTGACGATGTATCACCAAAAAGGCTTGTATTGCCAGAGTGATTACCAGCAACAACAGCGAGGAACAGAAGCAGAGTAGCAAAGAAATGCTTCTGCAGAACTCGACATGCATGCAGAGTGACACAAACTCATCATCACACAATATGAATACTGTAAACTCCAAACTTACTCGAACGCTAGTGACACAAGTGTCCAAGTAATGCAATGCATGTATCAAACCCTACACAGAGCGATGAAAACTCATGGGACAAATGAGTAAGTAGCACACAAAATCACTTGCACTGACAATGGTGGCTGCTGTCAGGTTCAGCGGGATACACTCACACACACACACACACTTATTATTAACACTGGTAGAACAGAGCAGTGGTGCTGCAGCAATGGCGTGGCGCGGCATGGGCAGGCAGGCAGGCAGACATGCCGGCGCGTGCATGGCAAAAAAAGAAATACCAGGGGCCTCGACCTCGTGGCATGCCAGAAAAGGGGCATACAGAGAACCAACAACATCACTGTCGGTGTGCAGCATGGCCTAGCACAGCAGGTTGATTCCCCAACCAAATATCTAACGACCGGCCCCTAAATACCCAGGTTCAGTGCGGATTTTGTACTTACGAAAATGACTTGGGTTCAGACTGAACTGATACTAATTTGGGATTTCCACTAGCATCGGTCCACAAATCCAACATGCATAATGCGTTCCTGTTGAGCACCTACTGATTCGATTCAACAACTTTTACTGATATCTATAATCCTACTACAGCAGTTCAGACTGTGTCCAAGTCATAGATCCTAACTGAAACAGATTATCAAAAGTTTCAGACAACACCAGTTTCAGTAAACTGTTTTTCAGACTAGTGCAAATATCCGGAAAAGTTCCAGACGAGTGCAAGTATGAGTTTCTTACCAAAGGAAAAGATTAGGAAGTTGAGGGCCTCTCACCAGGCGACCTGGCCATGACGACGACGATGAGGCCCTACTAGTTGTGGGGCAGGTCGACGACGAGTGGAACGTAGCTGGCTGGATGTCGTGGATCGTGGGACTTGGAGGGGCGGGGCTGGCTGTCGTGGATCGTGGGACTTGGAGCTCGCTGGAGGTCAACGAGGGGCGGCGCATGTCCCGTCGCCCGAAGCAGAGGACGAGCGGGTGCGTGGTGGTGGGGAGGCAGAGGCGCAGGGGTGGTCCGGGGCGGCGACACGGACGAACTGCAGCGGCAACAGGAGCTCCTGAAGAGGCCATCCATGGCGGGGCTTTTGTAGATGTACCTGAGAGAGAGGGAAGATGCATGAGGGAGAGAGAGACAGAGGAAAGGAGAAGAACGGGACGGTAACAGAGGAGAGGGCCTACTCCGCGGGGTGCCGCGTCGCCTCGTCGGTGCTGAGCGAGTTGGCGAGGACCGCATTCATGGTCGGCACGTCGCCGGCGGAGAGGGCCACCGCCTCCATGGCCTATGACGGGTGTAGGTGTGCTGGGCACCGTAGAATCCCGCCTTAGGTCACCGGGATTGGCCGCCGGAGTTGGCGGTGGGAAGTTGGATCTGGGAGTGGGGAGAGGGGAGAGGGGAGAGGATCTGAGGTGGGGAGGGGAGGTGTGGCGGAGGTGGGTGGTGGCAAGGGGACTGGTGGGTGGCGGAAGTGGGTGGCGGTGAGGGGACGGGTGGGTGGCGGTGGGGGACGGGTGGGTGGGGGTGGCGGCGAGGGGAGGGGAGAGCGCTAAGGTTCGCTGCCAGTGCAGGGTAGAGAGAGCCAGATGAGCGAGAGAGGGGAAAGTTCCAGAGGGGTGGGAGGGTTGGTGGGAGAGGGACGCTGGATCGAGGGACTGAAGGAGATTCTGGACGGCTCAGATCGATTGCAGTGGGGGTGATCCGTGGGCTGCTTCCTGATTGGTTCAAAACTTGAGGCATTTATTAAAATTATCTTTTAGTGCTAAAAATAGGGGATTCGTGAAGCAGCTACCAAAATTATTTTGCAAAATGGCATCAGTAAAAATTTCAATTAATTTAGACCACATTTTATGGATGATCACCAATTTGTATGCATTTCCAATCCTACTAGCTATTTTTGGTCATTTAAACAAATTTCCGCCGATTCAGTTGGAAGCGGGTCAAATTTGAACTGCAGCTACCTCATAGTTTGCTCTTTATTTTTTCAAAAAATCATTTATAGGTACATAAGTATCTATTTAATCAGAGAAACACCAAAAAAAAATCAAGATTCAACCACTAGATAGGAACGGTCATTCCCACCGTTTTTACTGCATTTTGAAACGGGCATAAAAAATTCAAAAAAAATCAAAAAATTGGAAAACCTTCGCATTGTGTCATTATATATGACCAAGTTTCCAGGAAAAATAATAAACTTCTAATACGGAAATTATTTTAAAAAAGTGTTCTCAGAAATGAGATATCATGCGTGAAGATTCATGGCTTTCAAGCCAAATGATCAATCTTATGGCCACATTCATGGCATAGTTTGTTCAAATGATCTCATATTGTGCACAAGGGTGCATATTGGAATTCCAAACAATGTTTCCTAAGGGGGTTTTCACTTTCATTGCACAAAAGAGTCATTTTCCATTTTTTGAGTGCCCCAAATGATGTTTTTTTGTGAAGAATCTACCAAATAATTATTGCAAAATTGCACCAAATCATTTTTCTAAAATACTAGGCCATATTTAATGCATAATTGACCAAATGGTTGGGTGTAAAAAGTTTTGATCTACCTCTCGTGAAAAAGACAAATTGCCGTCGATTCAGTTGGAAACGGGTCAAATTTGAACTGTAGCTGCCTCATAGTTTGCTCTTTATTTTTTCCAAAAAATCAATTCTAGGTACATAAGTATCTATTTAATCATAGAAAAACCAAAAAAATTCCAAGATTCGCCACTAGCTAGGAACGGTCAAGCCCGCCGTTTTGACTGCATTTTGAAACGGACATAAAAAATTCAAAAAAAATCAAAAAATTGGAAAACTTTCGCATTGTGTCATTATATGTGACCAAGTTTCCACGAAAAATAATAAACTTGTAATACGGTAATTATTTTAAAAAAGTGTTCTCAGAAATGAGATATCATGCGTGAAGATTCATGGCTTTCAAGCCAAATGATCAATCTTATGGCCACATTCATGGCATAGTTTGTTCAAATGATCTCATATTGTGCACAAGGGTGCATATTGGAAGTCCAAATAATGTTTCCTAAGGGAGTTTTCACTTTCATTGCACAAAAGAGCCATTTTCCATTTTTTGAGTGCCCCAAATGATGTTTTTTTGTGAAGAACCTACCAAATAATTATTGCAAAATTGTTCCAAATCATTTTTCTAAAATACTAGGCCATATTTAATGCATAATTGACCAAATGGTTGGGTGTAAAAAGTTTTGATCTACCTCTGGTGAAAAAGACAAATTGCCGTCGATTCAGGTGGAAACGGGTCAAATTTGAACTGTAGATGCCTCATAGTTTGCTCTTTATTTTTTCCAAAAATCATTTATAGGTACATAAGTATCTATTTAATCATATAAACACCAAAAAAAATCAAAGATTCAACCACTAGCTAGGAACGGTCAAGCCCGCCGTTTTGACCGCATTTTGAAACGGGCATAATTTTTTTAATAAAAATCAAAAAATTGGAAAACCTTCGCATCGTGTCATTATATGTGACCAAGTTTCCAGGAAAAATAATAAACTTGTAATACGGTAATTATTTTAAAAAAAGTGTTCTCATAAATGAGCTATCATGCGTGAAGATTCATGGCTTTCAAGCCAAATGATCAATCTTATGGCCACATTCATGGCATAGTTTGTTCAAATGATCTCATATTATGCACGAAGGTGAATCTTGGAATTCCAAACAATGTTGCCTATGGAAGTTTTCATTTTCTTTGCACGGAAAATTCATTTTTCATTTTCCGAGTGCCCAAAAGGAGGTTTTTTTGTGAAGGAACTACCAAATAATTGTTGCAAAATTAGACCTAATCAATTTTATAAAATACTAGGCCATATATAATGCACAATTGAAAAAATGGTTGGGTGTCAAATTTTTTGATCCACCTCTGGTGAAAAAGACAAATTCCCGTCGATTCAGTTGGAAGCGGGTCAAATTTGAACCGCAGCTGCCTCATAGTTTGCTCTTTATTTTTTCCAAAAAGCATTTCTAGGTAAATAAGTATCTATTTAATCAGAAATACATGGTTTGATGGCGAGACATCGAGGTTTGGACGGTGGCCGAGGGCCCCAACTCTAGAGCGCGTAAGCTCGCATGCCCACCGCGTGGTCACCGCGTGACCGTGGCGTTGCCATGTGTTCTGGGCAGCCTAGGCATGTCTAGTGGGTTGGGCACTCCCCAGGTAGGTGCTAGGAAGAAAATCACAACATAAGATTCTCACGAGGAGACCGATCGATGCTCAAACATGAATAAGCAGCCAAGTGTTTGATTTGCGGTACAGGAAATGCACATGGCTAATGGGCGTGAGTTTTGGCTGAGGATGATCAGTTATTAAGAAGACCGTCTTCACAAATTTTCACCTCAAAAGGAGGAGCCTAGGTGGTACTTGCTTTACAAACTACCACACTGGACATAAATACGAATGTTGAAGCTGGGCTCAAAATAATGAATGGATTGAGCTGGCATTTGGTGGAGGATGGTTATTTGGGCATAGGAAAGCACTGTAGAAAATGGATACCATTTGGACATGCCAAAGTGGTACTTCCTTCACAAAGTGCTGCTCTGAACTGAATAGGAAAATGAATATTGTTGAGTTATTTTGTGAACTAGGCAAGGAAGATTTTTGACATATTTGATGAAGATATGATCCAAACAATTTATGAGACTTTTTGGGAATTTTTGGAAAGACAGAAATATAGGTTGCTTCACAACCTAGGGCAAAAACTGCCACATGGACATGACACATAGGCAAAACTGATGAGGTGGCGCCTAGTCATCACAACCAACCACAATCTACAAGGCTATGACCATCTATTTTGGTCGTTAACAACTAGAAATAAGGCAGCGGCCAGCCCTGTTTGCTTTGTGACCATTTGGTGTAAGGAAATTACGACCTTTTTGACCAAAATAGTCGCAATGGTTTAGGGTTTGGAGCCCCCCGAACAGCTTTTGACCAATTGGTCTCAAATGGTCATAGATCTATGACCAATTCTTCAAGGGTCACTGACAAAAGGTCACTAGTTGACATATTTCTTATAGTGCCTGGTCTTTGATGCCGCCAAGTTCCCATCCGTCGAGTCAGACTGCGTCGACTACACTCTAGACGTTGGTAAATCTGCTTTCATCTGGAAGCACAACATTAATGATGGGAAAGACGAGAGGGTGTTTGACGCCATCGATTTCGTCAAGGAGAACAAGCGGTTTGTCCCTGTCGGTGCCCGTCCTTTCACCATCATCCAGCTTCTCTCTAGCTACACCATCAACCTCGGCGATTCTGAAGTCTGAATTGGCCTCAAAACAAAGCTCATAAGGCGCCGACAGATCTAGTTCTGTCTTTTGGGATAGTGATTTCAATGACTGGCGATACTAGTATTCCTGACTTGTTCCGCCTTCCGGGCAAGAAACACGTAGTGAAACTACTTTAAGCTTTCTTAATTTAGCACGTCGTATCAATCTAATGCTACATCTATCGTCTTTGATGCCATCTTCTGTCTGTGTTTGCACTTGTTCTTCCTTTGCTTTTGAAATTTTGGTTGTTGAAATGCAATCTGGTGCTTATTTTTTGCTTAATGATTAGCAATGCAATCTTGTACTTAATGTTTAGCAATGCACTTGTTCTTAGCAATGCAATCTGGTGCTTAATTTTTGCTGTTGAATCTTTGACTACATTTTTGCCATTTCTGAATTTTTCCTCCTGCAATTGAATAATATACATTGCCTCGTTGTTCTCTATGGGCTTTATTATTTCTGCAATGTCTTGTTTTCTAGGGAAGAAATGTTTCATCTACCCCCCCCCCCCCCCCCCCCCCGCGTACTACTTTCTTTTGTAACTTGTTCCTTTTTGAGATTTCTGGGTGTCTAGGTTCCAAAGGTTCCAGCTCATGTTCTCTGGCTTGGCTGCTGTTGCATTCTTGATTACTATTTTTTGACTCCAGTCTCCAGTTTTTTTATCAGTTATTCATGCTTTAATCTGACCAACACATAATAACTTCAGAACAGTACACTGTATGCACGAAAGTAAACCACCAGCCTGGAGAAAATATGTGGAACAATTGAATCTACAAACCCTACTTTAGAAACAAAAACTCAATATTGTGTCAGATTTTTATCATATCCAAATCACGTCCAGAATCTTAAGCTCTTAGCAGCAACAATGAGCTGCAAATCACATCTTTAAGTTCTTAACAGCCGACCATCGACTGACACATTGTGTTACGATCATTCTGCAGGGCTAGATCGGCGGGTGGTGACTGATGAGCCATCAAACAGCTGGTATAAACACAACTGGATCAGGCACAACAGGATATTCAAGACCTATAAGTTCTTCATTTCAAGAAGTGGTATGCATCAAGCCATCAGATGCAGTTTTTAGCTTGGTAGAAGTGATCTGCACGTGCCTGGAGTCCAGGTAAGTTTAATCCTCAGCTAACTTTGATGGAACATTTGAAGTCCTGGGTTTTTGCCAGTGAATTTGGTGCCGTGAAGCAATGAAAAAAAGCTTTAGTTTGCGGGCCTGAGCTTTAGCTTTCTACCGTTAAAGCACTCATTTCTTTTTAGCCTGAAACAATGAACGAAAACTTCTTGTACCTTCTCTGCTGCTGTGAGCCGTCATTTTCGTGTCTGCATATCTGTACGCTGAGCCCCCGACAAAAGACACTCGGCTTATGCCCATATGCCGTTGTACTGTAAGCCAAGTGCGTGATGCCGAGTGTAACACACGGCGTACAGTTCGCCGAGGTGAATTCAGCCTTCGCCGGATGGTTTGCACACCTGGCGCAGTATGTTTTTCCTTTAGTGTTTGGCGAAACTCGGTTAGCAATGGAGCACAATTGGATAAGCCCTCAATTCTTTCCAGCGCCCATATCAGAGCAAGGTAAAATTTATGTTCCTAGTCAATGGTTACTAGCACCTGGTTAAGTTTTTCATAACTGGCAAACGACCGGTTATTGGTCCATCTGTATTGACGCCTAGACATAGTGAGCTCTTACAAATCCAAGCTGCCAAAACAACATTGAAGAGTAAAAGCCACCTAGTGTCAACTAGTCATTGGCTTTTTTCTGCTGATATTGAACGATGTTGAAATCCCGTCAATTAGCATGGGATGAGGGTTGTCCCGGAAGCTATTAACAAGTTCCTTATGAAAAGCAGACTTAAAACTCATCTTGAGGGCGCCATACATGGCCATCATGCTTCATAGGAAGTTATCAGACTTGTTTCGAAGGTGAAATTTAATGTAATATTCACCCTTCGAGGTGGACAAAATTTTCAAGGATCTCGAGTGGATGTCAAGCAAAATTTCACCTGATCTCCCGAACGGGCTAAGACAATCCATACATAATCATACCCGCATGAAGAATGGACTAGATCACGTCTCTAATCCAACGCATGGTCCCTTACATAATTACAAATGTGTTTGTGCTTAGCCAACTCACCAAAACCTATGCTATTCAAAAAATCTCTCATGAAGAACCATTATCGAATTAGATACCTTTGCTCTCTTAGGGCATACCCTCAAACCGCTTGCAAGCGTCTGGACCGCACGGTCCGGATATGTTGTGCCGACCAATGCGGGCCTGTATCGGTCCGCAAGACGGTCCAGACGCATTTTCTCCCACAAACCAAAGACAAATTGCGGGGGCTTTGTGGGCGTCCAGGCAGCAGCCACGTCCTCTTCTGACCAACCTGTTCCACCCAAAATCCTCCTCCCGTGATCGCGCGCGTTTCCGCCCGGCGTCAGTGCCTGCAATTCATGCCGCTGTAGAGCGGCCGCTCCACATTTAGGCCGTCCCAGAGCGGACACCATCTCTCAATGGATCCGTCATTGAAGCAGCATGCCGGCCAAGGTCGCCTCCTGCTGGGTGCCCGACTGAACACGCCTCTGCACCGCATTCAAACGTCTTCGTCTGTGTGTCGAGAAACCTGCTCCAGCCACACGTCTGTTTACAAGCGGGTCGGCATTAAACACAACGTTGGGCAAGATCTTCCCATCAGCGTGCTATTTAAATGAGGTCAGACGCCGAGCAAGAATCGCACCACAACTCCGCTCCCCATCTCCTAGTTACACCATTTTCTCTACACTATCCATGCCATCCAGTGAGTAGGAATAGCAGTTCTCCAGCATAAAATTCAGCTAGGTGGCCCACTGAGCCCGCCGGATATGAGCCAGGCAACTCGCTCCTCCACCTCCCTCGCCTAGCTCGAAGAAGCAAGTTGCCACTCCATGCCGACACGTAGTTCAGCAACTCGCCGCTCCAAGCCAGCTCGCGGAGGAGTGACGAGTTGCTCCAGGCAGGCACACGGGGGAGCACGGCGGAACGGGCATCATGGATGCCATGGACAAGGCCAGATGTCGTGCCATCCGTTGTCAATGTTGGCGGAACCGCGCCCAGTCGATGGAGAAAGAAGCTGGCTACCCGGAGATCGGCAAGTCGGTGGTCAGCACGTCCGCGCCCGCCACCAACATCAAGGGAAAGTTAACATGGCGTTTGGGTCCCAGGAAGGCCACCGCCGGTGCGTCGCCGGCGTGCACAGCCGATGACTTGCCAGTTTTGTGCAGACCATCATCGACCCCTACCTTGACTTCACGGAAGCGGAGTAGGCGCTCGATGAGCGACACAGCCGGACATAGGGAAGATAAGAGGGAAGAATACATCTCCAGGGCTCCGGGTAGTCCAATGAGCGGCTCAGTCGGACATAGGAAAAATACGGGGAAGAATATACCTCTGGGGCTCCTGGTAGTCCGATGAGCAGGCTGCCGGACATGTGGAAGACAAAGGCATCCGCCTTGGCCGGCCGTAGACCAGTGTATTGTATCTGTGTCGTAGGAATGGAGCTCCGTAGACTAGTGTAATGAATCCGTGTCGTCGGAATGGAGCTTCGTGTGACCGAAGGTGCACATAGTTTTATCTTTTTAGTTAAAATATGTCCAAAATGCAAATGTTTTTATTCGGTTTGTATGAAATTCATCATGTTTGCATGAATTTCGTCTGTTACATTCAAATAGCTGTTGAAATGTATGTGGGCAGTGTTGGGCATCCATTTCCGCTGGCTGGTCCTTCTTGTCCGTGAACGGATCCTGGAGCAAATTTGCATGTCAGCATTGGAGATGTCCCTTAGATGGGTGTCATCTTTTCTTTGCTGAAGTAGACTTGTTTTTTCCTTACCGACACGATAAGCTCAGATAACATGGTTTCTTGTACAGTATCATCCAAGATTACTTGTGCTGTGTCAACAACCAGATGAGAGAGAAGCTTGCCATCATATTCGGTATCATCATCCTATCATCTTCCACAAGAGGGTTGGAAAATTTTGATAATCTCGAACTCCAATTGTTTTAAAGCATCGTGTACCGTACGAAGAAAAATGAAAGCATTGTGTAAGAAGTACCAAATGATACTCCTTCCATCCTAAAATAAGTGTATCAACTTTAGTACAACTCTCTACAAAAGTTAATATAGTTGAGACCCTTATTTTGAGACGTAGGCAGTATTTTTTATTTTATTTGCCTAGCTATTATTTTTCGGCCTCTGCATTTGAACGATGCATACAACCATTTTATTAATTATTGGCAAAGACCATATAAGGTGATACATCAATAAGCTTGAAGCGACCATGCATCATGGCAACGTTGTTGCTACTCCTACCCTTTTGATGAAGGTGTGCCGAATGTCCGGATCTAATACCAAACAGACATCGCACCAAAGCCTAACATCTAAAGACGGATGCCTTATCCAAGCCACTACCTGGATTGGGTCACAAACCGGGCCGACACACTCCCAGTGAGCACCGCACGCTACAAGGGTTGTCACCTCCATCTTCCATCGATCCATCCTCAGAGCAGAACTGATGCACCAACCTTGCCAGGCCTCTCTTCCATCGACGCCACCATGACGCCAGACAGGTTCCTCCTCCTGCGCCAATCCATCTCCACGCATCGGACGCCGAGTCTCCACTGCGCCATGCTGTCGAGATCCACCACCAACAATGTGTAAGCTGAAGCACCGCTCCACCAAATAAGCCTTCCACTGGTCCTTCGGCCCGTGTACACCTCCACGAATGACGCCCCCAAGAGGGAAACGACACCATAGTGTTGCCGTCATCTGATCTACAGATTTACGGTTTCCCCCGGAGGTAGCATAGAGTGGTCTTGAACTTCTCCATGGCGGTGCCTTCAAGAAGGGAACGACGCAGACAACGACGCCACCGCCGGCCTTGGCAGCTAGCCGAGAGCAGGTTTTCACCCAGATTTGTTCGAAGAGCCGCCCTCAAGCATCTCGTGCACGGACTGCCGCCATCTCTTTTGGGGCCTGAACGAAAGGGATCCAGGCCGCCGCCACCTGACCGGCCATGGTACCACCACGGTACCTACAGCCGGCGCCGCCAAGCCCAACCACACTCACCTGTAGATGCGCACCGGAACCGCCGGCCTGCCCAAGCCCATCTGGGCAAGACAAGACCCGTGATCTAGGCCGCTGCCACAGGGGCGTCTCCGCTGCGGGAAGGCTGCGCCTCCAATGACGCCGCCGTCACGCACGCTGTAGGGATCCCGCTGCTCCTTGCCGCCGGATCTCCGTCGTACGATGCGTCGCCGCCGCCCGGAGATATCGCCACCACCGCGCGAGGGATAAGGCCCCGCCGCCGCCATCATATGCCAGGCTTCGCCGGTGAGACCTCAGGCGGTGGCAGGACGAAGGAGACGAGGGGAGGAGACCTAGGGCCGGCGGCGCGATCGCCCCCCATGTCGCCTAGGGTTGGCGACGCCGGGGTGGGTGGAGCGAGTGAGCTCAGGTCATGGGTCTATGATAGAGAATCCCAGAGCTTCTAACTCGTATCTGTCTCTAACCATCATTCTAATTTCTATAGTACGGTACTACCTAATAGCTAGTGTGGGTCAACGCGTAAGGCAAAAGATGTGGGTGGCATCTCAGACAAACAACGTCTGCGCCTACCGATGGCAGTCGTATAGTAGCCAACAACTATACTTGGATACTAGTAGTAGGAAACAAGAACAGTCAGGCTTGTACTAACTAAGATTCTCGATCGGAAACATCTCAAATTAACAAACTGTTGCATCTTTTTTCAACCGGGCTCTCACCCCTTTCCATTAATTTTGCAATCAACGGAAATACATCAGTCATTATCCAAGTCTTTTGTCATGCAACCAACTACCAACAGAAGAAAGCTAGACCGGAATGAGACAGTGCAAAAGGAGACTGAAAGGGGAGGAGCGAGTTGGCGCACCACCAGGAAACCCACTGCATGATGACCCTAGAGCGGACCATCCGCCGTGGGGCGAAAACCTGATGGCACTAACAACAACTGCCCAACTAAGATGGTTTAACGACAAGACTAACTAACAACAAGTTTCTTGCCGCAACAAGATACTACCAAAAGATGCCAGATCCAGCGGGCATCAAACCCCAGTGGACGGCCAGACCAGAGAACACCGGTGGACTTCAGTTAGCCGATCTGGATCCCGTCATTGTCGCCGAGGAGGAGTCTGCCGCGGGGAAAGGATCGATCCGCGAGTGCCCCAGCCGCATGAGCCAACCTCTTCACACCAGCCTGGAACTGCACCTTGTCATCCTCTTTAAGCAAACCTGCCCAATATAGCATAAAAGAACATGTAGTGAAAACCGCCTCAAGTGGAGTGCGAGCAACATGTTTATCAAAAGTGACTTTATTACGAAGGTTCCAGATCCCCTAGCAAACAGCAGCGATAATCATCATATAAAAAGGTTTCCCTCCTGGGAAGAACCTATACAACCACGCCCAGCTTTGCCAAAGAGATCGAGGGCAGCAAGATGCCCCACCTGTCATTCCCAACACACCCCAAACAGTGTGGGCGAGCGGGCAAGCGAAGAATAAATGATTTGTTGTTTCCATATCGGTACAAAAGGAACATGTAGGATCCCCAGGCCACCTCCTAGCTCGCATATTATCTCTAGTGAGCACAGCATTTTGAAAAAGTTGCCACAAGAAAATTTTGATTTTCAGTGGAATAGGGGCCTTCCACACCCACTTGTAATTAGGGGCAGATAGGTTCCTTTCTAGCCACTCGTAAACCGACTTAGTTGTAAGTTTTCCTTTACTACTAAGCTTCCATGAGATAGTATCCGAAGAATTATTCAACGACAGCTGCCTGGCTTTCGCAACCATCCAAGCCCATTGATCACTCAGCTCACCAAACAACCTGCATCTAAAACCCAGATTATAGTTGTTTGCAACCCAGGAGGCAACAGTGCAATCTTGCTCTTGACAAATACTAAAAAGATCTGGGAAGCGCTCACATAGAGCAGTATCATCTACCCAAGGATCATGCCAAACTCTGGCTAGGTTCCCACTATTGATATTAACTTTTCTACCAGCCATATATGTGTCTTTGACTTTCATAATAGCTTTCCAATATGGTGAGTCCAAAAAACGGCTCCGTATATCAGCAACTGTTTTGTTTCTAAAGTATCTGGCCCTCACAATACGTTGCCACAGGCCTTCGCCTGTTTCAAGCTTCCACCACCACTTGACAAGCAAACTGATGTTTTTCTTGTGAAGATCCTTAATCCCCAATCCCCCAATTTTTTTAGAACGACATATTCTATCCCACTTCACTATATGGTACCCATGTTTTTTTTTTCCTCCAAAAGAATCATCTGCGATGTTTATTCATTTTTTCAACAAAAGTTTTATTGAAAAGGAACATCGACATAAGATAAGATGGAATCCCATCCAAGTTGGATCCTAACAAAGTGAGCCTGGCTCCTGATGATACAGCATAAGCAATCCAAGCATCCAATATTTTAATCATCTTACCCTCCAGGAAATCCAGCTGTATGTTCTTAAGAGCAGAATATGTGACAGGGACACCCAAATATCTCATGGGCAGTGTGCCCACTTGACAGTTAAACATGTCTGCATATATTTGGTCAATCTCATTGTCCCCTCCTATAGTGGAAACCTCACTTTTGTGAAAATTGATTTTCAATCCTGACATGAGCTCAAAGAGATATAACAGAAGTTTGACATTGATAGCATTATCAATATCATGTTCAAAACAAACCACCGTGTCATCCGCATATTGAAGGATACCCACTCCTCCTTCAATAAGATCAGCAACCAAACCCTTGATGAGACCATTTTTTTGTGCTGAGAGCACCATCTTTGTCAGGCATTCTGCCGCAATATTAAACAGAAAGGGTGAATGAGGGTCGCCTTGCCGCACCCCTTTAGCACTTTGAATATAAGGGCCTATCTCATCGTTGATCTTGACACTCACCGTGCCATTCTTAAGGATTTGAGATACCCACCCACACCACTTAGAATTAAACCCACGCTTTTCATGGCAATCCAGCAAAAAGTCCCAGTTAACTTTGTCGTAAACTTTTTCAAAATCGAGCTTAAGGACCACCCCCACTTGTTTTTTGATATGAGTATAATGCAACACTTCTTGCAAGGAGAGAATACCATCAACAATATGTCTCCCTTTAATAAAGGCATTTTGCTGGATACTAAACAGCTTATGGGCATATTTGCTCACTCTAATATCCATAGTTTTGGTGATAAGTTTATAGGGACAGCGAAGCAAGTCCATGGTCCCTCTCGACGCCGGTCATGGGTCGATACCTTGGCTAGCTAGTCACTTGCCAAAGCATATACTTATATGCTAACTCAAAGTGTGCCTAGTACCTATACCTCGAAAGCATCGACGAATCGTTATTCCACTTACTCACAACCTTGTCCTGGTTTACAAACACGTACCAACTCCCACACAGAAAATCATTACTGCTAGTCCCATTCTAAAGACCAGATGAGGCTCTATGGTTTCAGAGACACTATCAAATTGTGACATCTTAAATCCACGAGTCCACCAAATACTATTTGGCTGGTTCCATCAACCAATGGTGTTTTGAAAACTTCTGCACAAACTACAGAAAAACAGGGTGGATGACAGAGAAATGCAACTTGATAGAGAGTTAACCGGTTGTTTATAATATACTCCCTCCGTATTGCTTTTAGTTCAAATTTTGAACTAAAACCATGACACTTATTTTGGAACATAGGGAGTAGTTATTTTGGAACAAAGAGAAACAATTTACCCGGTCACAGTCACAGGAAGGAGCTCACAGCCAGGGAATCCAAAACACTTCATCAATCTTGCCCCGCAGACGACCAATCAGTTCCTCCACGTTCCCCCAGGCTATAGTATCATCGACACAGACCCTTCGGAGAGCGGTCGCCTGTCTCGCAGAGATTTCACCATTTGCCGCCAGAGATGATTTATGCTTCTCCAAGTATTCCGCATCATCGGACAACACTACAAGCCAACCACATTCTCGAGTGAGTTCCAAATTCTCATGCGGTCAGGAAGAAAGTGGCATTTAAATGTAGTTCTAAGTTGAGGACCATCACAGGCCTCTTCCACAATAATGTTTAGCTATTCACTTTATTGAAAATCTTCCTACAACTGGATTTCTAGCTTTATGTCATCCAGCCAAACATCATTCCAAAAACTAATGAATCTACCATTGCAAGCTAGCTTCTGCTGCCCATGTAAGTCCTTTCCAAATAGGTGTGAACTTTCGACCAATATCCAAATTGGCCTTCGTTATTTCCCCAAAAGAAATGAGAAAGTGGGAGTTGACAACAGAAAGGTGCCTAGTATGCACATCGGTTGTTGTGAAGATCGCTCTGAGAACATGGGTTGTTGGATGCATCACCATGAATAATGCTATTATTTATCATTGCACATCGCAGTTCAAAACGATACCTCAATGTACGTCATTCCCATCGACTACTGTGTTATTATACAGTTATACATCTTCGTTTACAAGTATATACAAAAACAATAATGATTATGATGCATTGATATGAATATATAGCATATATATGCAGCCGCTGAAGCTGAGTAAGCCAATAGTTTCTAGGGAAATGGGCGTATCGATCACATGCTTGCACATGCATCAGTACCTAGTCAGTGTAATATTGGATTAGGAAGTGGTGACGTATAGTACAACCAAAATTATGAAGTCCAATACTTGCTCCTATACATAGAGCTAATTAACTGACCAAACGGCAGCACACCGAGACAAAATTTTAATAACATTACACATGTTGCAAGTATTGCGACAAGTGAGCTGCGTCCACCAAGTAAGACAAAACTTCAGGGATGAAAATTGAGTTCGGTTGGAACTGCCAATAATGACATCCTTAATCTAATGAATCAGCATATAACTGTGTAATACTGGCAACCTGACAACCATGTACTTTCAGATGCCTTTTGCTCCTTCTCTTTAATGAATTATAGTGGAGGACCTGCTGTGAAAATTTTGATTCACCTTTCCGAAGATTCATCATATACTTCATGTAGCGGTAGGACGAGTACCCATACAAGGGCATTTTATATCTGCTATTTATTGAGGAAAACAATAGACAGTATAGTGGAAAGACAAATAGACGCAGTCCGACCAGCACAAAATAAAATTACATTGCAAAACTTGCTAGTCTCCTGCCTCCGATTGTATGCCGCCCATTAGAGACTGAAAAGTGCATTGAACCAACAGTAAAGGAAAGAGACAACGCCTTCGCCAGACAAGGCTTTAAAGACCAAAATAGTCACTCGCTCCTTGAGACGAGATCAAGAGGCTGATGAAGAAGCATCGGTTGGAGTATCTCCCCACGCAATACATAATTGGAATTCATCACCATCGGTCCAGAGGGTTGGAGAAACCCAACCCTATCATAGAACAACATAGAAGAAAACATTGAAGTCATCGCACTCATGGCCATCCAATTGCTCTCTTTGAGGGACTCACTAACTATCAAGATCTAACGAGAACCAACATATCTGGGGATGCACTCTCACAAGCCCTTCGTCGGTGCGACATTGAACGTCGTCGATGTAGGGAGAGATCGAAGAGACCTTACTCCAACACGCCATCGCCACCACCACCTCACCGATATTGCTGGGAAAACGAAACCTAAGGAGGAAAAAATGAAACAGATGAACGGCTCCCCAGTCGCCTTGCCTCTGATGAGGCCACCGCCCGCAGGACAGGGAAGAGGAGAGGGGCTGATGTGGTGGCGTGAGGGAGAAACTTGGCGGTTGCGGCTAGGGTTTAGAGAGGCCTGGGATCTAAAAATTAGCAAAAGTTGGTGGAGGGGGATTAATTGTAGACATGAACAATCATCCATCCTGAAGAGACACATAGTTATAGTAGTTTCATATAGACATATGCAGCTGAGACAATTATACCAGATGAAAATATCCATTTGTCCAAGCATCGATTCAAGACGAATAAAATTGAATTAAACTCAGTTTAGTAAAAACATAAAAATGCTAGATTAACATATCTTATTAAAAGTTGTATTACAAGCCGAATTCTTTTCGGGAAACAATAGGTAGTAAAACTTTAGGGTGAACTTGTGTTAAATGTAATTTACTTGACTGTGGAAAACCCTTAACCACGGTTGCACCCGTGTGCAGCGGAGAGCAAACCCTAGCAGCGCCCAGGCATAGCACCCCCCTCATCTCCTCCTACCGCCGCTAGAGGGCATTACTGGGTGAACCCTGGTCAGCGGCGGAGCCACTCCTTCCCCCTCAGCTGCCGAGTGGCAACGCAGGTAGCAGCGAATCTGTGAGGGTGTGTAGTGCTTGCATGGGGCAAGGCGCAAGCATGTGGTAGAGCAGCGATGGCCGGGCGAGAGGTATGTGCGATGGCGGCGGCGTGCCATGGCTAGTCGGGGCAGCCCAGTGGGGAATCTGTCTGGATCTGATGCCCCGAAGTTCGTGAGAGGCAGGCTTGGTGCTCGGTGAGGGCGCAACCCTGGACGCGGAGAGCGGAGGCATGGCGTCTTCGCGGTGGTTAGGCGGGCTTGTGGCAGTGGCGACAGCGGGGGTGGGCTTTGCTGTGATGTATTGTCAGGTCTTCTGCTGGTTGGGGTGGCAGGGCTCGAGCCTTTTGGGGATGGGTGCCGGTGGCATGAGACGCGCATCAGTTGCATGAAGGGTTTCTGGTGACTAGCGGCTTGTTTGCAAGTGGGTTTCCTTGGGACGGGAAGTAGAGGGACTTGGGGGACATCCCTTGTCTAGTACTAGTTTGAACTTTGGCCGATGAGGCCTGAAACCTTGGTAGCCTGCCACGGGTCGGTGCTGCACCGGCGACACCTTGTGGGCAGCTCGCTGTCGATTCCCCATGATTGGCTGAGTTTGGGGGCTGGATCTAGCTTGTATCTCGCGTCCATCGGCTGGGGTTCCCTTTTGTGTGAGGTTCGATGTTGGTGTTTCAGAAGAACGGTCCCTTTCTTGTGTGGTTTCTGGTTAACTGATGTTCTTGCACCAATCACGAGTCTTTCTTGGATGCCAGGAGAGTGACTGGATGGTAAGGCTGCATGGTTGGCTCTGCGGCAGATAGCGTAGCAGTGTTGGTGGCGCCTCCTCTTGGATATGTGGGTAGCAACAGGAGGGGTGACGGAGGATCCTGTTGTCTGCGTGGCTTCGGCTATGATTGCTCCCTAGTCTGGATTTGGAAGCCTTGCGGACTGACACCCCCCTCGGTAGTTGTGTTAGCAACTTTGGTTCAATGTGAGGCACATGTGTCAACACGCATGTGGGTGTCACTTTTGTCCGGGGAGCATTGTTGCGGGTACCCTCACGGTGCCCTGTCTCCAGGGTGAAAACCGTAGTCCATTTTCTCCAGCCCAATGACGGTGGCACTTCATGTCACTAGTAGAAAAGGGGGCAATGGTCCAGGCCGGTCCAGCCCATTAGTCCCGGTTCAATCCAGAACCGGGACCAATGGGGGCATTGGACCCGGTTCTTGAGCCCCGGGGGCCGGCCGGGCCACGTGGGCCATTGGTCCCGGTTCGGCTGGACCTATTGGTCCCGGTTGGTGGGACGAACCGGGACCAATGCGCCCCGCTCCTGGCCCACCACCATTGGTCCCGGTTGGTGGGACGAACCGGGACCAATGCGCCCCGCTCCTGGCCCACCACCATTGGTCCCGGTTGGTGGGACGAACCGGGACCAAAGGGTTGGTCCTCGTTGCGGCCAGAGTTTAGTCCCACCTCGTCAACCGAAGGGGAATCGGACCGGTTTATAAGCCCCTCCCTCTCTGCCATATTGAGCTCCTCTGAAAATGAAAATAGATGCCCTTATATAGGGAAATTCGCCTAAATTCATACGGATTTCGTTTGAAATTCGTTATGAATTTAAGTTAATTTTCCTCTATAAGCGCATCTATGCTCATTTTCTGAGTAGTTGTTTATATATATTTTTTTCTTTTCTGCTATATTTATTTTTTTCTTTTTATTTCTGAGTTGTAATAAGCCATTAAAAATAAGGATATATGCTCCTTTTTTGGTACAGTTAACCACAACTATTTTTTGCTTCTATTCATTTCTGAGTAGTTTTCTATATAGTTTTTTTTCTTTTCTGTTATATTTATTCTTTTGTTTTTATTTCTGAGTTGTAATAAGTCATTAGAAATAAGCATCTATGCTATTTTTTTAGTAAAGTTAATCAAAATTATTTTTTCTTTTATTTATTTCTGAGTGGTTTTTTATATAGTTTTTTTTCTTTTCTGCTACATTTATTTTTTTCTTTTTATTTCTGAGTTGTAATAAGTCATTAAAAATAAAAAAGAGGCGCAATGCTCGTTAAGACGAAGCCGCTCCCCCGGAGCAATACGAGTGGGTCAATGGTAGTCACACGACGATGCCTTCATCATGGTAACGACATGGAACGCCGCCATCGCCCGCCATCAGCTCGATTTTCACCGGCAACTACGTCTCCCCGACTCGCAGCTGGTGCCAGATGACGGATCCCGAGATCCGAACACCCAGCCTCAGGCCGACCACCTCTGACTAGTGTCAACTGCACTGCACATAGCTCTGTGCAGTCTACCGTATTCCTCAAGGCTTGAAGCTAACCAACGTGCAGGAGCATTGAGCCTCTTCGTCATCGTCTCTGCACTCAGGGCTTATAAACAGCTGCGAGTGCCTCTCGCTTGGCGAGGTGGGACTAAAAAAACAGCTGCAGGAAGAATCAAAATAAAATAAATAAAATAAAAAAAGTGCCACCTAAAGGGCTACCACGACCTGAATACGACTAGAAACCCAACAAATGGGCTAGGATTCAGGCCCGCAATAGGCCCAATAGGCCCACAGGCACATATAGTGCGTTTAGGCCCGAAAGCCTGCATTTGAGAGGAGCTCGAGAGGGCAGCGGGACTGGTGCTTATAAACCACTCTCGAGCTCCCTCAGCTAGCGAGGTGGGACTAAACTTTCGTGCCGCGATGCGGGCAGCACATGGCCTTTAGTCCCGGTTGGTACCACCAACCGGAACTAAAGGGGTGCATTGGTATCGGTTCGTGGCACCAACCGATACCAATGCCCCCCCTTTAGTCCCGGTTGGTGCCAACAACCGGGATCAAAGGTCTTCGTTTCCCGCCCTTTGGGCTGCTGAAAAGAGGCCTTTGGTCCCGGTTGGTGGCTCCAACCGGGACTAAAGGGGGCATTAGTCCCGGTTGGAGCCTCCAACCGGGACCAATGCTCTTGCTATATATACTGGACTTAGCAGTTTTCGCCAAATCCATCTCTTTCTCGCCCCTACCCCGAGCCTCTGCTCCTAGTCGCCGTCGCCGCCGAGCCCGCCCCACGCCGCCCCGAGCCCGCCGTCCCCGTCGCCGCCCCGAGCCCGCCGTCGTCGCCGCCCCCATCACCGCCCGCGTCCCGCGCCGCCCCGTCATCGCCGCCCGCGTCCCGCGCCGCCGCGCCCCGACGTCGCCAGCCGTCGCCCCTGCCCCGAGCCAGCCGTCCCCGTCGCCGCCCCCGAGCCTGCTGTCCTCGTCGCCCCTGCCCCGCGCCGCCCCGCGCCGCCCCGAGCCCGTCGTCGCCCCTGCACCGCGCCGCCTCGACGCCGATGTGAGCGTTTTTTTTATTTTTGTTACATTCTTTTTAGATTCTTTTTGTAGTTCATAGATTTTTTTTGTTAGGTTAGGTGTGTAGTAATTTAGATATGTAGTTCATAGATTTTTTTTGTTAGATTAGATTTTTTTGTTAGATTACATGTGTAGTATAATTAATTTGTTCATATTATGTTAGATTTTTTTGTTAGATTAATTAGATTTTTTTGTTAGACTAGATATGTGTAGTAATTAATTTGTTCATATTATGTTAGATTTTTTTCTGTTAATAGATTTTTTTGGTGATATTATTATTGAATATGCATGTTTGGTGATATTATTGTTAATAGATTTTTTTGGTGATATTTAGATTGTGTAATTAATTTTGTTCATAGAATTTTAATTATTTTACTATATATAGAAGTAGTTTGTTTTTAGTAAGTACTACTAATTTATTTATAGTAAGTGCTTAGTAGTTGAACTACATAGTTGATTTTATTAATAAAACTACTTTTATTTAACTATATATAGAAATAGTTCCCGCGTCGACGTCGGTGATGCCTATCCCGCATCCTCGTCGTCGTCGACTCGGCGGTGGTGGCCTGCTTGATCAGGGCCATGTTCGGGACTGGGCTCAGCCGGGTTGGTATTGGGAGGTGCTACCTTCCAGGGGACGTAGGTTGGTGAGGAGGCAGCCCGTTGTTGACCCGATCCTTGTTTGGTGGCAGTCGCGTGGGCCAGTGACGGCGGTGAGGCATCCGGACACCGCGGAGGTGGTACGTCACCGTGTCAGCGAGGAGGACGAGCACGTCCGTCGCTACATGGTTGCATTGGAGGGGAGGTTCGACAATACCTGGCAGGTTCTTTAGGGATCTCACTGGAGCTATGATCCTGTGATGGTTCCTTATCTTTGGGTGTCCACCGTCCGCGTCGATACCCGTCGGGAGCTACGGTTCTAGTTGTATTAGTGATAATATTCGACGATGTACGGACAACAAGAGATGATGTACTTTTGCTTATAATTATTGAATGCATGCTAATTTGAATACTATACTTTATTTTATGATTTGGTTTTGCTTATTTTATGATTTGATTTTGCTTATTGAATCCTCATATTGGATAATTTCTCCTTCATTTCCGTGTGCTAGACAATTTGATATAATTAATAATGCATTCGGGAATGAAAGGAGGAGCTACGTACATCGATCATCGATACTCAATCCGTGATTAATAATAATGATCTAGTTTAATATTTGAATTATGAATGTATAGGCCGGAAATGTCGTACTCATCGGACGACGAAAACCGCTCGAGGGAGTGCGACTGGTGCCACGACGACCGAGGTATCTGCGACAGGTTCATTGTGCTGGACGAAGATCGACGCTTCAGCATTAAGCTCGAGGAGACCTTCGATGTTCATACGGTACGAAACCGACGATAATAGTTTTTTATCGTAATTACTCATGACTTCAACTATTTTAATCATGACAATATTTTTCATCTTTTCCGATTCGACTAGCTTATCCCATGCTTTGCAAGACGCTATGTCTTGTAGAGGATGAGTTTTGAAGACCATGAAAGTTTCGAAACCAAAAAAATTATCCTAAGTACCCATCATGGTGTGGATTTTCAAGTAAAGTTGTACAATGCTCAGAGTATAACCTATTTTGGTTGCAAAAATTGGGAAGCACTTTACAAGATGTATGGTTTTGATGAGGGTATGCTTGTTACCATGGATCTTGGTGATCCTACAATCAAGCAAGAGAGACCTACGATTTTTGTCCTTGTGGATACACCTCCAATTCTTCCCCCATGTGAGATTAACATAGTTATTAAGTAATTTATATTATTTATTTGAAAATAGTTGACAACTTATTCTCCATTGACAGCTTATTTTCATTCTTCAAAGAATGTGCGGAAGATGGTAGACAGAACCTACTACACCAAAGGCTCCGAACGAACTTATCAGGAGAAAAATCATCTGGTCGGATTTTGTACTGATCTTGAGAATTACAATGTCTACAATCGAACTCCTCAACCTTATGGTCAATACGTGCCACTAGTGCACGTGTTGAACTACGGTAACTACCATGGAGATACCCTGGTATGATTTTTTACTATTACAATATTCGTGCATCTTTTTGCACACTTCTAAAACTAGTACATCATATCATTGCTAACTACGAAGTTATTACTATGTTTTTCAACAGATAATCCCAAATGATTGTGTGCCTCATCTGATGTATACACGGGGTAGCCTTCATGTTTTGAACATACACCCAGGTCGTCCTACGAATCTCAACTGTCCATACCGGGTTTCTAAAAGAAGTGGAGACATGATAATCAAAGAATGGAAAAAATGTATGGACAGTCGTAAGGAGCTTCTTGGAAGCAACATTCAGCGAAGGGCAAACATTGGAGACAGGATGATCGCCATTCTTCATAATGGAGAGTCAGGGTCTATATTGTTTTATGCTATTTTACCTTAAGAATGTTTAGGTCCTACCTGATACTGATGATCATGTGCTAAGAACAATTATGTAGGGTTGGGTTCGATGACTATGAGGATGATGATCGTATGACTTATTATTAATAACGAGTAGAAGTTGTATATGATGATGCATGATTAGTAGGACTTGTTATTATATATATATAATAATAATAGCATGCTACCTGATACTGATATAGCATGATCATATATATATATATATATATGATGATGTATGATGCAAGCATGCATGAGCATTTTATATCTGCCGGGGTGCAATGAACATAGCAGCAGCGTTGATAAACCAAGGACGAAAATATAAGAGAGGACACTTCTTTCTATTAGCTAGCTATAATAACAACCTAAAAATAACCCCTAAAGCAGCCACTTTTAAAAAAAAATTGACTTTTGGTTCCGGTTGGAGCCACCAACCGGGACCAAAGACCCCCTGACTGGGGTGGGCGCACAGGGCCACGTGGAGGCACATTGGTCCCGGTTCTGGTTTGAACCGGGACTAATGGGTGAAGGTATTAGTAACGAGCCATTAGTCCCGGTTCATGAACCGGGATTAATGGATGGTATTCTACTAGTGTGTCATAGCCTTCTTGAGGGCATTAGTAGAACCCCGTCAATCTCGGTTGCAGTTGGCCAAGAGCTTCGTGCATGCCATGTCCCATGTAGCACCCTTGACTCTAGCATGGGGGGTCCAAATGATATCCTATCTTTTACACGTCTCCCCGTGGTGTTTGTTTTGATCCTTGCAATCTCCTGACAGGAGAAGCGCTCCATAAGTCGGGACAAGGGAGATGCCTCCTGGATGATGGGTCTTTCTTGGACACCGGGGCAACAACTCTGGATGGTGAGGTTGCATGATTGGCTCTCCGACAGGCAGTGTGCCTATCTTGGCTATGTGGGTAGCAATATAAAGGTGAGCGAAAGCTTGTTTGGAGGCAACAGGTAGTTGCAAATTATATTGTTCTAACACTTCTGCTTCGGTATACCCCCCCTAAATACAAAGACGGTTCAGATTAGCTCATACCTCTTCATAAGTAAGGGTATGATAGTCATAATTTATAAACTCTTCAGGTATGTGCCGTTTTTTTGAGAATCACGTATATGCCGTGTGCACACCCTGCCATCCTGGGCTGGCCCATTCAGCACATTCATCCTTTTTTTTTGAAACCGCAAAAAAATGTGCGTGCTACAGGATTCGAACCTAGGTCCTTCAACAATTAGCACAGCCGCAATGACCAGCTCAGATTAGCCCATACCTCTTCATAAGTAAGGGTATGATAGTCATAATTTATAAACTCTTCACGTATGCGCCGTCCTTTTTTTTTGAGAATCACGTATATGCCGTGTGCACACCCTGCCGTCCTGGCCTGGCCCATTCAGCACATTCATCCTTTTTTTTTTGAAACCGCAAAAAAATGTGCGTGCTACAGGATTCGAACCTAGGTCCTTCAACAATTAGCACAGCCGCAATGACCAGCTCAGATTAGCCCATACCTCTTCATAAGTAAGGGTATGATAGTCATAATTTATAAACTCTTCACGTATGCGCCGTCCTTTTTTTTTTGAGAATCACGTATATGCCGTGTGCACACCCTGCCGTCCTGGGCTGGCCCATTCAGCACATTCATCCTTTTTTTTGAAACCGCAAAAAAATGTGCGTGCTACAGGATTCAAACCTAGGTCCTTCAACAATTAGCACAGCCGCAATGACCAGCTAGACAACCGGACCTCAAGTGTTAAGTAAGTTTTTTATGCTTGAAATACAATACTAGAAAAGCACAACATTTTCTGTTTGCTTCCTTCTTTTCTTTTTTGTTTCTTAAATACGTGAACTTTTTATAATTCGTGATTTTTTTTTCGAAAATGACGACAAATTTTCAGATTATTGATTTTTTTCTTCCAAATCAGTGAACTTTATTTTTTTTCCAAAATTGATCAGTTTTCTTCACAAATTCATGAACTATTTCGCAAGTTGGCAATTTGTTTTTGAAACTTGTTGGTCTTTTTTATAAATTGATGAACTTTGTTTCTAAATCAATGGATTTTTATAAATTTTGTGATTTTTTTTTCCAAATCAATGAACTTTTCTTCAAAATCGATGAACTTAACTTGAAATTTTGATGATTTTTTTAAATCAATAAAAGAAATAATATAGAAACCCATGTAAAAATCGAAAAAAAACAGCCCGGTTGAAAAGGAAAACCAGAGTCCTTCTTTTTAGCGATATATTTGACGCACTAAAAAAGATGGAAAAAGAAAACTTAGACCATGATCGCCGGAGGTGTTCGAGTAGGCGAGATGGCTCCGTCGAGCACGTCGTTTCCGGACATCTTGAAATGGCCCCAATTCTTTTCATGCCTTGTATGACCAATTCAAGGCAACATGGCAAGTTGTTTTGGTATTCAACAAGTTTTGCATTTTTCGGAGTTTTCTCGGCAAAAAAATGCTTGATAATGGGCGGGTGTGTCGCAACTTGCATACGGTGTCAGAAATTGTACAAACCTGGCATGGATGACTACCATGGTCATGCCCACCCGCTTGAAAAGGTTGGGGTCATTTTAAGAATGTCCAAAAGTAGATCATGCTTAATGGCGGGTGTTCGGATTGGCTAGAAGGCTCTAACTGAGGGTACGTTGTTTTTCAACATCCTTCAAAAGGCCTAATTTTTGTCACCTCCTTCTATGATCAAATCAAGGCGCCATGTCAAGCTGTTTAAGTTTTCGACAATTCTTGCATTTTCTAGAGTTTTCTCGGTGAAAACAGGCTGGTAAATGGCCAGATGTGACACAACATGCATACCGTGTGGGAAATTCATTCAAACCTACTGGAAAAGGTTGGGGTGATTTCATACATGTCCAAAAATAGGTCATGTTCAACGGAGAGTGTTCGGGTAGGCGAGAAAGGTCCATTTGAGAGCATGTTTTTGCGGCATCCATTAACTCACCCTAAATCTTCCCATGATCTTATATGACCGATTAAACGCACCATGCCAAGTTGTTTTGGTTTCGACAAATTTGATCTTTTCTAGAGTTCTCTCGGTTAAAAAAGGTAGATAAATGGCCGGACGTGTCGCAACTTGCATATTTTGTCGGAAATTGTTAGTTTGCATAAAAGAGAAAAATAAATTAACAAAATAAGAAATCAAATGAAAAAATAGAAATAAAATAAAATGCTTAGGCCTTGGCCCAACTAGACGGCGACATTGCTCTCATCGGGCGCGTGTTGGGTCGGTCCAAGAGCTCGCGGATTTGAAAAAGTTCATCAATTGTTTTAAAAATATTCATGGATTTGAAAATTTTCACAAAAATTCAAAAAAAAAGTTCATTATTAAGGAAATTTGCAAAAAAGTTTTCTCGGTTTTGGGAACCTCGGCTTCCCAGCCATTTTTTTCCTGTTTTGGGACCTTCTCGGAGGTAGTGAACCGTGTTTTTTCTTTTTCTTTTTAGCTTCTCTCTTGTTTATTTTTTTATCTTCTTTCACTTTTCCTTTATTATGTTTATTGTTTCTATTTCTCATATATTTAATTTTTTTCAGAATTCAAATTTCGTTCATATTTGTCTGTTTTTTCTGGAATTCCAAATTTGTTACTGTTTTTCAAAAAAATGTTAGTGTTCAAAATTTTGTTATTTTTTAAAATACTGTTCATATTTTGACATTCTGGGCAAGTTTGAAAGGCATGAACATTTTTTTTTGAAATTTATGTACAATTTTAAAAATACAATTGTATTTTATGAACGAAGCAGGAAAACTAGAAATCCTAAAGAAAACCGTGCAAAAAAAGAAAAATAAACAAGGCTAGTAGGCAAACTAGAAATCCTAAAGAAGGTGTTGTGTTTTTCTCTTCGCGTTATTTTTCCTGCACAAGAAGATGAAAACAAGGCTAGTAGGCAAACTAGATATGCTGTCCCAGTTGGTTTGTGCGGTCACACGTAGTGCGTGACGGCTGAGGATTGAATCTAGGCGAGGACATCCATATTTTGACGAGTGAGGGGGTGTACCGGAGCACTTCTCCTGTTCTAAATATTCTGCCCAACTACACAACCATATTTCTAGTCACGGTCATAAGTTATCCTAGTACTGCCAAAAGTGAGGATGGCGAAAGTACACCCACAACGATTAGGCATCTCTACTCCTAATGGATGATTTGGTGAATAGTCTGCGTGATTTATTTTTGCTGGGTTTTTCGTCATCCTCCCACCTCCCACCTCCCTCCCCCCTGAACCGATACCGATGAACCACCTAGCGATGCCTCTAGGTACTCCCCTCGCAAACAACAGAACCAGGCGAAAAAATATCTACGAAAAAAAGCCGACGAAAAAAAAAATGGGCACGACCCGCACGCACGCACGGTGCCCTCGAGCGACTACCTCCCGCACGCAAAAAAAAACGCACCCACCACCTCCGCTCACCTCCTAGGGCGACATCGGGGCGCCCCCCAACCCTAGCCGTCACAGACCCCCACCACAAACACGCCGCCGCCGCCGGCAGCCATCGCCGGTGGCCGCGAAGGCGGCTCCTCAAAGCAGGGACGCTTCTCCCGTCGAAATCCATGTCCGTTTGCACGAGCTTCTCCGCCCCTCAATCCGATCTTCACCTTCGCTCATGGTGGCCGTCAGCTGGCCTCCAGCCGGCGGCCAGCTTGATCTGCACGGCACTCGGCTGCCCGCATGGCCCACCTCCTCCCCATCGCAGCACTTGTTGGCCGCCGTTGGGCCTGCTTGCGGCCCACAGATCGGGTCACGTGCGACAGCTACATCATCGCTGGATCTGTCCTTTCTTCCGACTGCAACCCCAACCCCAGCGCCCGCTTCCCCCACTCCCGCTTGACTCCATGGGGGGCGCCGGTGGCGACACTCTGCTCGGAGTTCCGCGGATCTGCGTCTGCCAGCCGCGTTTGGCCTCCGTCCGCTGTGCTCTGCTGGCCCTGGCCCGCGCCGGTGTGGCCCTTGGCTCGTCAGCAGGCTCAGCTAGCATGTGTGAGTGCGTGATCTCCACCGATTGATGCTCTATGAAGTCAGCGTGTGTGTGCTTGCTTGCTGCTTGCTGGGTGCCGATGGGTGCTGTTGCGTGTGCATGCCTATGTGTGGTGTTTGCTTGATCAAGCAACAACGATACATGTTTTCTAATTTTGCCTGAATATGCAGGGAGCAACGTGCAGATTTAATAGGCCGTGAGAATTAGAACTAATAGTGAGCCTTCAAGTTTCTAAAGGCTGAGGGCTCATCGAGGAGCCGGTGCCGAGGTCCTAGAGGAAGTGCCGCCGCCTTCGTTGCGGATCTGCAGGTCGCCATTTGGACATCACTGCCGAGGTCCACCTTCGCCCTTTGCATGTTCATATATCCATTGGACGCCACATCAATTTTTCACAGTACATATGTACATCTATTGGGCACTGATACATACATCCATTAACGTCTCCGGCTCCTGTCCTTGTGCTCCATGACCTTGGGCGGGACTGGCGCGGACATGGAGAACAGCGACAAGGCCAGGTTTGCGGATGTGTTATGAACTTGCGATAGTCCTCGACCAGGTGCTCGCCGGCAATGACCGTGGCCTAGCAGCAGGATAGCATGAGCTCTCCTTTGTTCTTTTGTGCTTGAATCAGATTTGGTGGTTCTCAATTTTACACATTTATTGATCTTGGTCTTCTTTTGTATGCAGGGTACACTTATGTTTCATGTCTATTATGCAGATTTTCAGAACACTGAGTGCATATCTTGCCTTGCAATGTTGCTGATTCGACAACCGTGAGTGCTCCTCTTTCAGTTCCAAACACGAATTGACAGTTGATTCTTTGCTTCAGGAACTGGATTCAAACTGGACTTGCGACCAGAGCAACCCCACGCAAGATGAACTCGATTGGAAGATGTCTTCTAAACTCTGAAAGCAAGCACTCGGCCGACACTTTTGTTCTTGTAGAAGGCATGTTGTTTGATTCATGCCAAGAAGCATACGAACAGTATAAGCTATTCCTTGGAAGAATGATTTCAGAATTCATCATGGAAAGCCGAGATGAGGGCATGCACGTTACCAGTTGATGCACAAAATTGTGTGCTGGTGCTAGGTCAGTTACATAGCGTCTTGTTTGAAATTGTAGTACAACTATATTTTTCTCGTTTCCCCATCCACTCCATGATGGTCTTGTGCTTGAATTTTTTTCATGCTTTGAAATTGCTTGGTACTTATACTGTAGACAGTAGGATTGTCATTGTCTTCTTTGGTTTTTTGTGTGCAGGTTAAGAGGGACAAAGGTAATTCTTCTTCGTGCAAAACAGAATGAATGCGAGGATGCATCTCCTCCATACAAAGCAGGTTGGTATGTGAGCATATTCAGAAACCAGCAAAATCACCCTCTATCTGCAATTTGTGAAGAGAAGAGGCAGTGGAACTCACACATTGAGATCAATCCAGTTCTTATGAAAAAAATTCATCAAGAATCTCAAAGTAAATAATTTCAGCCTCAGCAAGGTGTACAATATTCTCACCGCAATGCATAGCGATTAGACGGGAGCAACATTCCGTAAGCAAAACTTAAGGTACCTTTGCTCAATGCTTGCTTAGTATTCAATAACAAATGACATGGTCAAGACTGTGAAGCTTTTATAAGACATGAAAACCGTCAATCCATATCTATCAATATGTGTTGTGCGCGTCCAGAATATTTTCAGGCATATGGGAAGGTTGTGCAGACATTCTGTTGGTTTCAGAGAAAGCAGTGATACAGTCCAAATTTTGGCAAGAGAAAGGAGTTTAGGGAAGATGACAGAGGAGGAATATGATGTTGCCCCAACCCCAAGTACTACCTTTACACCCGTGTCCACTTTTGGACAACCATCGGGATCTAGAGTTCATGAAGAGTGCGACTGAATTTAAAAATAGATGCGATAAACTATCTTAGCCATGGTGTGATCTTTTGTCCCTGCCTGTGTTACTTTCATGATTCCATGTACAAAGCAAAAAATGACGGCGAGAAAAGAAACAACTGACATTTGGTGTTCTGTGTTGTAGCCTGAATTTGTTTTTATTTATTCGCTGCAGTTTGTGAATTTTATCACTAGCCGTATACCATGAAAAACAACATGCTATATAATCAAATAAGCCATGAGCAAATTCATGTATTCACTCAGGGGAAGATTACCAAATCAATTTGAATTTAGTGTTCTGATTTTCCATGTTATTGTGATCGCAGGGATGGCCTTGTCCTTTGTCCCTTGCCCTACCATTAATTTGGATGAAGTGTGTGGTGAATTTCGGTTGGGAGCAGCAGAAGTACCAATAGAAGTGACTATCTGTTACAAATTATTATACGTTTTCCTATAGAGATGTGTTTACTATGCTGGCTATGGTTGAATATTTTTCTTCATGGTGATAGGGAAGATGGCTACCAACACCGACGGTAGCATCATCCATCTTGCTAGCACACTGCCAATCTGCACAGGTATGGGAATACCATCTTGTGTTTTTTATGAATAACACCTTTATCTGCATTTTGTGTTTTTTTGCTCAGTTGTTCAGTAGGACACTTATGTACGAGTCACTCAGATACAATTAGTTTTTATGTGACAGTGCATATGGTTTTCAGCATAGTGTTGTTACTACGAGTCTGCTGCTCAGCTACTTCCAGTTATCCTCATCGAGACTTGATAGTTAGATTTCACCAAGAAATAAAAACGGAGGAAAACCCGTCAGTCTTACTGCCGATAGCCTCAAACAAGAATATGGGTACTTTCCCTTGTAATGATTATTACAATTGTTATTTCTGAAATTCAGTCTTCAGAATTACTATGGCTAAGTGAAGGTGATAAATAATTCCATTTTAACGAGTACTTGTGGATTGTTTAGATGGAGGAGCACTCTTTAGTTTTGTTCTTAGATTCAATGCTGGATCATTTAGTGTGCAATTCAGATTCATGCAGCATTTTCTTAAATTTTGCCTGCCTGGAAATTATTAATGTCAACTTAATACATAGCAAGCATGTCTGATGTTAAACATGATGCATTTCTTCACTACATTCTACATACTTGGTACATACAGCATGTCTCTGCCGTCAGCAACCCCGTCTAGCTCACATTTTCAGCGGCATAGCCTTCTTCCAATCTTATGTCAATTGGTCTTTGATTTGTAGGCACTAGAAAGGAGACGATCCTATCCACTCTCACAATGAAACAAGAGAAACAATTTGTAGTCATCTATAAGGTCAGCGTGCTAGGGCTTGGTTGATTCATTTATATTGCTATTTCTATGCACACGTAAAAGGATGTACGTATCCACAATTAATTTTTTCCAAAATTGATCAGTTTTCTTCACAAATTCATGAACTATTTCGCAAGTTGGCAATTTGTTTTTGAAACTTGTTGGTCTTTTTTATAAATTGATGAACTTTGTTTCTAAATCAATGGATTTTTATAAATTTTGTGATTTTTTTTCCAAATCAATGAACTTTTCTTCAAAATCGATGAACTTAACTTGAAATTTTGATGATTTTTTTAAATCAATAAAAGAAATAATATAGAAACCCATGTAAAAATCGAAAAAAAAACAGCCCGGTTGAAAAGGAAAACCAGAGTCCTTCTTTTTAGCGATATATTTGACGCACTAAAAAAGATGGAAAAAGAAAACTTAGACCATGATCGCCGGAGGTGTTCGAGTAGGCGAGATGGCTCCGTCGAGCACGTCGTTTCCGGACATCTTGAAATGGCCCCAATTCTTTTCATGCCTTGTATGACCAATTCAAGGCAACATGGCAAGTTGTTTTGGTATTCAACAAGTTTTGCATTTTTCGGAGTTTTCTCGGCAAAAAAATGCTTGATAATGGGCGGGTGTGTCGCAACTTGCATACGGTGTCAGAAATTGTACAAACCTGGCATGGATGACTACCATGGTCATGCCCACCCGCTTGAAAAGGTTGGGGTCATTTTAAGAATGTCCAAAAGTAGATCATGCTTAATGGCGGGTGTTCGGATTGGCTAGAAGGCTCTAACTGAGGGTACGTTGTTTTTCAACATCCTTCAAAAGGCCTAATTTTTGTCACCTCCTTCTATGATCAAATCAAGGCGCCATGTCAAGCTGTTTAAGTTTTCGACAATTCTTGCATTTTCTAGAGTTTTCTCGGTGAAAACAGGCTGGTAAATGGCCAGATGTGACACAACATGCATACCGTGTGGGAAATTCATTCAAACCTACTGGAAAAGGTTGGGGTGATTTCATGCATGTCCAAAAATAGGTCATGTTCAACGGAGAGTGTTCGGGTAGGCGAGAAAGGTCCATTTGAGAGCATGTTTTTGCGGCATCCATTAACTCACCCTAAATCTTCCCATGATCTTATATGACCGATTAAACGCACCATGCCAAGTTGTTTTGGTTTCGACAAATTTGATCTTTTCTAGAGTTCTCTCGGTTAAAAAAGGTAGATAAATGGCCGGACGTGTCGCAACTTGCATATTTTGTCGGAAATTGTTAGTTTGCATAAAAGAGAAAAATAAATTAACAAAATAAGAAATCAAATGAAAAAATAGAAATAAAATAAAATGCTTAGGCCTTGGCCCAACTAGACGGCAACATTGCTCTCATCGGCTCGCGGATTTGAAAAAGTTCATCAATTGTTTTAAAAATATTCATGGATTTGAAAATTTTCACAAAAATTCAAAAAAAAAGTTCATTATTAAGGAAATTTGCAAAAAAGTTTTCTCGGTTTTGGGAACCTCGGCTTCCCAGCCATTTTTTTCCTGTTTTGGGACCTTCTCGGAGGTAGTGAACCGTGTTTTTCTTTTTCTTTTTAGCTTCTCTCTTGTTTATTTTTTTATCTTCTTTCACTTTTCCTTTATTATGTTTATTGTTTCTATTTCTCATATATTTAATTTTTTTCAGAATTCAAATTTCGTTCATATTTGTCTGTTTTTTCTGGAATTCCAAATTTGTTACTGTTTTTCAAAAAAATGTTAGTGTTCAAAATTTTGTTATTTTTTAAAATACTGTTCATATTTTGACATTCTGGGCAAGTTTGAAAGGCATGAACATTTTTTTTTTGAAATTTATGTACAATTTTAAAAATACAATTGTATTTTATGAACGAAGCAGGAAAACTAGAAATCCTAAAGAAAACCGTGCAAAAAAAGAAAAATAAACAAGGCTAGTAGGCAAACTAGAAATCCTAAAGAAGGTGTTGTGTTTTTCTCTTCGCGTTATTTTTCCTGCACAAGAAGATGAAAACAAGGCTAGTAGGCAAACTAGATATGCTGTCCCAGTTGGTTTGTGCGGTCACACGTAGTGCGTGACGGCTGAGGCTCGAATCTAGGCGAGGACATCCATTTTTTGACGAGTGAGGGGGTGTACCGGAGCACTTCTCCTGTTCTAAATATTCTGCCCAACTACACAACCATATTTCTAGTCACGGTCATAAGTTATCCTAGTACTGCCAAAAGTGAGGATGGCGAAAGTACACCCACAACGATTAGGCATCTCTACTCCTAATGGATGATTTGGTGAATAGTCTGCGTGATTTATTTTCGCTGGGTTTTTCGTCATCCTCCCACCTCCCACCTCCCTCCCCCCTGAACCGATACCGATGACCCACCTAGCGATGCCTCTAGGTACTCCCCTCGCAAACAACAGAACCAGGCGAAAAAATATCTACGAAAAAAAGCCGACGAAAAAAAAACGGGCACGACCCGCACGCACGCACGGTGCCCTCGAGCGACTACCTCCCGCACGCAAAAAAAAAAAAACGCACCCACCACCTCTGCTCACCTCCTAGGGCGACATCGGGGCGCCCCCCAACCCTAGCCGTCACAGACCCCCACCACAAACACGCCGCCGCCGCCGGCAGCCATCGCCGGTGGCCGCGAAGGCGGCTCCTCAAAGCAGGGACGCTTCTCCCGTCGAAATCCATGTCCGTTTGCACGAGCTTCTCCGCCCCTCAATCCGATCTTCACCTTCGCTCATGGTGGCCGTCAGCTGGCCTCCAGCCGGCGGCCAGCTTGATCTGCACGGCACTCGGCTGCCCGCATGGCCCACCTCCTCCCCATCGCAGCACTTGTTGGCCGCCGTTGGGCCTGCTTGCGGCCCACAGATCGGGTCACGTGCGACAGCTACATCATCGCTGGATCTGTCCTTTCTTCCGACTGCAACCCCAACCCCAGCGCCCGCTTCCCCCACTCCCGCTTGACTCCATGGGGGGCGCCGGTGGCGACACTCTGCTCGGAGTTCCGCGGATCTGCGTCTGCCAGCCGCGTTTGGCCTCCGTCCGCTGTGCTCTGCCGGCCCTGGCCCGCGCCGGTGTGGCCCTAGGCTCGTCAGCAGGCTCAGCTAGCATGTGTGAGTGCGTGATCTCCACCGATTGATGCTCTATGAAGTCAGCGTGTGTGTGCTTGCTTGCTGCTTGCTGGGTGCCGATGGGTGCTGTTGCGTGTGCATGCCTATGTGTGGTGTTTGCTTGATCAAGCAACAACGATACATGTTTTCTAATTTTGCCTGAATATGCAGGGAGCAACGTGCAGATTTAATAGGCCGTGAGAATTAGAACTAATAGTGAGCCTTCAAGTTTCTAAAGGCTGAGGGCTCATCGAGGAGCCGGTGCCGAGGTCCTAGAGGAAGTGCCGCCGCCTTCGTTGCGGATCTGCAGGTCGCCATTTGGACATCACTGCCGAGGTCCACCTTCGCCCTTTGCATGTTCATATATCCATTGGACGCCACATCAATTTTTCACAGTACATATGTACATCTATTGGGCACTGATACATACATCCATTAACGTCTCCGGCTCCTGTCCTTGTGCTCCATGACCTTGGGCGGGACTGGCGCGGACATGGAGAACAGCGACAAGGCCAGGTTTGCGGATGTGTTATGAACTTGCGATAGTCCTCGACCAGGTGCTCGCCGGCAATGACCGTGGCCTAGCAGCAGGATAGCATAAGCTCTCCTTTGTTCTTTTGTGCTTGAATCAGATTTGGTGGTTCTCAATTTTACACATTTATTGATCTTGGTCTTCTTTTGTATGCAGGGTACACTTATGTTTCATGTCTATTATGCAGATTTTCAGAACACTGAGTGCATATCTTGCCTTGCAATGTTGCTGATTCGACAACCGTGAGTGCTCCTCTTTCAGTTCCAAACACGAATTGACAGTTGATTCTTTGCTTCAGGAACTGGATTCAAACTGGACTTGCGACCAGAGCAACCCCACGCAAGATGAACTCGATTGGAAGATGTCTTCTAAACTCTGAAAGCAAGCACTCGGCCGACACTTTTGTTCTTGTAGAAGGCATGTTGTTTGATTCATGCCAAGAAGCATACGAACAGTATAAGCTATTCCTTGGAAGAATGATTTCAGAATTCATCATGGAAAGCCGAGATGAGGGCATGCACGTTACCAGGTGATGCACAAAATTGTGTGCTGGTGCTAGGTCAGTTACATAGCGTCTTGTTTGAAATTGTAGTACAACTATATTTTTCTCGTTTCCCCATCCACTCCATGATGGTCTTGTGCTTGAATTTTTTTCATGCTTTGAAATTGCTTGGTACTTATACTGTAGACAGTAGGATTGTCATTGTCTTCTTTGGTTTTTTGTGTGCAGGTTAAGAGGGACAAAGGTAATTCTTCTTCGTGCAAAACAGAATGAATGCGAGGATGCATCTCCTCCATACAAAGCAGGTTGGTATGTGAGCATATTCAGAAACCAGCAAAATCACCCTCTATCTGCAATTTGTGAAGAGAAGAGGCAGTGGAACTCACACATTGAGATCAATCCAGTTCTTATGAAAAAATTTCATCAAGAATCTCAAAGTAAATAATTTCAGCCTCAGCAAGGTGTACAATATTCTCACCGCAATGCATAGCGATTAGACGGGAGCAACATTCCGTAAGCAAAACTTAAGGTACCTTTGCTCAATGCTTGCTTAGTATTCAATAACAAATGACATGGTCAAGACTGTGAAGCTTTTATAAGACATGAAAACCGTCAATCCATATCTATCAATATGTGTTGTGCGCGTCCAGAATATTTTCAGGCATATGGGAAGGTTGTGCAGACATTCTGTTGGTTTCAGAGAAAGCAGTGATACAGTCCAAATTTTGGCAAGAGAAAGGAGTTTAGGGAAGATGACAGAGGAGGAATATGATGTTGCCCCAACCCCAAGTACTACCTTTACACCCGTGTCCACTTTTGGACAACCATCGGGATCTAGAGTTCATGAAGAGTGCGACTGAATTTAAAAATAGATGCGATAAACTATCTTAGCCATGGTGTGATCTTTTGTCCCTGCCTGTGTTACTTTCATGATTCCATGTACAAAGCAAAAAATGACGGCGAGAAAAGAAACAATTGAAATTTGGTGTTCTGTGTTGTAGCCCGAATTTGTTTTTATTTATTCGCTACAGTTTGTGAATTTTATCACTAGCCGTATACCATGAAAAACAACATGCTATATAATCAAATAAGCCATGAGCAAATTCATGTATTCACTCAGGGGAAGATTACCAAATCGATTTGAATTTAGTGTTCTGATTTTCCATGTTATTGTGATCGCAGGGATGGCCTTGTCCTTTGTCCCTTGCCCTACCATTAATTTGGATGAAGTGTGTGGTGAATTTCGGTTGGGAGCAGCAGAAGTACCAATAGAAGTGACTATCTGTTACAAATTATTATACGTTTTCCTATAGAGATGTGTTTACTATGCTGGCTATGGTTGAATATTTTTCTTCATGGTGATAGGGAAGATGGCTACCAACACCGACGGTAGCATCATCCATCTTGCTAGCACACTGCCAATCTGCACAGGTATGGGAATACCATCTTGTGTTTTTTATGAATAACACCTTTATCTGCATTTTGTGTTTTTTTGCTCAGTTGTTCAGTAGGACACTTATGTACGAGTCACTCAGATACAATTAGTTTTTATGTGACAGTGCATATGGTTTTCATCATAGTGTTGTTACTACGAGTCTGCTGCTCAGCTACTTCCAGTTATCCTCATCGAGACTTGATAGTTAGATTTCACCAAGAAATAAAAACGGAGGAAAACCCGTCAGTCTTACTGCCGATAGCCTCAAACAAGAATATGGGTACTTTCCCTTGTAATGATTATTAGAATTGTTATTTCTGAAATTCAGTCTTCAGAATTACTATGGCTAAGTGAAGGTGATAAATAATTCCATTTTAACGAGTACTTGTGGATTGTTTAGATGGAGGAGCACTCTTTAGTTTTGTTCTTAGATTCAATGCTGGATCATTTAGTGTGCAATTCAGATTCATGCAGCATTTTCTTAAATTTTGCCTGCCTGGAAATTATTAATGTCAACTTAATACATAGCAAGCATGTCTGATGTTAAACATGATGCATTTCTTCACTACATTCTACATACTTGGTACATACAGCATGTCTCTGCCGTCAGCAACCCCGTCTAGCTCACATTTTCAGCGGCATAGCCTTCTTCCAATCTTATGTCAATTGGTCTTTGATTTGTAGGCACTAGAAAGGAGACGATCCTATCCACTCTCACAATGAAACAAGAGAAACAATTTGCAGTCATCTATAAGGTCAGCATGCTAGGGCTTGGTTGATTCATTTATATTGCTATTTCTATGCACACGTAAAAGGATCTACGTATCCACAATTAATTTTTTCCAAAATTGATCAGTTTTCTTCACAAATTCATGAACTATTTCGCAAGTTGGCAATTTGTTTTTGAAACTTGTTGGTCTTTTTTATAAATTGATGAACTTTGTTTCTAAATCAATGGATTTTTATAAATTTTGTGATTTTTTTTCCAAATCAATGAACTTTTCTTCAAAATCGATGAACTTAACTTGAAATTTTGATGATTTTTTTAAATCAATAAAAGAAATAATATAGAAACCCATGTAAAAATCGAAAAAAAAACAGCCCGGTTGAAAAGGAAAACCAGAGTCCTTCTTTTTAGCGATATATTTGACGCACTAAAAAAGATGGAAAAAGAAAACTTAGACCATGATCGCCGGAGGTGTTCGAGTAGGCGAGATGGCTCCGTCGAGCACGTCGTTTCCGGACATCTTGAAATGGCCCCAATTCTTTTCATGCCTTGTATGACCAATTCAAGGCAACATGGCAAGTTGTTTTGGTATTCAACAAGTTTTGCATTTTTCGGAGTTTTCTCGGCAAAAAAATGCTTGATAATGGGCGGGTGTGTCGCAACTTGCATACGGTGTCAGAAATTGTACAAACCTGGCATGGATGACTACCATGGTCATGCCCACCCGCTTGAAAAGGTTGGGGTCATTTTAAGAATGTCCAAAAGTAGATCATGCTTAATGGCGGGTGTTCGGATTGGCTAGAAGGCTCTAACTGAGGGTACGTTGTTTTTCAACATCCTTCAAAAGGCCTAATTTTTGTCACCTCCTTCTATGATCAAATCAAGGCGCCATGTCAAGCTGTTTAAGTTTTCGACAATTCTTGCATTTTCTAGAGTTTTCTCGGTGAAAACAGGCTGGTAAATGGCCAGATGTGACACAACATGCATACCGTGTGGGAAATTCATTCAAACCTACTGGAAAAGGTTGGGGTGATTTCATACATGTCCAAAAATAGGTCATGTTCAACGGAGAGTGTTCGGGTAGGCGAGAAAGGTCCATTTGAGAGCATGTTTTTGCGGCATCCATTAACTCACCCTAAATCTTCCCATGATCTTATATGACCGATTAAACGCACCATGCCAAGTTGTTTTGGTTTCGACAAATTTGATCTTTTCTAGAGTTCTCTCGGTTAAAAAAGGTAGATAAATGGCCGGACGTGTCGCAACTTGCATATTTTGTCGGAAATTGTTAGTTTGCATAAAAGAGAAAAATAAATTAACAAAATAAGAAATCAAATGAAAAAATAGAAATAAAATAAAATGCTTAGGCCTTGGCCCAACTAGACGGCGACATTGCTCTCATCGGGCGCGTGTTGGGTCGGTCCAAGAGCTCGCGGATTTGAAAAAGTTCATCAATTGTTTTAAAAATATTCATGGATTTGAAAATTTTCACAAAAATTCAAAAAAAAAGTTCATTATTAAGGAAATTTGCAAAAAAGTTTTCTCGGTTTTGGGAACCTCGGCTTCCCAGCCATTTTTTTCCTGTTTTGGGACCTTCTCGGAGGTAGTGAACCGTGTTTTTCTTTTTCTTTTTAGCTTCTCTCTTGTTTATTTTTTTATCTTCTTTCACTTTTCCTTTATTATGTTTATTGTTTCTATTTCTCATATATTTAATTTTTTTCAGAATTCAAATTTCGTTCATATTTGTCTGTTTTTTCTGGAATTCCAAATTTGTTACTGTTTTTCAAAAAAATGTTAGTGTTCAAAATTTTGTTATTTTTTAAAATACTGTTCATATTTTGACATTCTGGGCAAGTTTGAAAGGCATGAACATTTTTTTTTGAAATTTATGTACAATTTTAAAAATACAATTGTATTTTATGAACGAAGCAGGAAAACTAGAAATCCTAAAGAAAACCGTGCAAAAAAAGAAAAATAAACAAGGCTAGTAGGCAAACTAGAAATCCTAAAGAAGGTGTTGTGTTTTTCTCTTCGCGTTATTTTTCCTGCACAAGAAGATGAAAACAAGGCTAGTAGGCAAACTAGATATGCTGTCCCAGTTGGTTTGTGCGGTCACACGTAGTGCGTGACGGCTGAGGCTCGAATCTAGGCGAGGACATCCATTTTTTGACGAGTGAGGGGGTGTACCGGAGCACTTCTCCTGTTCTAAATATTCTGCCCAACTACACAACCATATTTCTAGTCACGGTCATAAGTTATCCTAGTACTGCCAAAAGTGAGGATGGCGAAAGTACACCCACAACGATTAGGCATCTCTACTCCTAATGGATGATTTGGTGAATAGTCTGCGTGATTTATTTTCGCTGGGTTTTTCGTCATCCTCCCACCTCCCACCTCCCTCCCCCCTGAACCGATACCGATGACCCACCTAGCGATGCCTCTAGGTACTCCCCTCGCAAACAACAGAACCAGGCGAAAAAATATCTACGAAAAAAAGCCGACGAAAAAAAAACGGGCACGACCCGCACGCACGCACGGTGCCCTCGAGCGACTACCTCCCGCACGCAAAAAAAAAACGCACCCACCACCTCTGCTCACCTCCTAGGGCGACATCGGGGCGCCCCCCAACCCTAGCCGTCACAGACCCCCACCACAAACACGCCGCCGCCGCCGGCAGCCATCGCCGGTGGCCGCGAAGGCGGCTCCTCAAAGCAGGGACGCTTCTCCCGTCGAAATCCATGTCCGTTTGCACGAGCTTCTCCGCCCCTCAATCCGATCTTCACCTTCGCTCATGGTGGCCGTCAGCTGGCCTCCAGCCGGCGGCCAGCTTGATCTGCACGGCACTCGGCTGCCCGCATGGCCCACCTCCTCCCCATCGCAGCACTTGTTGGCCGCCGTTGGGCCTGCTTGCGGCCCACAGATCGGGTCACGTGCGACAGCTACATCATCGCTGGATCTGTCCTTTCTTCCGACTGCAACCCCAACCCCAGCGCCCGCTTCCCCCACTCCCGCTTGACTCCATGGGGGGCGCCGGTGGCGACACTCTGCTCGGAGTTCCGCGGATCTGCGTCTGCCAGCCGCGTTTGGCCTCCGTCCGCTGTGCTCTGCCGGCCCTGGCCCGCGCCGGTGTGGCCCTAGGCTCGTCAGCAGGCTCAGCTAGCATGTGTGAGTGCGTGATCTCCACCGATTGATGCTCTATGAAGTCAGCGTGTGTGTGCTTGCTTGCTGCTTGCTGGGTGCCGATGGGTGCTGTTGCGTGTGCATGCCTATGTGTGGTGTTTGCTTGATCAAGCAACAACGATACATGTTTTCTAATTTTGCCTGAATATGCAGGGAGCAACGTGCAGATTTAATAGGCCGTGAGAATTAGAACTAATAGTGAGCCTTCAAGTTTCTAAAGGCTGAGGGCTCATCGAGGAGCCGGTGCCGAGGTCCTAGAGGAAGTGCCGCCGCCTTCGTTGCGGATCTGCAGGTCGCCATTTGGACATCACTGCCGAGGTCCACCTTCGCCCTTTGCATGTTCATATATCCATTGGACGCCACATCAATTTTTCACAGTACATATGTACATCTATTGGGCACTGATACATACATCCATTAACGTCTCCGGCTCCTGTCCTTGTGCTCCATGACCTTGGGCGGGACTGGCGCGGACATGGAGAACAGCGACAAGGCCAGGTTTGCGGATGTGTTATGAACTTGCGATAGTCCTCGACCAGGTGCTCGCCGGCAATGACCGTGGCCTAGCAGCAGGATAGCATAAGCTCTCCTTTGTTCTTTTGTGCTTGAATCAGATTTGGTGGTTCTCAATTTTACACATTTATTGATCTTGGTCTTCTTTTGTATGCAGGGTACACTTATGTTTCATGTCTATTATGCAGATTTTCAGAACACTGAGTGCATATCTTGCCTTGCAATGTTGCTGATTCGACAACCGTGAGTGCTCCTCTTTCAGTTCCAAACACGAATTGACAGTTGATTCTTTGCTTCAGGAACTGGATTCAAACTGGACTTGCGACCAGAGCAACCCCACGCAAGATGAACTCGATTGGAAGATGTCTTCTAAACTCTGAAAGCAAGCACTCGGCCGACACTTTTGTTCTTGTAGAAGGCATGTTGTTTGATTCATGCCAAGAAGCATACGAACAGTATAAGCTATTCCTTGGAAGAATGATTTCAGAATTCATCATGGAAAGCCGAGATGAGGGCATGCACGTTACCAGTTGATGCACAAAATTGTGTGCTGGTGCTAGGTCAGTTACATAGCGTCTTGTTTGAAATTGTAGTACAACTATATTTTTCTCGTTTCCCCATCCACTCCATGATGGTCTTGTGCTTGAATTTTTTTCATGCTTTGAAATTGCTTGGTACTTATACTGTAGACAGTAGGATTGTCATTGTCTTCTTTGGTTTTTTGTGTGCAGGTTAAGAGGGACAAAGGTAATTCTTCTTCGTGCAAAACAGAATGAATGCGAGGATGCATCTCCTCCATACAAAGCAGGTTGGTATGTGAGCATATTCAGAAACCAGCAAAATCACCCTCTATCTGCAATTTGTGAAGAGAAGAGGCAGTGGAACTCACACAGTGAGATCAATCCAGTTCTTATGAAAAAATTTCATCAAGAATCTCAAAGTAAATAATTTCAGCCTCAGCAAGGTGTACAATATTCTCACCGCAATGCATAGCGATTAGACGGGAGCAACATTCCGTAAGCAAAACTTAAGGTACCTTTGCTCAATGCTTGCTTAGTATTCAATAACAAATGACATGGTCAAGACTGTGAAGCTTTTATAAGACATGAAAACCGTCAATCCATATCTATCAATATGTGTTGTGCGCGTCCAGAATATTTTCAGGCATATGGGAAGGTTGTGCAGACATTCTGTTGGTTTCAGAGAAAGCAGTGATACAGTCCAAATTTTGGCAAGAGAAAGGAGTTTAGGGAAGATGACAGAGGAGGAATATGATGTTGCCCCAACCCCAAGTACTACCTTTACACCCGTGTCCACTTTTGGACAACCATCGGGATCTAGAGTTCATGAAGAGTGCGACTGAATTTAAAAATAGATGCGATAAACTATCTTAGCCATGGTGTGATCTTTTGTCCCTGCCTGTGTTACTTTCATGATTCCATGTACAAAGCAAAAAATGACGGCGAGAAAAGAAACAATTGAAATTTGGTGTTCTGTGTTGTAGCCCGAATTTGTTTTTATTTATTCGCTACAGTTTGTGAATTTTATCACTAGCCGTATACCATGAAAAACAACATGCTATATAATCAAATAAGCCATGAGCAAATTCATGTATTCACTCAGGGGAAGATTACCAAATCGATTTGAATTTAGTGTTCTGATTTTCCATGTTATTGTGATCGCAGGGATGGCCTTGTCCTTTGTCCCTTGCCCTACCATTAATTTGGATGAAGTGTGTGGTGAATTTCGGTTGGGAGCAGCAGAAGTACCAATAGAAGTGACTATCTGTTACAAATTATTATACGTTTTCCTATAGAGATGTGTTTACTATGCTGGCTATGGTTGAATATTTTTCTTCATGGTGATAGGGAAGATGGCTACCAACACCGACGGTAGCATCATCCATCTTGCTAGCACACTGCCAATCTGCACAGGTATGGGAATACCATCTTGTGTTTTTTATGAATAACACCTTTATCTGCATTTTGTGTTTTTTTTGCTCAGTTGTTCAGTAGGACACTTATGTACGAGTCACTCAGATACAATTAGTTTTTATGTGACAGTGCATATGGTTTTCAGCATAGTGTTGTTACTACGAGTCTGCTGCTCAGCTACTTCCAGTTATCCTCATCGAGACTTGATAGTTAGATTTCACCAAGAAATAAAAACGGAGGAAAACCCGTCAGTCTTACTGCCGATAGCCTCAAACAAGAATATGGGTACTTTCCCTTGTAATGATTATTAGAATTGTTATTTCTGAAATTCAGTCTTCAGAATTACTATGGCTAAGTGAAGGTGATAAATAATTCCAGTTTAACGAGTACTTGTGGATTGTTTAGATGGAGGAGCACTCTTTAGTTTTGTTCTTAGATTCAATGCTGGATCATTTAGTGTGCAATTCAGATTCATGCAGCATTTTCTTAAATTTTGCCTGCCTGGAAATTATTAATGTCAACTTAATACATAGCAAGCATGTCTGATGTTAAACATGATGCATTTCTTCACTACATTCTACATACTTGGTACATACAGCATGTCTCTGCCGTCAGCAACCCCGTCTAGCTCACATTTTCAGCGGCATAGCCTTCTTCCAATCTTATGTCAATTGGTCTTTGATTTGTAGGCACTAGAAAGGAGACGATCCTATCCACTCTCACAATGAAACAAGAGAAACAATTTGCAGTCATCTATAAGGTCAGCATGCTAGGGCTTGGTTGATTCATTTATATTGCTATTTCTATGCACACGTAAAAGGATCTACGTATCCACAATTAATTTTTTCCAAAATTGATCAGTTTTCTTCACAAATTCATGAACTATTTCGCAAGTTGGCAATTTGTTTTTGAAACTTGTTGGTCTTTTTTATAAATTGATGAACTTTTTTTCTAAATCAATGGATTTTTATAAATTTTATGATTTTTTTTCCAAATCAATGAACTTTTCTTCAAAATCGATGAACTTAACTTGAAATTTTGATGATTTTTTTAAATCAATAAAAGAAATAATATAGAAACCCATGTAAAAATCGAAAAAAAACAGCCCGGTTGAAAAGGAAAACCAGAGTCCTTCTTTTTAGCGATATATTTGACGCACTAAAAAAGATGGAAAAAGAAAACTTAGACCATGATCGCCGGAGGTGTTCGAGTAGGCGAGATGGCTCCGTCGAGCACGTCGTTTCCGGACATCTTGAAATGGCCCCAATTCTTTTCATGCCTTGTATGACCAATTCAAGGCAACATGGCAAGTTGTTTTGGTATTCAACAAGTTTTGCATTTTTCGGAGTTTTCTCGGCAAAAAAATGCTTGATAATGGGCGGGTGTGTCGCAACTTGCATACGGTGTCAGAAATTGTACAAACCTGGCATGGATGACTACCATGGTCATGCCCACCCGCTTGAAAAGGTTGGGGTCATTTTAAGAATGTCCAAAAGTAGATCATGCTTAATGGCGGGTGTTCGGATTGGCTAGAAGGCTCTAACTGAGGGTACGTTGTTTTTCAACATCCTTCAAAAGGCCTAATTTTTGTCACCTCCTTCTATGATCAAATCAAGGCGCCATGTCAAGCTGTTTAAGTTTTCGACAATTCTTGCATTTTCTAGAGTTTTCTCGGTGAAAACAGGCTGGTAAATGGCCAGATGTGACACAACATGCATACCGTGTGGGAAATTCATTCAAACCTACTGGAAAAGGTTGGGGTGATTTCATACATGTCCAAAAATAGGTCATGTTCAACGGAGAGTGTTCGGGTAGGCGAGAAAGGTCCATTTGAGAGCATGTTTTTGCGGCATCCATTAACTCACCCTAAATCTTCCCATGATCTTATATGACCGATTAAACGCACCATGCCAAGTTGTTTTGGTTTCGACAAATTTGATCTTTTCTAGAGTTCTCTCGGTTAAAAAAGGTAGATAAATGGCCGGACGTGTCGCAACTTGCATATTTTGTCGGAAATTGTTAGTTTGCATAAAAGAGAAAAATAAATTAACAAAATAAGAAATCAAATGAAAAAATAGAAATAAAATAAAATGCTTAGGCCTTGGCCCAACTAGACGGCGACATTGCTCTCATCGGGCGCGTGTTGGGTCGGTCCAAGAGCTCGCGGATTTGAAAAAGTTCATCAATTGTTTTAAAAATATTCATGGATTTGAAAATTTTCACAAAAATTCAAAAAAAAAGTTCATTATTAAGGAAATTTGCAAAAAAGTTTTCTCGGTTTTGGGAACCTCGGCTTCCCAGCCATTTTTTTCCTGTTTTGGGACCTTCTCGGAGGTAGTGAACCGTGTTTTTCTTTTTCTTTTTAGCTTCTCTCTTGTTTATTTTTTTATCTTCTTTCACTTTTCCTTTATTATGTTTATTGTTTCTATTTCTCATATATTTAATTTTTTTCAGAATTCAAATTTCGTTCATATTTGTCTGTTTTTTCTGGAATTCCAAATTTGTTACTGTTTTTCAAAAAAATGTTAGTGTTCAAAATTTTGTTATTTTTTAAAATACTGTTCATATTTTGACATTCTGGGCAAGTTTGAAAGGCATGAACATTTTTTTTTGAAATTTATGTACAATTTTAAAAATACAATTGTATTTTATGAACGAAGCAGGAAAACTAGAAATCCTAAAGAAAACCGTGCAAAAAAAGAAAAATAAACAAGGCTAGTAGGCAAACTAGAAATCCTAAAGAAGGTGTTGTGTTTTTCTCTTCGCGTTATTTTCCTGCACAAGAAGATGAAAACAAGGCTAGTAGGCAAACTAGATATGCTGTCCCAGTTGGTTTGTGCGGTCACACGTAGTGCGTGACGGCTGAGGCTCGAATCTAGGCGAGGACATCCATTTTTTGACGAGTGAGGGGGTGTACCGGAGCACTTCTCCTGTTCTAAATATTCTGCCCAACTACACAACCATATTTCTAGTCACGGTCATAAGTTATCCTAGTACTGCCAAAAGTGAGGATGGCGAAAGTACACCCACAACGATTAGGCATCTCTACTCCTAATGGATGATTTGGTGAATAGTCTGCGTGATTTATTTTCGCTGGGTTTTTCGTCATCCTCCCACCTCCCACCTCCCTCCCCCCTGAACCGATACTGATGACCCACCTAGCGATGCCTCTAGGTACTCCCCTCGCAAACAACAGAACCAGGCGAAAAAATATCTACGAAAAAAAGCCGACGAAAAAAAAACGGGCACGACCCGCACGCACGCACGGTGCCCTCGAGCGACTACCTCCCGCACGCAAAAAAAAAAACGCACCCACCACCTCCGCTCACCTCCTAGGGCGACATCGGGGCGCCCCCCAACCCTAGCCGTCACAGACCCCCACCACAAACACGCCGCCGCCGCCGGCAGCCATCGCCGGTGGCCGCGAAGGCGGCTCCTCAAAGCAGGGACGCTTCTCCCGTCGAAATCCATGTCCGTTTGCACGAGCTTCTCCGCCCCTCGATCCGATCTTCACCTTCGCTCATGGTGGCCGTCAGCTGGCCTCCAGCCGGCGGCCAGCTTGATCTGCACGGCACTCGGCTGCCCGCATGGCCCACCTCCTCCCCATCGCAGCACTTGTTGGCCGCCGTTGGGCCTGCTTGCGGCCCACAGATCGGGTCACGTGCGACAGCTACATCATCGCTGGATCTGTCCTTTCTTCCGACTGCAACCCCAACCCCAGCGCCCGCTTCCCCCACTCCCGCTTGACTCCATGGGGGGCGCCGGTGGCGACACTCTGCTCGGAGTTCCGCGGATCTGCGTCTGCCAGCCGCGTTTGGCCTCCGTCCGCTGTGCTCTGCCGGCCCTGGCCCGCGCCGGTGTGGCCCTTGGCTCGTCAGCAGGCTCAGCTAGCATGTGTGAGTGCGTGATCTCCACCGATTGATGCTCTATGAAGTCAGCGTGTGTGTGCTTGCTTGCTGCTTGCTGGGTGCCGATGGGTGCTGTTGCGTGTGCATGCCTATGTGTGGTGTTTGCTTGATCAAGCAACAACGATACATGTTTTCTAATTTTGCCTGAATATGCAGGGAGCAACGTGCAGATTTAATAGGCCGTGAGAATTAGAACTAATAGTGAGCCTTCAAGTTTCTAAAGGCTGAGGGCTCATCGAGGAGCCGGTGCCGAGGTCCTAGAGGAAGTGCCGCCGCCTTCGTTGCGGATCTGCAGGTCGCCATTTGGACATCACTGCCGAGGTCCACCTTCGCCCTTTGCATGTTCATATATCCATTGGACGCCACATCAATTTTTCACAGTACATATGTACATCTATTGGGCACTGATACATACATCCATTAACGTCTCCGGCTCCTGTCCTTGTGCTCCATGACCTTGGGCGGGACTGGCGCGGACATGGAGAACAGCGACAAGGCCAGGTTTGCGGATGTGTTATGAACTTGCGATAGTCCTCGACCAGGTGCTCGCCGGCAATGACCGTGGCCTAGCAGCAGGATAGCATAAGCTCTCCTTTGTTCTTTTGTGCTTGAATCAGATTTGGTGGTTCTCAATTTTACACATTTATTGATCTTGGTCTTCTTTTGTATGCAGGGTACACTTATGTTTCATGTCTATTATGCAGATTTTCAGAACACTGAGTGCATATCTTGCCTTGCAATGTTGCTGATTCGACAACCGTGAGTGCTCCTCTTTCAGTTCCAAACACGAATTGACAGTTGATTCTTTGCTTCAGGAACTGGATTCAAACTGGACTTGCGACCAGAGCAACCCCACGCAAGATGAACTCGATTGGAAGATGTCTTCTAAACTCTGAAAGCAAGCACTCGGCCGACACTTTTGTTCTTGTAGAAGGCATGTTGTTTGATTCATGCCAAGAAGCATACGAACAGTATAAGCTATTCCTTGGAAGAATGATTTCAGAATTCATCATGGAAAGCCGAGATGAGGGCATGCACGTTACCAGTTGATGCACAAAATTGTGTGCTGGTGCTAGGTCAGTTACATAGCGTCTTGTTTGAAATTGTAGTACAACTATATTTTTCTCGTTTCCCCATCCACTCCATGATGGTCTTGTGCTTGAATTTTTTTCATGCTTTGAAATTGCTTGGTACTTATACTGTAGACAGTAGGATTGTCATTGTCTTCTTTGGTTTTTTGTGTGCAGGTTAAGAGGGACAAAGGTAATTCTTCTTCGTGCAAAACAGAATGAATGCGAGGATGCATCTCCTCCATACAAAGCAGGTTGGTATGTGAGCATATTCAGAAACCAGCAAAATCACCCTCTATCTGCAATTTGTGAAGAGAAGAGGCAGTGGAACTCACACAGTGAGATCAATCCAGTTCTTATGAAAAAAATTCATCAAGAATCTCAAAGTAAATAATTTCAGCCTCAGCAAGGTGTACAATATTCTCACCGCAATGCATAGCGATTAGACGGGAGCAACATTCCGTAAGCAAAACTTAAGGTACCTTTGCTCAATGCTTGCTTAGTATTCAATAACAAATGACATGGTCAAGACTGTGAAGCTTTTATAAGACATGAAAACCGTCAATCCATATCTATCAATATGTGTTGTGCGCGTCCAGAATATTTTCAGGCATATGGGAAGGTTGTGCAGACATTCTGTTGGTTTCAGAGAAAGCAGTGATACAGTCCAAATTTTGGCAAGAGAAAGGAGTTTAGGGAAGATGACAGAGGAGGAATATGATGTTGCCCCAACCCCAAGTACTACCTTTACACCCGTGTCCACTTTTGGACAACCATCGGGATCTAGAGTTCATGAAGAGTGCGACTGAATTTAAAAATAGATGCGATAAACTATCTTAGCCATGGTGTGATCTTTTGTCCCTGCCTGTGTTACTTTCATGATTCCATGTACAAAGCAAAAAATGACGGCGAGAAAAGAAACAACTGAAATTTGGTGTTCTGTGTTGTAGCCCGAATTTGTTTTTATTTATTCGCTGCAGTTTGTGAATTTTATCACTAGCCGTATACCATGAAAAACAACATGCTATATAATCAAATAAGCCATGAGCAAATTCATGTATTCACTCAGGGGAAGATTACCAAATCAATTTGAATTTAGTGTTCTGATTTTCCATGTTATTGTGATCGCAGGGATGGCCTTGTCCTTTGTCCCTTGCCCTACCATTAATTTGGATGAAGTGTGTGGTGAATTTCGGTTGGGAGCAGCAGAAGTACCAATAGAAGTGACTATCTGTTACAAATTATTATACGTTTTCCTATAGAGATGTGTTTACTATGCTGGCTATGGTTGAATATTTTTCTTCATGGTGATAGGGAAGATGGCTACCAACACCGACGGTAGCATCATCCATCTTGCTAGCACACTGCCAATCTGCACAGGTATGGGAATACCATCTTGTGTTTTTTATGAATAACACCTTTATCTGCATTTTGTGTTTTTTTGCTCAGTTGTTCAGTAGGACACTTATGTACGAGTCACTCAGATACAATTAGTTTTTATGTGACAGTGCATATGGTTTTCAGCATAGTGTTGTTACTACGAGTCTGCTGCTCAGCTACTTCCAGTTATCCTCATCGAGACTTGATAGTTAGATTTCACCAAGAAATAAAAACGGAGGAAAACCCGTCAGTCTTACTGCCGATAGCCTCAAACAAGAATATGGGTACTTTCCCTTGTAATGATTATTAGAATTGTTATTTCTGAAATTCAGTCTTCAGAATTACTATGGCTAAGTGAAGGTGATAAATAATTCCAGTTTAACGAGTACTTGTGGATTGTTTAGATGGAGGAGCACTCTTTAGTTTTGTTCTTAGATTCAATGCTGGATCATTTAGTGTGCAATTCAGATTCATGCAGCATTTTCTTAAATTTTGCCTGCCTGGAAATTATTAATGTCAACTTAATACATAGCAATCATGTCTGATGTTAAACATGATGCATTTCTTCACTACATTCTACATACTTGGTACATACAGCATGTCTCTGCCGTCAGCAACCCCGTCTAGCTCACATTTTCAGCGGCATAGCCTTCTTCCAATCTTATGTCAATTGGTCTTTGATTTGTAGGCACTAGAAAGGAGACGATCCTATCCACTCTCACAATGAAACAAGAGAAACAATTTGTAGTCATCTATAAGGTCAGCATGCTAGGGCTTGGTTGATTCATTTATATTGCTATTTCTATGCACACGTAAAAGGATCTACGTATCCACAATTAATTTTTTCCAAAATTGATCAGTTTTCTTCACAAATTCATGAACTATTTCGCAAGTTGGCAATTTGTTTTTGAAACTTGTTGGTCTTTTTTATAAATTGATGAACTTTGTTTCTAAATCAATGGATTTTTATAAATTTTGTGATTTTTTTTCCAAATCAATGAACTTTTCTTCAAAATCGATGAACTTAACTTGAAATTTTGATGATTTTTTTAAATCAATAAAAGAAATAATATAGAAACCCATGTAAAAATCCAAAAAAAACAGCCCGGTTGAAAAGGAAAACCAGAGTCCTTCTTTTTAGCGATATATTTGACGCACTAAAAAAGATGGAAAAAGAAAACTTAGACCATGATCGCCGGAGGTGTTCGAGTAGGCGAGATGGCTCCGTCGAGCACGTCGTTTCCGGACATCTTGAAATGGCCCCAATTCTTTTCATGCCTTGTATGACCAATTCAAGGCAACATGGCAAGTTGTTTTGGTATTCAACAAGTTTTGCATTTTTCGGAGTTTTCTCGGCAAAAAAATGCTTGATAATGGGCGGGTGTGTCGCAACTTGCATACGGTGTCAGAAATTGTACAAACCTGGCATGGATGACTACCATGGTCATGCCCACCCGCTTGAAAAGGTTGGGGTCATTTTAAGAATGTCCAAAAGTAGATCATGCTTAATGGCGGGTGTTCGGATTGGCTAGAAGGCTCTAACTGAGGGTACGTTGTTTTTCAACATCCTTCAAAAGGCCTAATTTTTGTCACCTCCTTCTATGATCAAATCAAGGCGCCATGTCAAGCTGTTTAAGTTTTCGACAATTCTTGCATTTTCTAGAGTTTTCTCGGTGAAAACAGGCTGGTAAATGGCCAGATGTGACACAACATGCATACCGTGTGGGAAATTCATTCAAACCTACTGGAAAAGGTTGGGGTGATTTCATGCATGTCCAAAAATAGGTCATGTTCAACGGAGAGTGTTCGGGTAGGCGAGAAAGGTCCATTTGAGAGCATGTTTTTGCGGCATCCATTAGCTCACCCTAAATCTTCCCATGATCTTATATGACCGATTAAACGCACCATGCCAAGTTGTTTTGGTTTCGACAAATTTGATCTTTTCTAGAGTTCTCTCGGTTAAAAAAGGTAGATAAATGGCCGGACGTGTCGCAACTTGCATATTTTGTCGGAAATTGTTAGTTTGCATAAAAGAGAAAAATAAATTAACAAAATAAGAAATCAAATGAAAAAATAGAAATAAAATAAAATGCTTAGGCCTTGGCCCAACTAGACGGCGACATTGCTCTCATCGGGCGCGTGTTGGGTCGGTCCAAGAGCTCGCGGATTTGAAAAAGTTCATCAATTGTTTTAAAAATATTCATGGATTTGAAAATTTTCACAAAAATTCAAAAAAAAAAGTTCATTATTAAGGAAATTTGCAAAAAAGTTTTCTCGGTTTTGGGAACCTCGGCTTCCCAGCCATTTTTTTCCTGTTTTGGGACCTTCTCGGAGGTAGTGAACCGTGTTTTTCTTTTTCTTTTTAGCTTCTCTCTTGTTTATTTTTTTATCTTCTTTCACTTTTCCTTTATTATGTTTATTGTTTCTATTTCTCATATATTTAATTTTTTTCAGAATTCAAATTTCGTTCATATTTGTCTGTTTTTTCTGGAATTCCAAATTTGTTACTGTTTTTCAAAAAAATGTTAGTGTTCAAAATTTTGTTATTTTTTAAAATACTGTTCATATTTTGACATTCTGGGCAAGTTTGAAAGGCATGAGCATTTTTTTTTGAAATTTATGTACAATTTTAAAAATACAATTGTATTTTATGAACGAAGCAGGAAAACTAGAAATCCTAAAGAAAACCGTGCAAAAAAAGAAAAATAAACAAGGCTAGTAGGCAAACTAGAAATCCTAAAGAAGGTGTTGTGTTTTTCTCTTCGCGTTATTTTTCCTGCACAAGAAGATGAAAACAAGGCTAGTAGGCAAACTAGATATGCTGTCCCAGTTGGTTTGTGCGGTCACACGTAGTGCGTGACGGCTGAGGCTCGAATCTAGGCGAGGACATCCATTTTTTGACGAGTGAGGGGGTGTACCGGAGCACTTCTCCTGTTCTAAATATTCTGCCCAACTACACAACCATATTTCTAGTCACGGTCATAAGTTATCCTAGTACTGCCAAAAGTGAGGATGGCGAAAGTACACCCACAACGATTAGGCATCTCTACTCCTAATGGATGATTTGGTGAATAGTCTGCGTGATTTATTTTCGCTGGGTTTTTCGTCATCCTCCCACCTCCCACCTCCCTCCCCCCTGAACCGATACCGATGACCCACCTAGCGATGCCTCTAGGTACTCCCCTCGCAAACAACAGAACCAGGCGAAAAAATATCTACGAAAAAAAGCCGACGAAAAAAAAACGGGCACGACCCGCACGCACGCACGGTGCCCTCGAGCGACTACCTCCCGCACGCAAAAAAAAAACGCACCCACCACCTCCGCTCACCTCCTAGGGCGACATCGGGGCGCCCCCCAACCCTAGCCGTCACAGACCCCCACCACAAACACGCCGCCGCCGCCGGCAGCCATCGCCGGTGGCCGCGAAGGCGGCTCCTCAAAGCAGGGACGCTTCTCCCGTCGAAATCCATGTCCGTTTGCACGAGCTTCTCCGCCCCTCGATCCGATCTTCACCTTCGCTCATGGTGGCCGTCAGCTGGCCTCCAGCCGGCGGCCAGCTTGATCTGCACGGCACTCGGCTGCCCGCATGGCCCACCTCCTCCCCATCGCAGCACTTGTTGGCCGCCGTTGGGCCTGCTTGCGGCCCACAGATCGGGTCACGTGCGACAGCTACATCATCGCTGGATCTGTCCTTTCTTCCGACTGCAACCCCAACCCCAGCGCCCGCTTCCCCCACTCCCGCTTGACTCCATGGGGGGCGCCGGTGGCGACACTCTGCTCGGAGTTCCGCGGATCTGCGTCTGCCAGCCGCGTTTGGCCTCCGTCCGCTGTGCTCTGCCGGCCCTGGCCCGCGCCGGTGTGGCCCTTGGCTCGTCAGCAGGCTCAGCTAGCATGTGTGAGTGCGTGATCTCCACCGATTGATGCTCTATGAAGTCAGCGTGTGTGTGCTTGCTTGCTGCTTGCTGGGTGCCGATGGGTGCTGTTGCGTGTGCATGCCTATGTGTGGTGTTTGCTTGATCAAGCAACAACGATACATGTTTTCTAATTTTGCCTGAATATGCAGGGAGCAACGTGCAGATTTAATAGGCCGTGAGAATTAGAACTAATAGTGAGCCTTCAAGTTTCTAAAGGCTGAGGGCTCATCGAGGAGCCGGTGCCGAGGTCCTAGAGGAAGTGCCGCCGCCTTCGTTGCGGATCTGCAGGTCGCCATTTGGACATCACTGCCGAGGTCCACCTTCGCCCTTTGCATGTTCATATATCCATTGGACGCCACATCAATTTTTCACAGTACATATGTACATCTATTGGGCACTGATACATACATCCATTAACGTCTCCGGCTCCTGTCCTTGTGCTCCATGACCTTGGGCGGGACTGGCGCGGACATGGAGAACAGCGACAAGGCCAGGTTTGCGGATGTGTTATGAACTTGCGATAGTCCTCGACCAGGTGCTCGCCGGCAATGACCGTGGCCTAGCAGCAGGATAGCATAAGCTCTCCTTTGTTCTTTTGTGCTTGAATCAGATTTGGTGGTTCTCAATTTTACACATTTATTGATCTTGGTCTTCTTTTGTATGCAGGGTACACTTATGTTTCATGTCTATTATGCAGATTTTCAGAACACTGAGTGCATATCTTGCCTTGCAATGTTGCTGATTCGACAACCGTGAGTGCTCCTCTTTCAGTTCCAAACACGAATTGACAGTTGATTCTTTGCTTCAGGAACTGGATTCAAACTGGACTTGCGACCAGAGCAACCCCACGCAAGATGAACTCGATTGGAAGATGTCTTCTAAACTCTGAAAGCAAGCACTCGGCCGACACTTTTGTTCTTGTAGAAGGCATGTTGTTTGATTCATGCCAAGAAGCATACGAACAGTATAAGCTATTCCTTGGAAGAATGATTTCAGAATTCATCATGGAAAGCCGAGATGAGGGCATGCACGTTACCAGTTGATGCACAAAATTGTGTGCTGGTGCTAGGTCAGTTACATAGCGTCTTGTTTGAAATTGTAGTACAACTATATTTTTCTCGTTTCCCCATCCACTCCATGATGGTCTTGTGCTTGAATTTTTTTCATGCTTTGAAATTGCTTGGTACTTATACTGTAGACAGTAGGATTGTCATTGTCTTCTTTGGTTTTTTGTGTGCAGGTTAAGAGGGACAAAGGTAATTCTTCTTCGTGCAAAACAGAATGAATGCGAGGATGCATCTCCTCCATACAAAGCAGGTTGGTATGTGAGCATATTCAGAAACCAGCAAAATCACCCTCTATCTGCAATTTGTGAAGAGAAGAGGCAGTGGAACTCACACAGTGAGATCAATCCAGTTCTTATGAAAAAATTTCATCAAGAATCTCAAAGTAAATAATTTCAGCCTCAGCAAGGTGTACAATATTCTCACCGCAATGCATAGCGATTAGACGGGAGCAACATTCCGTAAGCAAAACTTAAGGTACCTTTGCTCAATGCTTGCTTAGTATTCAATAACAAATGACATGGTCAAGACTGTGAAGCTTTTATAAGACATGAAAACCGTCAATCCATATCTATCAATATGTGTTGTGCGCGTCCAGAATATTTTCAGGCATATGGGAAGGTTGTGCAGACATTCTGTTGGTTTCAGAGAAAGCAGTGATACAGTCCAAATTTTGGCAAGAGAAAGGAGTTTAGGGAAGATGACAGAGGAGGAATATGATGTTGCCCCAACCCCAAGTACTACCTTTACACCCGTGTCCACTTTTGGACAACCATCGGGATCTAGAGTTCATGAAGAGTGCGACTGAATTTAAAAATAGATGCGATAAACTATCTTAGCCATGGTGTGATCTTTTGTCCCTGCCTGTGTTACTTTCATGATTCCATGTACAAAGCAAAAAATGACGGCGAGAAAAGAAACAACTGAAATTTGGTGTTCTGTGTTGTAGCCCGAATTTGTTTTTATTTATTCGCTGCAGTTTGTGAATTTTATCACTAGCCGTATACCATGAAAAACAACATGCTATATAATCAAATAAGCCATGAGCAAATTCATGTATTCACTCAGGGGAAGATTACCAAATCAATTTGAATTTAGTGTTCTGATTTTCCATGTTATTGTGATCGCAGGGATGGCCTTGTCCTTTGTCCCTTGCCCTACCATTAATTTGGATGAAGTGTGTGGTGAATTTCGGTTGGGAGCAGCAGAAGTACCAATAGAAGTGACTATCTGTTACAAATTATTATACGTTTTCCTATAGAGATGTGTTTACTATGCTGGCTATGGTTGAATATTTTTCTTCATGGTGATAGGGAAGATGGCTACCAACACCGACGGTAGCATCATCCATCTTGCTAGCACACTGCCAATCTGCACAGGTATGGGAATACCATCTTGTGTTTTTTATGAATAACACCTTTATCTGCATTTTGTGTTTTTTTGCTCAGTTGTTCAGTAGGACACTTATGTACGAGTCACTCAGATACAATTAGTTTTTATGTGACAGTGCATATGGTTTTCAGCATAGTGTTGTTACTACGAGTCTGCTGCTCAGCTACTTCCAGTTATCCTCATCGAGACTTGATAGTTAGATTTCACCAAGAAATAAAAACGGAGGAAAACCCGTCAGTCTTACTGCCGATAGCCTCAAACAAGAATATGGGTACTTTCCCTTGTAATGATTATTAGAATTGTTATTTCTGAAATTCAGTCTTCAGAATTACTATGGCTAAGTGAAGGTGATAAATAATTCCAGTTTAACGAGTACTTGTGGATTGTTTAGATGGAGGAGCACTCTTTAGTTTTGTTCTTAGATTCAATGCTGGATCATTTAGTGTGCAATTCAGATTCATGCAGCATTTTCTTAAATTTTGCCTGCCTGGAAATTATTAATGTCAACTTAATACATAGCAAGCATGTCTGATGTTAAACATGATGCATTTCTTCACTACATTCTACATACTTGGTACATACAGCATGTCTCTGCCGTCAGCAACCCCGTCTAGCTCACATTTTCAGCGGCATAGCCTTCTTCCAATCTTATGTCAATTGGTCTTTGATTTGTAGGCACTAGAAAGGAGACGATCCTATCCACTCTCACAATGAAACAAGAGAAACAATTTGCAGTCATCTATAAGGTCAGCATGCTAGGGCTTGGTTGATTCATTTATATTGCTATTTCTATGCACACGTAAAAGGATCTACGTATCCACAATTAATTTGCTTACCCATGTGAGTTGTGAGTTTGGGGATATTTTTTCTCTTGTTAGGATGCATGACAGATTTAAATTCTCTGATATCTATGTATGTAGTGCAATTTTTATTTTGTAAAAACCTACTACCAGTCCACGCATGAAGGTGCACTTAATTTCTTAGTATTTCTACATGCATTACCTCTCTTGAATTTACTTAGTAATAGGATTTTGTTATTTGGGTCTGAAGATACCAATATTGCGAAAACTAAATAATTTGGGAGGAAAGTGATTTGAACTTTATACTGTTAAGGACAGTAAACCAAATTGATTTGTATAGAGGCGTGAATAATCAAAGCAAAAAAAAGGGAGTTGATTAGTAAGGAGACATGATGTTTCAAATTCTGTCAAAAAGCTCAATATAAATATGTGTAGATGTGTTAACATTTGTTCACTGAATTTCTGGTAATATAATTAGTACTACTCCCTCCGTTTCTAAATATAAGTATTTTTTAGATATTCCACTATGGACTACATACGAAGTAAAATGGGTGAAACTACACTCTAAAATATGTCTATATATATTCATATGTAGTTTGTATTGAAATCCATAAAAAGACTTATATTTAGAAATGGAGGGAGTATATGTTATGGTGGATAAAAATACTTTTAAATACCCGAAAATCCATAGGCGTGCTCGTCCTCGCATGCTCACGTTATCTCCAGGCGCTCGTTCGCATCGGGATCGAAGCACACAGTTGTATGGAGAGCGGTATGTGGCCCGTACGAGACAGTATTCCGCGCGAGGGGAAAACTGCGTTGGCCCATGGAGTGGCGCTGTGCCATTTGCACAGAAAGGCCCACATTGCCAGCCCACATCATGTAGCAGGCAGAATATTCTACCAACGTGGCCTCAACAGTCTGTCAGGGCGACGTGCACAACATATGGATACCTTCTGTGCATAGTCAGGTCAGCTATCACTCCATGTTCACTTTCACAGCTCCATCGCGGAGGGTTAGATGCAATCGCGTAGCTGGGTGCTGCCACCGACCATGGCCGCGAAGGCGTAACTAGCTAAAAAATTGTCACACTTTTGAAAACAAAACTACCACATAGTTAGGATTTTAAAATACATATGTATAGCAAAAAACAATACATGTATAGAAGATAAAATTTGCCACAAACATATAAATTTTTCATATATTTATATCTCTCTAACACAATGTTTTTCTGCCATGCTCTAAAATAAATAAACTACCACAAAACTGGCCATGTCTAGAAGATAAAATTTGCCACAAACATATAATTGTTTCTCTAAAGATCACGGAAATTTTAGAAACTTTGTAATGGTCACATGGCAAAAAACTATGAATCTCTGTCTATAAATCAAGGGAAATTTAGGAAAAGATATAATGGTCACATGGCAAATTTAGAACATATGTATCCATGGCAAAATTTCATTTTGAAAACATATAATCCCTCCTTCCCAAAATATAAGGCGCCGTCTGACTTTTCTGGTCTCCGTTGCACAATTTTGACTATGATTTTTATGTATTGTATGTGTATTAAAATAGTATACATACATATGAAATAAAATTGTTTTGCAGACAAATATGACGATGCCATTTATACATGTTCAATCCATATACGTTAATATGTATTAGTAGTCAAAGTCGTGCATCGAAGACCGTAAAGAGTCAATCGCGCCTTATGTTTTGGGAAGGAGGAAGTACGAAGTAATAAAAAATTTGCATGGAAATATAAAGTTTTGAAACATATGCCTCTAATAAAAGTTGCCACGAAAAAAATTGTTTCAAGAGTCAAGACACATGCTGTAACATATACTCCCTCCATCCCAAAATAAGTGACTCAAATTCGTACTAATTTTAGTACAAAGTTGAGTCACTTATTTTGGGACGGAAAGAGTAGTTGCCATTGCAAAACTCATTTTCAAAAAATATGCATTGTGATGAAAGTTCCCCGCAAGAATCATCTTCAGAAACCCATGTGATTTTTTTCAATCGTAAAATTTTCGGACCGTTCAATCTAAACATTTGTGAGATTTGATGATCTACGATGAAGTTGCCCAACAGAAAAATGGTATTCTTGACGGCAAGCGACTGAGCATGTCATATTTATGCCTAACGAATTGTGAGCCTCTTTTTCACAGGGACGGATCTGCTTGCTGCTCCTCGCTAGCTGTCAATCTCAACCATATTCAGGGAAAAACATTTTAGTTCGCATGCTTTTTGCGGGAAGCATGCAAACGAGTTAGGCATACGGGAGTCGGGAGACCTAAGCTACTCACTCTGAACCGCTGCGTGCTGCTCCTCGCTAATTATCCCGTCACGTTAGCGGCCGTCAGGGCGACAGCCAGCTCCGTCACGACGTCCCTCCTGGCCCACGCCCGTATCCCATCCTTTCCGCCTCCTGTATGAAGCCGTATTTTCCTCCGTCCATAATTGCCTCCCCCACGTGACCTTGTATCATTGGTGCACAAACCAGGAGCATGCGAGCTCGTCCGCCGCATCGCTGCTCTCCTATATATACTCTGTACTAAATGGTGGAATCATTGGCCGCCTGCCAGCCTCGACTGACAGAGAGGGAGAACGCCCTAGATGGGATGCTCACGCATTTGTGCCTCACCAACGTTGACCGCCTCGCATGCTTCCTAGGCCGAACTGAGATGCCGTCTCGCGCCGCTGCGTGTTCTTAAAAAAAAATCTCAGTTGCCATTGTTTCATTGACCTGATTCTGATTGTTTGCAGACTAAAATCGTGTTTTGAAATTATATTCATCAAGTGAGAGACACTTTCCAATGTGCTAAGATGCGCAGCTCAACATCATAGGATTATCACATCTTGAATTTTGGTTCTTAGAGCTTTGGTTTCTAACACTTATTTGCTTGTCTTGTCTTTCGTTCTTACGGGTTTCAAGCTTCAGCACAAATCTTCTGTAGGAAATCTTGTACTCAAAGTGTAGAAAAATGTCGTTTTTGTGAAATGTCACAGGAGTTACATTACTAACATTGTTGTAATGTTTGTATGGCAGCCTATTCTTTAATCCGTTCAATTACAGAATTTATGATTATGTAAATGGAGTATGGGATCTGAGAAGAAAAAAAGGTAATAGTACTTCCGTTCACAGGCAGATTCGACATATCCTCGTTTACTTCCCCCTTGTCTTCTGACTGACTCCTTAAATCATGAACATGTGTGTACAGTTATTCCTGCCATGTTTATTTCAAGGAGAATCCCCATAGGTGTTCAAGGAATGTCCTTGATTGTATTGTCATTATTATCTCTCAAAGACAAATTTGGGTTCTAAATTCTTTCATCCGGGGATTTTTCTTGGATTGAGAGCTGCCACACTGAGCGCAAGTAGATTGAAGGAGATGGATACTGAAAATAGATATCTTTAACAATTGACTAAAAACAATTGTATGATTGTCAAGACAACAATTGACTAAACATCAATCTAAAATACTTTTATGAGTTGGAAAAAGGCCAATAAGGTGGTTGCATAACCAGCAAGCGCTACTTGATTGGGATATTCTTCCAAGACAATTGACTTAGATTCTAATAGTTACTCCTTAGGAAAATTACGAGTGTCAGAATGGTCGCGCTGTCATACCCCTGCTGCTGCTTCTTGCCGGTGCATGCTGCTGCTCGTGGCCGGCCCGTACTACTGCTGATGTTCGTGGTCGGCCCTGTGTGCTCGTGCTGGTGCTGCTTACTATGCTCCCGTGCCGTACTCGTGCAGCTGAAGCGAAAAAGACAACGGGGCGATGGGTGCCGGGAGCGGGAACCGATGGTCGGTGGATGGAACCGTGGAGGTGCTCGCTGTTGATAGTCTTCCACATTGAGTTGCATCCGATTCAAGGAAGATAATGGACAAGTACATTGGTATGAACAGGTCATCGACTTTGACAGAAAATGCATACAGATTATCAGTTCCTGCTGAGTTGTACTATTATGCTACAGAATACACATCAGCTATTATGCTACAGAATACACATAATTAGTTACATATCAGTGGGCTACTCATCCGGTTTGTTTTCTCAAGCCATTTTTTCTGTGTGTATATATGTTATTTTCCTTTTTACACTAACAAGAGTTTCGTGCTTTCTGGTATGGTGTGGTGCTCCCCCCTTCATTTAGTGAGTTCTTCCTTAATGGAGGATATGGTATAGGTAATAGTGAGTGGTGTTCTAGCTTATGCACTATTTCCCCTTGGTCTGTAGGTTATGAGTGTAAAAGTACATTTCTAAAGGATCAATCGTAGTTTTTCTAGAACAGAGCATTCTTGGGACACACCATTCAATTTTCACTTTCAAGTATTAAAGAAAATGGGGTTTGAATTGTGCCTTTACAGCCATGAAATGCAAAGACATAAGTGATGATATTGAATTGCTTTCTTGCATCAGTCTAGCTAGATTATATATGTTCCAATGGATCAGGCATCAGGTGCTCTGTTGATAATTTTTTTTCCTGCAGTACTGCTCCTATAGAATTGTCTCTAGATTTCTTGCAAAAAATTGTTACCTGAGTTAGTTGGATGCTTGAATAATGCCACCTTGGGTCAGCGACTGCTTTAGTTGTATGCTCTCTGATCAATTGATGTACTGCTAAGGTATGTATTTGATTGATAAATACACAAGAATAATCTTATGCATTAATTAATTCACACTTCTTTCCCACGAAAAATGGAATAAGTTCGCATTTTAGCTGAAAGAGAGCTCTGCAAATTAATGAGCGACATGACTCCTCCCTGGCATTGTATCTCTACTCATGAAAGGGGGACAACAGTGATAGCAGTGCGTGGGGGCATCACTAGAGGAACTATGGATCACAGAATTCAGAGAATGGTCTAACAGACAATGGTTATGGATCTGCTCTATTGGAGGAATTCATGACCAATAAGACCCAATCTATTGAGCTCGTAGATATTGTGGGCCATGTGAATTCCAAATCTATACGCTGTATTTGTTTTTCTTCACCTTTTTGTGGTGACGAAGGAATTGTATTGTTTTACCATCACAATGGTGTGTATTTCACTTATTGCAAATGTTACATCCGTAATGATTCCTTGTTTTACCACCAGAAAAGAAAAATCAAAGCATTCCAATGTAACAGTAACCTGATGCAAAAGAACAATAGTTCAGTGTTGAACCCTTGACAACTGTTAATGATATTTTCATTAAAAAAATAATCATTTGTTTTCTTATATGGCAAGTTGGGCTATATATCATGGTCATTAATCGGGTTCACTTTTTGTGCAGTGTAAGCATAGTATAGTAGGCAGTATAAAATTTCTAGAAGGTCATAGCATTTTACTTGTAACTATTGAAAGGAGATGCTTAGCAGGAGAAAGTGGTTCTTTTTTCTATGAACAAAACGACGGAAAATGTATCACAGACTCCATCCAATTCATGGCAAGAATTCAGGGTGTGTGAAAGTGTGTGTTCGATGAATCTGGTGAAGAGATACCTCTTACCTTCCGTTCGTTGCTGGCTCTTGGATGATGATCATGTGGCCCATGTGGCAATGGCTCCGATGAGCTTCGTGACGTCAGCATGGTGATCGACGACTCCATCCTCCTCACCAACCTACTCCGCGGCATCCGCCCCGACCTTAGCCAGTCCATGTCCAACCTCTCTCTCCTCATGCCCATCTTCGCCAAGGCGGTCACCTACCTGCGGATGGAGGAGAAACGCCTCTGCCACTCGGCCAGCCAGGCGACTCATGCGGCCCTCCATGTCGGCACCACCAGCGGCCAGGCCCCCGCCGCCTCCCCGCGCGCCTGCTCCAACCCTGCCCGCCACTCTTGACCGTGGTTGCCAGAAGAAGAATGGGGGGGGGGGGGGGGGTGATGGGCGGGCCCGCACCCCGAGTTCCACACCATGACAGGCCATCGCCCCGGCCACCACGTCTGCCACGACACCGACGCCACCCTGGCTCGTAGGACATCCCCTGTATATATTGTAATAGACTCCCATGAATACAATTGAGTTGCATCCTATAATCTTCTACATGCGTCATCCGGTTTTAATGGACAAGGTTCCAGCAAAAAAGTCCCGCTACAGAGAAACCGAGTGGGAAGGGCGTGTTGTATGGTGGAGTTCTTGTGTTGGAACAACGTGTTGAAGATAACATGATGAATAGTCCCGACAACTACATTTATTTCACACATATGAGTTGGATTTGGGGCGGCCCAGACGGTTGAATTTGAGGAGTCTGCTGGGCACCTGTTTGAACATGGCCGAACGCGTGAGGGAAAAGTGAGCTTTGACATTGAAGACAACCTTAATCATTTGTATGTATTGTAGCCCGTAGCAACGCACTGGCATTCTACTAGTTTGCTTAATTGCACGAAGCATAACCGTTGTTTAATAGAAAAGGACAAGAGTAAATAATTAGTACAATAGCCCGCTAGGCAAGTTACAAGTTCCATACTCTATCATACTCATGTCTCGCATATGAACATATACTGTCCTAGTCGAGCTCGTTAGGAACTTCTTCTACATACTACTCCAGTTCCTTGAGCAATCGACATGCAACCTCTGTAAGCGCAGCGGCGTTACATTATCCAAGGTAATCTCTCTTGTTTGCAGATGCAGCAGTAGTATTAGATGATAATTCGTGTGTGTAATCTATATGAATTCATTGAAAATCAGGATGGGTGGATTTTGGATGGACAAGGAGATCCAGGACCAGCTCAACTTATGGATGAGCCGGATTTTGGTCCTTTTGAGCTTCGCGGCGCATCTCATCCTCGCGGTGCTCGCCGAGTTCCGTCGGAGGGAAGGCTCGAGCTGGCGGAGGAGGCTGGTGTGGTTCGCGTACCAGGTGTCTGACATGGCCCCGAAAGCCGCCCCCGGCAAGCTGTATCTCGACAGCCCGTCGGACCACCAGGTGCTGTTTGCCTTCTGGGTTCCGTTCCTCCTGCTGCACCTCGGTCTCACCGACAACATCAGCGCCTACTCCTTGGAGGACAACAAGCTGTCGTTGCGTAAAATTGCAGAGATCGGCCTGCAACTCGTGGGAGCTGTGTACGGCGCATACAAGCAAAGATTCATGAGCAACGACAGGGTTTTGTCTGCAGCGTTCGTCATCATGTTATTTCTGGGTTTATATAAGTGTGGGGAGATGCTGTTTGCGCTACGGCGAGGTGGCTTCCGCCGAATCCACAGCTCATACAAGGATAAAGAGGCAAAGCGCTTGAGTCCTGTCCAGAATTGAAGGGACAAGCTGGATGATGATTATGCCCTGCTTGATGCTCACGGCCTTCTCGGTATCAGCTTGGGGGCCTTGGCTGATTATTCAGTCAAGGGGCTTGAGGGGAATCGTAATAAGATATGCTATTCCTATTGGTATGATGTTGTCAAGGTGGTGGAGATGGAGCTCTCCGTCATGTATGACATGATGTACACCAAGGCAGCAGTGATCCACACTAGGCCTGGCTACATCATCCGTTTCTTGTCGCCGCCCCTCACATTCACGGCGTTCTTGCTGTTTTTCTTCCACAGTAAAGCGGGGCAGAATGAAATAGATGTCAAGATCACTTACATGTTGCTGATTGGTACCCTTTTGCTGGACGCGAGATGGCTCCTCAGATCACTGGTATCCACCTGGACATACACATTCCTGCAAGGGACACAATGCAACCTCCTCAAGAAGACAATTCGCTTCCGGCGTGGGATATGGCATGGCCTTCGATCCTTCGTTTTCTCTCTAGACCTTTCCCGGCTCTTCAGAGTCAATGAGCAAATTAGTAGCCACAGGTTGTGGTCGCGCACCATCGGGCAGCACAATATGTTGCACGAGTGCACCTGTGGCACACCATCCAAGAATATTGGACGGAAGGACTCATGGAAGGGCGAACCCGGGATCAAGTCAATCTTGCAAGTTATATGTAAAGACATATTGAATCAAATCCCGGTGCCCATGGCGATGCCGGTGCCCATGGCGTCGCCCAGCTGGCCAGCCGATGACCCTTACAAGTTGCGTAGGAAATTCAGCGACGAGAGACTCTTTGGTCCTGAATTCGATGAGCTCGTCCTTACGTGGCAGATCGCCACGGACATTTTCTTCTTGTGCGCGCACGAAAGTGATGAGTTGCCACATTATAAGAAGATCAAGGCAGAGATCAAGGCGAAGATAAAGGCGATATCAGATTACTTGATGTTTCTCGTCGCTCAACGCCCCAGAATGCTACCAGGCCTTAAGCTCCACAGCCAGTACGAAGACATCAAAGATGCTTTGGCGAGTATATGGAAGGAGCTTGGTTGCTCCCACCTCAGCGGTTGCAGGGAAAGAGAGAAGAAGCTTGCAGAGGGCCTGCAAGACATGGAAGCCATGCGCCATTATGAGCTTGACAGCATGAGTACAATGCTTTCGGAAGGTACTTGTTTTGCCAAGGTTCTGAAGATGCTACTTGTTCCTCAGCAAACATGCTATACGAATTGGAACACAATTTACTCACAAGTTGGGATGAAAGAAGAATCCGCGAGAAGACTTCTATTATTGGTTCCGGAATTCAAGGACTACCACTAGTAGAAAACCACCCATTAGTCCTGGTTCGTAAGGGCCTTTAGTCCCGGTTCATGAACCGGGACTAATGGGTCGTTACTAATACCTCCACCCATTAGTCCCGGTTCAAACCAAAACCGGGACCAATGTGCCTCCACGTGACCCTGTGCGCCCACCCCAGTCAGGGGGCCTTTGGTCCCGGTTGGTGGCTCCAACCGGGACCAAAAGTAATTTTTTTAAAGGTGGCTGCTTTAAGGGTTATTTTTAGGTTGTTATTATAGCTAGCTAATAGAGAGAAGTGTCCTCTCTTATATCTTCATCCTTGGTTTATCAACGTTGCTGCTATGTTCATTGCACCCGCAGATATAAAATGCTCATGCATGCTTGCATCATACATCATCATATATATAATAACAAGTCCTACTAATCATGCATCATCATATACAACTTCTACTCGTTATTAACAATAAGTCATACGATCATCATCCTCATAGTCATCGAACTCAACCCTACATAATTGTTCTTAGCACATGATCATCAGTATCAGGTAGGACCTAAACACCCTTAAGGTAAAATAGCATAAAACAATATAGATCCTGACTCTCCATTATGAAAAATGGCGATCATCCTGTCTCCAATTTTTGCCCTTCGCTGAATGTTGCTTTCAAGAAGCTCCTTACGACTGTCCATATATTTTTTCCATTCTTTGATTATCATGTCTCCACTTCTTTTAGAAACCCGGTATGGACAGTTGAGATTCGTAGGACGACCTGGTTGTATGTTCAAAACATGAAGGCTACCCCGTGTATACATCAGATAAGGCACACAATCATTTGGGATTATCTGTTGAAAAACATAGTAATAACTTCGTAGTTAGCAATGATATGATGTACTAGTTTTAGAAGTGTGCAAAAAGATGCACGAATGTTGTAATAGTAAAAAAGTCATACCAGGGTATCTCCATGGTAGTTACCGTAGTTCAACACGTGCACTAGTGGCACGTATTGACCATAATGTTGAGGAGTACGATTGTAGACATTGTAATTCTCAAGATCAGTACAAAATCCGACCAGATGATTTTTCTCCTGATAAGTTAGTTCGGAGCCTTCGGTGTGGTAGGTTCTGTCTACCATCTTCCGCATATTCTTTGAAGAATGAAAATAAGCTGTCAATGGAGAATAAGTTGTCAACTATTTTCAAATAAACAATATAAATTACTTAATAACTATGTTAAGCTCATGTGGGGGAAGAATCGGAGGTGTATCCACAAGGATGAAAATCGTAGGTCTCTCTTGCTCGATTGTAGGATCACCAAGATCCATGGTAACAAGCATACCCTCATCAAAACCATACATCTTGCAAAGTGCTTCCCAATTTTTGCAACCAAAATGGGTTACACTCTGAGCATTGTACAGCTTTACTTGAAAATCCACACCATGATGGGTACTTAGGATAATTTTTTTGGTTTCAAAACTTTCATGGTCTTCAAAATTCATCCTCTCCAAGACATAGCGTCTTGCAAAGCATGGGATAAGCTAGTCGAATTGGAAAAGATGAAAAATATTGTCATGATTAAAATAGTTGAAGTCATGAGTAATTACGAAAAAAACTATTATCGTCGGTTGCGTACCGTATGAACATCGAAGGTCTCCTCGAGCTTAATGCTGAAGCGCCGATCTTCGTCCAGCACAATGAACCTGTCGCAGATATCCCGGTCGTCGTGGCACCAGTCACACTCCCCCGGGCGGTTTTCGTCGTCCGATGAGTACGACATTTCCGGCCTATACGTTCATAATTCAAATATTAAACTAGATCATTATTATTAATCACGGGTTGAGTATCGATGATCGATGTACGTAGCTCCTCCTTTCATTCCCGAATGCATTATTAATTATATCAAATTGTCTAGCACACGGGAATGAAGGAGAAATTATCCAATATGAGCATTCAATAAGCAAAACCAAATCATAAAATAAGCAAAACCAAATCATAAAATAAAGTATAGTATTCAAATTAGCATGCATTCAATAATTATAAGCAAAAGTACATCATCTCTTGGTGTCCGTACATCGTCGAATATTATCACTAATACAACTAGAACCGTAGCTCCCGACGGGTATCGATGCGGGCGGTGGACACCCAAAGATAAGGAACCATCACAGGATCATAGCTCCAGTGAGATCCCTGAAGAACCTGCCAGGTATTGTCGAACCTCCCCTCCAATGCAACCATGTAGCGACGGACGTGCTCGTCCTCCTCGCTGACACGGTGACGTACCACCTCCGCGGTGTCCGGATGCCTCACCACCATCACTGGCCCACGCGACCGCCACCAAACAAGGATCGGGTCAACAACGGGCTGCCTCCTCACCAACCTACGTCCCCCCGGAAGGTAGCACCTCTCAATACCAACCCGGCGGAGCCCAGTCCCGAACATGGCCCTGATCAAGCAGGCCTCCACCGCCGAGTCGACGACGACGAGGATGCGGGATAGGCATCGCCGACGTCGACGCGGGAACTACTTCTATATATAGTTAAATAAAAGTAGTTTTATTAATTAAATCAACTATGTAGTTCAACTACTAAGCACTTACTATAAGTAGTACTTACTAAAACAAACTACTTCTATATATAGTAAAATAAATTAGTTTATTAAATCAACTAGCTAGTTCAACTATATATAAACTACTTATTATTTTTTTCCTTTTTCTAAATACTATGAACAAAAAAATCATTAAAATTCTATGAACAAAATTAATTACACAATCTAAATATCACCAAAAAAATCTATTAACAATAATATCACCAAACATGCATATTCAATAATAATATCACCAAAAAAATCTATTAACAGAAAAAAAATCTAACATAATATGAACAAATTAATTACTACACATATCTAGTCTAACAAAAAAAATCTAATTAATCTAAAAAAACTATCTAACATAATATGAACAAATTAATTACTATACATGTAATCTAACAAAAAAAATCTATGAACTACATATCTAAATTACTACACATCTAACCTAACAAAAAAAATCTATGAACTACAAAAAGAATCTAAAAAACATCTAACAAAAATAAAAAAACGCTCACGTCGGCGTCGAGGCGGCGCGGTGCAGGGGCGACGACGGGCTCGGGGCGGCACGGGGCAGGGGCGACGAGGACAGGGGCTCGGGGGCGGCGACGGGGACGGCGGGCTCGGGGCAGGGGCGACGGCTGGCGACGTCGGGGCGCGGCAGCGCGGGACGCGGGCGGCGATGACGGGGCGGCGCGGGACGCGGGCGGCGATGGGGGCGGCGATGACGGCGGGCTCGGGGCGGCGACGGGGACGGCGGGCTCGGGACGGCGTGGGGCGGGCTCGGCGGCGACGGCGACGAGGAGCAGAGGCTCGGGGCAGGGGCGAGAAAGAGATGGGATTTGGCAAAAACTGCTAAGTCCAATATATATAGCAAGAGCATTGGTCCCGGTTGGAGGCTCCAACCGGGACTAAAGGGGGCATTAGTCCCGGTTGGAGCCACCAAGCGGGACCAAAGGCCTCTTTTCAGCAGCCCAAAGGGCGGGAAACGAAGACCTTTGGTCCCCGTTGGTGGCTCCAACTGGGACTAATGCCCACCCTTTAGTCCCGGTTGGTGCCACCAACCGGGACCAAAGGCATCTGTGATGTCCGCCTCGGGGCCAAAGTTTAGTCCCACCTCACTAGTCGAGAGGGGCGCGCAGTGGTTTATAAGCCCCACTGCCGCACCCCTCTCGAGCTCCTCTCCACCGCAGGCTTTCGGGCCTACTTGCTATTGCTTTCCCTGATGGGCCTTCTGGGCCTACTGCGGGCCTAAATCCTGGCCCATAGTAGGGTTTCTAGTCGTATTCTGGCCGTGGGGGCCCAGTATGAGGCATTTTTTTGTTTTTTTGTTTTCTTTACTTATTGTTGCTATATTTATTTTTTTTCCAGTTTTTTCCTTTTGTTTTCTGCATTATTTATTTTCTTTTGTTTTTTGCTTTATTTTTTAATTATTTTTGCTTTTAGTTTTAGGAAAATTATAAACTTTCTGTTAGTGACATTAGTTTTCAAATTGGTCCAACGAACCAGGACCAAAGATCGGCATTGGTACCGGTTGGTTCCATGAACCGGTACCAATGGACCCGTGTAACTACTTTTTTATTTTCTGCAGCTATTTTTTTGTTGATTCTTCCTGCAGCTGTTTTTTAGTCCCACCTCGCCAAGCGAGAGGCAGTCGCAGTTGTTTATAAGCCCTGAGTGCAGAGACGATGACGAAGAGGCTCAATGCTCCTACACGTTGGTTAGCTTCAAGCCTTGAGGAATACGGTAGACTGCACAGAGCTATGTGCAGTGCAGTTGACACTATTCCGAAAGGCTTGAAGCAAATTAACGAGCATTGTGCCTCTTTTTTATTTTTAATGGCTTATTACAATTCAGAAATAAATAGAAGAAAAAATAATTTTGATTAACTTTACTAAAAAATAATTCTGACCGTTGCAGCCGGCGATGGTGGTCATCTCTTCAGTTAGAGGTGGTCGGCCTGAGGCTGGGTGTTCGGATCTCGGGATCTGTTATCTGGCACCAGCTGCGAGTCGGGGAGACGTAGTTGCCGGTGAAAACCGAGCTGACGACGGGCGATGGCGGCGTTCCATGTCATTACCATGATGAAGGCATCGTCGTGTAACTACCATTGACCCACTCGTATTGCTCCGGGGGAGAGGCTTCGTCTTAATGAGCATTGCGCCTCTTTTTTATTTTTAATGACTTATTACAACTCATAAATAAAAAGAAAAAAAATAAATGTAGCAGAAAAGAAAAAAAAACTATATAAAAAACCACTCAGAAATAAATAGAAGAAAAAATAATTTTGATTAACTTTACTAAAAAAATAGCATAGATGCTTATTTCTAATGACTTATTACAACTCAGAAATAAAAACAAAATAATAAATATAACAGAAAAGAAAAAAGAAACTATATAGAAAACTACTCAGAAATGAATAGAAGCAAAAAATAGTTGTGATTAACTGTACTAAAAAAGGAGCATATATCCTTATTTTTAATGGCTTATTACAACTCAGAAATAAAAAAAAATATAGCAAAAAAGAAAAAAAATATAAAAAACTACTCAAAAATGAGCATAGATGCGCTTATAGAGGAAAATCAACTTAAATTCATAACGAATTTCAATCAAAATCCGTATGAATTTAGGCTAATTTTCCTATATAAGGTCATCTATTTTCATTTTCAGAGGAGCTCAATATGACAGAGAGGAAGGGGCTTATAAACCGGTCCGATTCCCCTTCGGTTGGCGAGGTGGGACTAAACTCTGGCCGCAACGAGGACCAACCCTTTGGTCCCGGTTCGTCCCACCAACCGGGACCAATGGTGTTGGGCCAAGAGCGAGGCCCATTGGTCCCGGTTCGTCCCATCAATCGGGACTAATAGGTCCAGCCGAACCGGGACCAATGGCCCACGTGGCCCGGCCGGCCCCCAGGGCTCAAGAACCGGGTCCAATGCCCCCATTGATCCCGGTTCTGGATTGAACCGGGACTAATGGGCTGGACTGGCCTGGACCATTGCCCCTTTTCTATTAGTGTACGCACTTGAGGACTTGGAGAGGAAATGTGGCTGGCCACTGGAAGACATGTTAACCTTCATCCTGAAGTCATGGGTTCGTCTGCTCATCCTTGCATCCATCCGCTGCAGCAGGGATTCACACGCCGAGCAGCTCAGCTGCGGTGGTGAGCTCACCACCGTGATCTGGCTCCTAGCTGAACACAGTGACAGAGTCCACTATAAGAATCCGGTGCGAGACAACGAATGACAGGCCGCATGCTGTCAGGACTCAGGACTCAGGACAAGTCTTCTTCTATTGTAATTTGTTTTATTCTTCGCTACGTTGTTTGTGATTACCATGAGTCTACGTACAGTCAGGACAAGTCGTCCATTTCAGGAGGCTATCCCTATGGCTATGTGTTGTGTAATTTGTTCATGCTTATCAGCAATAAATTATGTATAATTGTTGTAACTTGGTAGCCTTCTTGGTGATAAGTAATTCGCAGCAAACGGTTCTGTTTATCCATTCATACTTTTTGATGTGTCTGCTTCATGCAAGGTAATGGAACGAATTATTTCCGTCCTGATTAGATAGATTATTTTCGCGATTGTTTGGTCTGTTATGAACAATTTTGAAGAGCATACGGTGTGTCTTGCAAGCAGCATGGCTCACTGCCCCGGCCTCCGGCCGGGGCTTGATAAGGCCTGAATGTAAATGAAAACCCTTCAGATATCAGAAATAACATCAGCACTACTGTGTCCAGTGTCCTATCCGCAGACGGTAGTACCTTATTTTATTTTATTTTGCGAAAGAAACTGAAGAAGTACCAAAAAATACAGTGATTAAGCAAACGGGCAACAGTCTCACTCCGCCGACTTCTCATACATATTTGGATGAAGCTACGACTGGCAGTCTCTCACGACTGACAAATAATCTTTGTAACACTTCACAGAAAAAAACCAAATCTACTAACTGTGAACTTTCTTAAACTCCAACTCCAGTTCGATGCATAATCCCTTCCTGCAGCTGGAAGTCACGACTGAGGGATATCAGAGTTAATCAGACTCTCCAGCAAAAGCAACAGTTCATTGGCTGCAGAATTGGAAACATGTATGCTATGGATGCTCTTGTCCCCATGGTATACAAGAATCTCTTCAATCATAATGTTCAGTTCATTTCAGACTATTTACAATTTGCAAAGCCATGTTCTTGCGATACTGTTTATCGACCCACATATCTCAGCTGCTGTTTTATCTACCTTTGCATCATTCATTCATTATAAAAGTTGGCTTTGTGCCCAACAGGTTTCAGCCTTAATGCTTTGTTGTGGTTACTTATTTTCTGACACCATGTTTGCTAGGTTGGTTTATTAATTGGTGGAAGCGAAAGGGAGAAGCGTTTAGAGACTACGTAGAGACTTAGCAACAGCACTTGGTCGCCGAAATTTGGCTCAGTTTTTGCAATTTCTGAATTTTCCTCCTGCAATTGAACACTATACTGTGTGCTTTGATGTTCTCCGTGGGCTTTAGTATTTCTAAAATCTCTTGTTCTAGGGAAGAAACATGTTTTCGATTTGCGGCCAGGGATGGCTTAGAACATAGTATGAATGTAATGTTTGGAAGCGGATTTGTAGCATCTGGGTGCTCCAGCCCCCTATATGAACATCAAGTGCAAAAAAATACCGAGAAATTTGAAAAAAAAACCTGGGATTTTGGGTTATCGAACTTGAGTGTCCGTTCTACTTTCGTGTGAAATTTCATGAAAAAAATACCAGGAAACGTATTCATGGAATAAAAAGACAAATATTCCTATGTATAGAAAAAAAACTGTTTGGATGGATTTTTGTTCGGACAATATTTCCTTCGTCACGGATACGTTTTCTGGTATTTTTCTCACGAAACTTCACATGGGATAGATTGGGAACCCAGGTTTGATATCCCCAAATTTCATGTTTTTTGATTTTTGGGTATTTTTTACAGAAGCTCCTGTGTATTTTCCTGTAATGTTTCATCTACTTTCTGTGTGCCCTGTCACCCCCTTGTACTACTCACTTTTGTAACTTGTTCCTTGTTGGGATTTCTGCAGAATGGTCGAACACAACAAAATGTGACGCAATGGCTGGCTGTTCAGAACTTAAAAGAAGTGCTTTGCAACTGATCGAGCTGCTGCAAAGACTCTTAAGATTTTAGATGTGCTTTGGATATGAGAAAAAACTGACACAATATTTAGTTTTTGTTTCTAAGGTAGGGCTTGTAGATTCAGTTGTTCCACATATTTTTGCCAGGCAGGCAGTTTACTTTGGTGCATACGGTGTCCTGTTCTGAATTTATCAGGTGTTGATCAGAATGAACATGAACTGATCAGCAAACTGCAGCCTGGAGTAAGAAGAAAGTCAAGAATGCAAGTAGCCGGAGAACATTAGTTGGAACCTAGACTAGTTGGTGGCAAGCCATTGAACAACTGGTCCAGACACAAATGGGACAGGCACGGCAGGACATTGAAGACCTATAAGTTCTTCATCTCAATAACTAGTATGCATCAAGTCATTGAAGAAGGAGATTGTACGGCTCAAACTGAGTGGAGAGCGGCACGGAGACACGTGGTTTTCTATCAAGGCGACCGATCACTAGCGTGATATCAGCCCGGTTGGGGCTAGAGCGTTTACCAATTTTTTTTTCCAAATAATAACGCCCACACGTGTGGCACTTATCAACACGCCCACACGCACTCGATGCCAGTCGATCTATTTGCATGAATTTTCAAGCAGTTGCCATCTGGGTGGAGAGCCACGTAAACATGGGTGTCGTGTGTGCGTTATCATTTAGTGCCACACGTGTGGACGCTTCTCGCCCGAACGACACACATAACGCTTGCCCGAGTATGTGGGCGAAACTGCTTTTCGTCCACACGACGCTCACACGATGATAGACGGCAACTGCCGAAAAAGGGTTTCCCCCGCTTTGTATACAAAGCAACCAACCGAACATCCAACGATAGGTGTTGGGGCGGAAGCAGCACAGTCACGTCCAAAAGAAAAGAAAGAGAAAATACAAGAGAAACTAATGCCAACAACGACGGATCGACAAAAAAATGAAGAAGCCTCGTGGCCGCTGCACCCACCGGAGATCGCCCACCAAGCTCCGAGCCTCCGTAGCACCGGAACCAATCAGCACCTCCAAGAAGGGACGCGACGATGACGACGTTGCTGCCAAGGGTTTCCCCCGGTACGCTGTGAGGAGAGAGGAAGGGTAGCCCCGACGCCATTCAGGAAGGTCAGGCGGTACCCACAAGCGCCACCGCGTCGGTGTCGGCCAAGCCAACAGGGATTTCTCCCGATCCCAACCTCTACCTCAGGCACTCCAGAGCTCGCCACCAGACAGACCCCCACCCTGCGCCAACCCGGTCACGAAGCTTCCTACGCCGTCTCACCACGACACCGTGAAGCATGGTCCGCACAAAGAGGGAGAGGAGCCGGGACTAGGGCGGCAGCACCGTCGGCACGCGAGAGGGCCCCACCTCCACCGTCAAAGACGGTAGCTGACCGGACGCAATAGCAGGAACATACCAGGCCTGTGGCCGCACAGGCCCGGCCGGGATCTCCAAGGCCCGTAAAGTTCCCGCCTTCGCGCTACAGCCGGCACGCCGTCGCCCCTGTCCAAGCCGCTCCCCTGCCTCCCTGCACAGAGAGCCGCCAAGTGGAAGCACCACCACCACACGCCCCGCCGGTCACCACCACCAGGTCGCCGGACCGCCACCGGCCGAGCCGCACCACCACCGCACGCCCGCGATGGAGAGGAACCAACGCAGCCGCCGGGGGCCCGAAGCCGGACCCCAGCCGCCGCCCACGCCGCCCGCAGCCCGCGCCACCTGCCAGACAGATCCGGCCGCGACGGCGAGGCGCGCACCACCGCGCAGTCGGCCACGCCGCGGTGCCCCGCGTCTGCACCGCGCCCGCACCCGAAGAACCAGCCCGCATTGCCCCGTCGCGCCGGGGGAAGAAAAGGCCCCGCCGCCACCGGCGTCGGTCGGGCTTCGCCCGGCTGCGCCCCCTGGCGGCGGCGAGGAAGGAGGGAGGAGGAGGGGAGGCTCGCGGCGAGCGGATCTGGGGGCCCTCGCCGGCCGCCTCACGGGTGGCGGCGCGGGGAGGGAAGGGTTTCGGGTCCCTCACAGGGATTTACTTTCAAAAAAAATAGGAGTGTGACGAACGAGCTACTACTATTCCTTCAGACAGCAACTACTGGTTAGCATATGTGGTAAATAGTTAATCACACACGGCAACTATGTTTGACCATACATGATAACTATGCTTTGACCACACGTGGCAACTAGTTACTCACATACGGCAACAACGATTTGATCGGCAACTACGTTAATTAGACATGGCAACTATAGTTGATCTGAATGAAACCCCCCAAACAAAGAAAACAGAGAAGTTGACATGCTTTACAACTAAAGTTGTCATCCGGGATAACTAAAGGTGCCATAAAAAAATATCAGGGCAGAATTACTTCGTGCCACATATGCGGGGTTGGGGTGAGTAGTTGTTGTTGGTTCGGCGTGTGACACAGAGTAGCTGCGACCGGAAGTGTGAGTGGTTCTAATGTTCACCCAGACAGGGTTGTGTGGCTGCCTGCTGGGCATGTGTAAGGGTGTGTGTTGTTCACTATGAGCTCCGCGTGTAAGGGTGTGTGTTGTTGACTGAGAGTAATTACCAACTGGTACAAGACACAAATATTTTCACCAACTGTTGGTATTAGTTCTTGCCTTTAATCAAAATAAAATAAAATCCGTCATGCATGGCAAAATGTTCATCCGAGAAATATAATCTTTACACATTAGTGAATTAATTTGACTCAATAAAAAACTTATGTACATGGTTTCTATATTTTTTTAGTCTATATATAAACGTGTATATATTTTTGAAAGAGGCCCACCTAACTCTTGATAAAATTGTTCCAGAATATTGTAAATGATGAACTTACTTGAACACCTCACTTGAACAGCTTGGCGGCCTAGGTTTCCGTGACTTGGAAATTCTCAACCTCGCGCTGCTTGCTCGCCAGGCTTGGAGACTGTTGACGGATGAGTCATCATTGAGTGGAAGGATTCTGAAAGCGGTCTACTACCCAAACTGCTCACTTTTAGAGGCGGAGCTGGGAGCGCATCTTTCCCAGATTTGGTGGGCGATCCTTGATGGACGCGACATCCTTGCGCAAGGAATAATCAGAAGAATCGGCAATGGTGAAACCACAAATATCTGAAGCCAAAACTGGATCCCTCAGGATAGTTTTAAGAGACCCATTATCTCTCTGGTCCCAAATCCGCCTCAGATGGTGGCTCAACTAATTGATGCTACAAGCTCATCTTGGAACATGGATCTTGTAAGGGCGACTTTCACTCAGTTTGATGCAGCAGAAATATTGAAGATACCCCTATGTACGAGGAGGATAGATGACTTCTGGGCATGGGATGAGGAAGCTAGAGGTGGATTCAGTGTACGTTCTGCTTATCGTATGATCCTGCGTACAAAACATGGCCGGGAAGCTTCGCTTAATGAACAAGGGGGATCATCAAGTGCGCAGGCTGAGAGTGATCACTGGAGTAAAATTTGGCACATTGAGGTTCCCTCGAAGCTAAAGATGTTTGTGTGGCGTCTCGCCAGACGATCCATGCCAACGGGAGAGTTATTAAAACATCGCAACATGTCGCCTAAGGACAGTTGTCACACTTGTGGAGCGACGGATACGTGGAAACATGCTTTGCTTATCTGCCCGATGTCGGCTAGCGTATGGTCTTTGGCGCCTGATGCTCTAGTTTATCATCTGATGGAAAGACAGGAGGAAGGATCGAGAGAGTGGCTTTTTGCCCTTCATGACCTTCTTGGTAAGGAGTCCTTTGTACGGCTGATTGTTACCATGTGGGCGATTTGGGCAGCAAGGAGAAAAGCGATTTATGAAGATATATATCAATCACCGCATGCCATAAATGGTTTCATCACGACCTATCTGGCTGAAGTTAGTGCAATCAATGCAAAACTGCCAAAAGTGAGTTATGCGGCCATCCCAAGACCGAACCAGTGGCAAACACCGGTAGCGGGATGTGTAAAGGTTAATGTTGATGCTGCGGTGTCAAGACAAGCTAAGTGTGGTGCTGTTGGGGCAGTATGCCGTAGTGCGGATGGGACATTCTTGGGTGCTTCTGTGTAATGGTCCTCAATTTTATTGCAAAACCACATACTTTGGAGGCGATTGCAATCAGAGAAGCACTAGATCTCTCAGATGATCTCTATGAAAGGAGGATACATGTGGCCTCAGACTGCAAGGTAGTGGTGGAAGATTTGAAGAAGGGGACGTCATCCATTTATGGAGCGATTATACAGGAGATAATACGACACTCTTTGGATTTTGATTTTTGTAATTTTAGCCATGAATTTAGGAGCTCGAACTTCGAAGCTCACAACTTAGCAAAGTATGCTTTATCTCTCCAGGGTGGCCGCCATGTTTAGTTAGGACTGCCTGGAGGCCTTACTTTCGTCCCTGTAAACATTGTCACGGATTAATAAAAACTTCGTGAGGTTGTCTAAAAAAAAACCTCACTTGAACAAGAGAGCTCCTTAAAAAATTGTTTACCAAGTCAAAATTAGGACCCTAATCCAAAACCAATGTCCTCAATTGAATTAGAGGCCTTCACCCCTAGGGAGCTTAGTGATATACTCCCTCTGTTCCGAATTATATCTAGATAATCCATTTCAGCGACAAGTAATTTGAAACGGAGGGAGTAGTAGATAGACTAGCAGCTTTAGCGGCGAGCCTTGCCCAAAAGAAGAAGAAAATCGTAACAATAAATAAATTACTATAAGCTAGCAAGTGTTTATTTAGCAATTCTTTGAAATGTAGGATTGAATAATATGGATATGTAAAATGTAGCTCAAGATCTGATGCTTCTAGATTAACATTTTTTTAAAACAAAATAGGTAATTGTTTGGGCAACAAATATGCTCCTGTGTTCTATCTACGTGTAAAAGTTTGTTAATAAATAAAGGGATGCCATTGTGCTATTAAGAAACAAACAAATTTGATGCTCCTGTGTTCTATCATTGTGCTATTAAGAAACAAACAAATTTGATGCTCTGAAGAAGTTCAGAAAATAAGCATTTCAGAGTATCAATTTGCCTTTTTTTTGCCCATAGCACCACGAGTATCATGTATTTATGAAAATTTGCATATGGTTAGAACCTAGAAGACACAGACGTGAATGTCACGAATAAAAATATTATTATTATTTGTTTTTCATTTCTAAATCGTGTTGACTTATATTGGTTTCTCGAGCTTCATAAAAAGTTATCACTTGGGGATGGTACCAAACATATTACTTTAATTTACTTCCAATACAATATATTCAGAAACTTCAACATAATTGTTCTTTCCGAGACAAATCCACACATTTCAAACATCCGGCTATTAGTTTTCAGATGTTCAAACATCCAACTTAGAACGAGAGAGCAGTTTAGCGATTCTGAGTTTGCGGTCGTTGTTCCAGCCTTCATATTTTTCTTTGTTATTGCCGCCGTAAAACTTGCGCTGATCTAAATTTTGCTGACTCTGCTAGAGGTGCTTTTATACTGGTTCCTCGAGTTTCATCAAAAGTCATCGCTTTGGCATAGTACCCAACATACGACTTTTAGTTTCTTTCGCTACAATATATTCAGAAAATTCAACAAAAAGTGTGTACTAGTAGTTCTTTCCCAGATAAATCCACACATTTCAAATATCCAGCCCATTAAAATCCAATTCAGACGAGAGTTCAGCCCATTAGAAATCCTATGCGTGTCGTGAAGCCTTATCTTTGGCGGATGATTTTGCAGTACAGTCTATATGCGTTGCCTCGGATTGCTAGGGAGTCGTGACTGATATTGAGAAAGGAACAGGAGGCATAAATGTTGCTATAGTGCATGAGATCAAAGTTCATTGTAATAGTTTTACTTCTTGTTTTTTCATCCATGAGCGTAGGAACCATAATTATGAGGCTCATAATCTCGCCAAGTTTGCTTGTAATCTAGAGGTAGGTAGACATGTTTGGTTGGGCATTCCTCACGACCCAAACTGTGTACCTATGACTTTTGCTGATAATCAATAAAGTTGGCGAGTTCTCAGAAAAAAAACCTAAAAAATAAAAATAGACACGTGCTTCTCCTCTCTCCGAAACATTTTCCCCTTTTCCCCGGAATCCCTAGCTGCCGCCGCCGCCGCCGGCGGCGGCCGATTTACCAGCTGCTTGGTGCTGTTCCTCCGTAGATCTATCCGGTAACTAAATCCTTCTCCTTCCTTGCGGCGGCGATTGTCTACTTTTCAAGTTTTCATTGCACCGGCCCCTCCCTTGCTAAAAAGCTGCGTCTTTTTGTACGGCGGCATTGGGGGTTTGCAGCTAGCTGAGTCGATGGCGGCCGCGCCCGGCGATGAGGTTCTTCCGGCCACGGCTGCTGCTGGCTGGTCCTCGTTACCGACCGACCTCGTGCGCCGCATCGCCGACCGCCTCCTCGACACCAACGACGTCGACTGCTATGTGGACCTCCGCGCCGTCTGCCACAACTGGCGCTCCGCCACCGAGTGTTGGAATAGACGTATAGGAGTTGTATAGGGATAGAAGTTTGTTTAAATTCTGTACTTCATCCTATCCTTTCTTCTCCTTCTCGATCTCCTTGTAACGACCGCTCTGGTCGATCTCTTGATCGTTCCCTCGATCTCCTCCTATAACTTGTATGCCAAGGCTTTGCCCAATATATACATGCGGCCCGAGACAAAGGGTTCAATGCTTCCCAAATACTTTTACATGGTAACAGAGCCTCTTCCTCATCCAATCGAGAGAGATTGCATCTAGCTACCTCCGCGACCGAGACTATGTCCACCACCATCGCTGCCATGACTCCAAGCACCATGGGTGCACTCGCCACCACTCCATCCTCCACCTTTGCATCATCTTCCACCTCCACCCACAATACCACCTCCCTCGGATCGCCACCACAGGAGAAGCTTACGCGGGGCAACTTCCTGCTTTGGAAGGCCATCATGCTCCCGCAGATCATCATTCACTTCAGTATCAGCGGCAGTTCCATCTACTTGAGTGTTGGCAGTGGTTGTGTTCAAAGGGGGTGCTTGTCGGCATTGCTGGAATGATTGCCATTCCCGACTCTGACTTGAAATTGTTTGCGGCATGATTGTCTGCTGGCTGGTGGAACGCGTCTTCGATGCGCTTAGAGCTCCCCGCAGTAGATGTCCCCGCGCCACTGTTCACTGCAGTTGTAGGCCCTGTAATAGAAAAAACAGGTACGAGAGTAAGATTTTTGTTTGAATAACATGTGTATCGCAACGGATCACACCATCTTCGAGTGAGTTGGCATGTCATCATTTCAAACAGCTACTGTTTTGCCTACAAATAACTACAAATAATAAATGTAGTGCTGCTTTTGTGGTTCAGTTTTTCTACTTGCCTTGTTGTGCTGCATTTGACCATATTGTGTGGTCTGTGACACCAAAATGACGTGCTCCACCTGCAGTTTGTGAAGCTTGCCACGAGACGTTTGCCGGGTTACCACAAGCGTAATAACCTGTAAGCATAGTAGTGGTTGGTCAATTCATGGCAAATGCAGTTTGTGCTAGCACGGCATCTGCAGTTGCCCCTGATGTGGCAACTGCAGTTTTATTGGCATGGCAACTGTAGTTGCATCGGTATGGCAACCGCAGTTGTTCCTTCATGGCAACTTGGCATGGCAAATGTAGTTGCTCTGGCATGGCAATTGCAGTTGTTCCTCCATGGCAACTGCAGGTGTCTATGGATGGCAACAACAGTTGTCCAGGGATGACAAGTGTAGTTTTTAATTCATGGCAATTATAGATGTCCAGTCATGGCAATTGCAGATGTCAACTATGCTCCTTCTGCTAATTGAGCATCCACAACTTAATTTTTTTTATGGACTCACCTGTGTATGATGTCGATAGCAGGTACATGGGTGCTGCCTGATGCCACGTGCTGCATGAACGCTCTGCATTTTCACCCGTGATAACTCGTGAGTCCTTTTGCCAGTTTTTTTGCATGTTCATTTTTCATGTCCACAGCAGAATATGCTCTTTTTCGTTTTGCATTACCTTGATTAGCCATACTAGCTAGTTGAAGTTGGCTGCCCGCACATTTGTCAGTGTTAGCGCCTTGTGACTGAACTTGCCACGGGGGCCCCCTAAGAGTGTTTTGGTCATAAGAACCTGCAAAAAAATGAGAGTGTACGACATAAGTAGAATGTCATCTTCATCGTTGCGAAGATGGCAACTGTTCTCTTCTTTTGTTATCACGCATCATACCTACGCCTGCATACTGTTCTAGTAGTGGCAGCAACGGCCCCGCAGAGATGAGTTTACTGTACTCTGATGCATCCCAAGGGGGCGTTTCTGGCCTTTGAGAACCCCAAGCATCAGCGCCATCTTCGTGATTCATTCTTTCCGTGTCTCGCTTCTTTCCGATGTGCTCTCAATCACTGCATGAACAAGAAGGCATCAACAATCCACAAGAATTGTATTCTTCTGCTGCTTGCACATAGAAGATAGGGATGGCAAGCAGCAGGTCAAAATAGGTGGCAACTACTGACAACGAAAGGTGGCAAATATCGTTATACACAAGTGGCAATTAATTTTTCCCAACCCCTTCATTCCAAAAATTTTCCTTCCTGTCCTTTTTTAGGGATTCCTACTCATCCATTTTCATACGCAACTACCTGCGTCAATAAAACTATGAAACTTAAGTTGATCTCAACACGTAGATCACAAAACTACTGGATCTCAGAACTACTGGTGTTGCCACCCCCTTATAGTATGGATCCAGTACAAGATCGGGGAGATTTTCAGCCTGAAGGATGAGAAGGATGAGATAGGGAGTTTTTCACCTGATTTTAGCTGATCGTCTCTGAAGGGCTGGGTTGGAGTGGCGGGCTATGGGTGGGGAGGGTTGGGGTGTGGTTTGTGGTGGGTTTGCCCTACGGATCTGCTCTGGTTGCCATGGCAACCAGAGAAGGCCGGCGACGGAGGTAGGGGTTCGAGAGGTGGGGGACGATGGTGGCAGTTCAGAGAGGCGATCGAGCGGAGGACGGGAACGGCTCGGTCATGCGGGCAGCGGGTCGTGTGGCCCGGACGGGGCAGTGCGGGTGGGGTTGCCATGCACCGAACGTGCGGGTCGTGGTTTTGTGCACGCGGACGTGGTCGTGCGGGCCGGTTCCCGTCCATGCCACACGAGGCGTGCGGGCGGGTTCCCGTCCATGCCACACGTGTGGCAGTTATCGACGTCCTTTATTTATCCACTCTGGCTGTGCTCGTCTGCTGATCTGGTGAGCAAATCCTCCTCTACTCGACCCATTCCATTGTTTCCATTACGCATTTACGCTGCTCACCGACAAAGTTGTATGTACTATGGATGATTAGTTAGGGTTCAGTTCAGGAGCTCAAGCGCACGGCAATGGCGCCCCCCGCTGCTGAAACCTCGGCGCCCTTGGCCGCCCCTATTCCTCCGCCTGCCAAAAGGAACAAGGCGGATCCGAGTCTTCTTCATACCTCAGCGGCCCCCGCCCTTCCAGCCACGATGGCCGCAGACTGGTCCGGCCTCCTGCCCGATCTCGTCTGCTGCATTGCCGGCTCCCTGCTCGCCACCAACGACCTCGACTGCTACATGGACTTCGGTACTGAATGCAAGGAAAGAGTACACCAAAGAAAGAAAACTTATGAAGCTCAAGAAAATGGAGGAGAGGGGCGGTGGCCACGATGCAGAAGGCGGTGGCGAGGAGAGTGGGGTGGAGGCTGCACTACGGTTGGCGGCGGGTGAGGAACTAAAGGCTACTGTTGAGGAGAGGAAGGTGGCGGCCGAGGAAAGGTGGTTGGCCACCAAACAAGAGCAAAGATAATGTCGCTGCTTGTATAAATATGATGAAAATAATAGATTTGAATTTTGAACAATATATTTGGTCATCTCTGAGGTAGACATGTCCATGTCAGCAACTCATGTGATCTTTGTATTGAAGAACAAGGGAGAGGCAATGCCCTCTAGCTACTATTTATGGGTTGATAATTCAGGGAGGGCTACTCACTCATGGTCATGGTGTCAACAATGTCGATAAAGAAGCTCCAGTGAAGAATTCCCCCTCTAGCAAAGTACTGGAATATGTCTCCAGATTGTATCTCGTGGAACGCCTGTGCGGCGTGTAAAATCCTCGATAATTGATTTCAAGAGTTTTGGGGGAATATAAAGGCGTGTGCACCGAGAGATGGTGGAGAGAAGCTCCCTGGGGCCCACACACCCTGACTTGTGGCCAGGTTCAAGGTCACATGGGCTCACCAGGTGGGAGCCTTGGGGCCATAGCTGGCCAAACGGGCCGGCCCGGCACGGCACGGCCCGACCCATTATAATCGTGCCTGGCCCGGCACGGCCCGCCAGGGCACGATTACTATACGGGCCGTGCCGTGCCGGCCCGCGTGCTGCGCCCCCAGGCCCAGGCACGACCCAGTTAGTAAACAGGCCGGCACGTTGGCCCGTTTAGCACGGTGGGCCGCATATTTTCAGCCTATTATTTGACGCACTGAGCGTTTTTAGCCTATTTTTACATATTGGGCCATATATAGATGTATAAAAAAAAATAAAAAAAACTTAATCGGGCCGTGCCGTGCCGGCCTGCGTGCCTAGCCTCCAGACCCAGGCACGGCCCAGGGCATGCCGCGTGCCTGGCCCGGCCCGTTTAGCCTGTGCCGTGCCTGGCCCAAGGTGGGCCGTGCCGGCGTGCTCACGGGCCGGCCCGAAGAAACTGGCCCATTTGGCCAGCTATACTTGGGGCTTCCCTCCGGTGCCACCAGTGCTCACTGGCTCCTTCCTATGATAAAAATTTTGGAAAGTATTTTCCTATTTTTTTATGTCGTTGATATGTGTTTTTATGAAAAGTCCAAAAACATGCAGAAAACACAAACTAACACTAGACACTGGATTAAAGATTTGTCCAATAAATCTATAAACATTGATGCAAAAGTGATGTAATAGTGATATGAAAGTAGCATAAAACAAGAAAAAAATATAGAAATGTTTGTGGTGTATCAGCCTCCAATGTCTAATCCCCTCCTATCAAACTTCCTAGAACTGGTTTGCTAGCCTTTTATTACCAGATTTCCAGCAATGTCTCTGTCGAGCAACTTTTGCTACACACATAAATTCTTCCCAAAAAGGTGACAAATTTTAATCAGTAAAATGAAAAATGTTTGGTGGTGAGTTGATGTTGTGCCTTAAGTTCACAATATCTTTCCAAACCTTGTTTTCATAATGGTAATACCTTTGAATCCGTTGCGCCCCCAAATTCTTTTCTGGTAAATCATCTCAGCACGGGCAAAATGAAATCGAAATCGGCCCCTTCCTTATTTCCCCAATCGAAATGAGAAAGATGGGAGTTGATATAGCATGCTGAAGTGGAGTAAGCCAGTAATTGCTAGGGGAGTGGGTGTATCAATCACATGCTTGCACATGCATTAGTAGCTAGCCAATGTAATAGATTAAAGAGTGGCGACGTATAAGTACAACCAAAACCATAAACTTCAATATTTGCTCCTATACATAGAGCTAATTAACTGAGCAAACAGCAGCACAGTGGGACAAAAAAAAATTAAATATCCATGTTGCAAGTATATATTGCGGCAAGTGAGCCGTCCACCAAGTAAGACAAAACTTCGGGTATAAAATTTGAGGCTTGGTTGGAACTGCCGATGGTGACATCCTTAATCTAATCAATCATCATATGACTCTAAGCCTGGCAACCTGACAACATTGTACTTTCCTAGGGTGCTCCTTCTCTTAATTAAATGATATATACTCTCATACCTGCTTTGATGAATCTTATTCACCTTGAGCAAGATTCTTCACATACTTCATATGTATGGGTTGGACGAGTGCATTAGTATGAATTTGAACAAATTAGCGGCAGGTCAGGACAAATTGTAGACCTATCCTGATCGATCCTGAAAGACACATAGAAGTTTACAGTAGTCCGATATAGACATATACAGACAGGAAAACTACACCAGGTGAAAATATCCATTCAGTCAAGTATCGACAGGAGATGAATAAAATTAGGTTCAGTATACAACTTAATTTTTTTTATATCTTTAAAGCCTTATCAAAAGTTAAGTTAATGCTATCGCCAACGACAAGTAGTAGCAAATTAGATTATTGTGAATATTCTGCCGCTGGTTATTTGGAATAACTGTCTTGAAATAGGTTTTCGCCCCGCTTTATAAATAAAGTCACCATCACATCCATATACAACAAATTCAAGAGCAACAAAATAAAATAGCCCGCTAGGGCATCAAAACAAACACGCCCAAAGAAAGCACAAAAAAAAGATCACAAAGTGGCCGAGACTCAGGAGACCTGTGTGGCGAGGCAAGTAGGCGAGCGGCATCAGTCATCTCATCCATTATAAGGCCCAGCCGATCGCGTTATCATTGTCGATATAATGGATGCCAGTGCTACAAAAATGCAAGGAATTTGAAGATAGAGTCAGAGGCCCGCGTAAGAAAGACCCGCTCAGCCATCATCTTGTAGCATGTCGTCCACAAAGTCCAAGCTAGCGCCACAAACACAAGCCGGAAGAGGCGTCTCCTCCTCCCGGCCTGGTTGGCACAAGTTTGGAGGAGCCGTCTAGGTCCAGGGCCTCCCAGTCAAGCCCCGGAGCCTCGCGGACAAAATTCCAAAGAACTCTAGCCACTGTGCAAGTGAAGAGGGTATAGGTACCTGTGTTTGGTACACCACAAAGAGGGCACAATCCGTTCCGGGGTCCGTGTCTGTTGATCACATCTGTCCCAAATGGGAAGTGATCTTGCAACACTTGCCAAACTAAGATTTTTATCTTGAAGGGTAAGGACGTTTTCCAGGGGTAAGGACGTTTTCCAGAGCTGAGAGGTCCAGGCAATAGAGGGCCGTCAGCACAGGGTATTTAGAGCAACTGGAAATAGGCAACAGATGGTGGCCATTGCCTTGTCAGCTGGAGGCAAGTATGTCACCCTAAGGATTGTGGCATGCTTGGGATTTTGGACCTTGAGATAGTGAACACAACTTTTCATTTAAGTTGAGCCTGGAAAATGCGACCTTGAGATAGTGAACACAAGTCAGTTTCTAGGTTTGTAAGGAATTATTTTTGTTGGTCATGTTTGCACGATTGTAAAGTCCTTTTTTTTTCTCTTCCTTTAATCTAGTACATATGCATTCCTCTTTCTTGGTTGGGAAAAAATCTACCCAATCACAGAAATCATATTTCTAGTTAGTCATAAGATATATAAGTAATTTCACAACAAAAAAGATATGCCTGTAGTAACTATATAGTGAAAAGTTGTGTGAGCCTCCTGTTAATACTCTCTTCGTACCAAAATACTTATGATGGTTTTAGTTCACTGCCAACATAGTAAATACTCCCTCCGTTTTGAAATATAAGTCTTTTTAGATATTCCAACAAGTGACTATATACAGAGCAAAATGAGTGAATCTACATTCTAAAATATATCTATATACATCCGTATACTGTAAGTCCATTTGAAATATCTAAAACCACTTACATTTAGGAACAGAGGAAGTATAAATTAGTAAACCTAACACTAGCCGGGTACTGCCAAAAGAGAGGATGACAAAAGTACACCCCGACAATGTTTGTACTTTTCCAGGGCATGTGCATATCTGCACAAAGCATAACCGTTTTTTAATAAGAAAGGACAAAAATAGTAAATAAATTAGTAAACCTAACACTAGCCGGGTAGGCAAGTTACTAGCTCACTCAACCGTACTCTATCTTGTATACTCCTGTCCCGCATATGCATGTACACTGTCCTAAATTGAAGTCGTTAGCTAGGAAGTTGTTCTACATACCACTCCAGTTCCTCGATCAAATCGAGCCTACTTGCAAGTTAGGCGCAAGACGGCACTGCGTTATACGAGGTAACATCTCTTGTTTGCAGATGCAGATGCAGCAGTATAAGATGATATACGTGTACGTAATATATATGACTTCATTGAACAGCAGGATGGGTGGATTTTGGATGGACAAGGAGACCCAGGAGCAGCTCAACTTATGTCTGAGCAGGATTTCGGTCATTTTGAGCTTCGGGGCGCATGTCGCCCTCGCCCTGTGCGCCGAGGTCCGTCGGAGTGAAGACTACAGCGTGCGGAGGGGCCTGGTGTGGTTGGCGTATCAGCTGACTGACTTGGCCCCGAAAGCCGCCCTCGGGCAGCTGTATCTCGACAACTCGTCGAGCGAACAGGTGCTGTTCGCGTTCTGGGTTCCATTCCTCCTGCTGCACCTCGGTCTCGCCGACAACATCAGCGCCTACTCCTTGGAGGACAACAAGCTGTCGATACGCAAAATTGCAGAGCTCTTCCTGCAACTCTTGGCAGCCGGGTACGGCGCATACAAGCAAAAGTTCATGAGCAGCGATGGGGTTTTGTGCTCGGCGTTCGTCATCATGTTATTGCTGGGTTTCTGTAAGTGTGCGGAGAGGCAACTTGCACTATGGCTAGGTGGCTTCGCCCGACTCCGCAGCTCATACAAGGATAAGGAGGCAAGGCGCTTCAGTACTCCTGGCCAGATTGGAATGGCGGAGCTGGATGATGATTATGCCCTGCTTGATGCTCACGGACTTCTTGGTATCAGCATGGCCGCCTTCGCTGATTATTCAGTAAAGCTGTTTGAGGAGGACATAGAAGGCTATTATCCGCTCAAGCATCCAAAACCCCGTCCTTATTCCCATTGGGATGATGTTGTCAAGGTGGTGGAGATGGAGCTGTCTCTCATGTATGACATGATGTACACCAAGGCAGCAGTGATCCACACTTGGCGTGGCTACATCATCCGTCTCTTGTCGCCGCCCCTCACAGCCACCGCCTTGTTGCTGTTTCATTTCCACAGCAAAGCGGGGCAGAAGGAAGTAGACATCAACATCACTTACATGTTGTTGATTGGTACCTTTTTGCTGGATGTGAGATGGCTTCTCAGATCACTGGTGTCCACCTGGACATACGCATTCCTGCAAGGGACACAATGCAACCTCCTCAAGAAGACAATTTGCTGCCGGCGTGAGATATGGTATGGCCTTCGTCGCTTCGTTTTCTCTCTGGATCCTTCTCGGCTATCCATAAGCAGCAGCGGCTGTCTCAAACTCAATAAGCAAATTACTAGCCATAGGATGTGGTCGCGGACCATCGGTCAGCACAACTTGTTTCACGAGTGCACGTGTGGCACACCATCGAAGAAGATTGGATGGGAGGACTCACCGAAGGGCGAACCCGGGATCAAGTCAATCTTGCAAGTTATATGTAAGGACATATTGCAGGAAATCCCGGGGCCCAGCGCGTCGCCCTGGCCAGCCGATTACCCTTACAAGTGGCGTAGGAAATTCAGCGATGAGAGACTCTTTGGTCCTGAATTCGATGAGCTCGTCCTTACGTGGCAGATCGCCACGGACATTTTCTTCTTGTGCGCGCCCGGAAGTGATGAGTCGCCCGAGTATAAGAAGATCAAAGCGAAGATCAAGATGATATCAAATTACTTGATGTTTCTCGTCACTAAACGCCCCAAAATGCTACCAGGCCTTAAGCTCGGCAGCCATTATGAAGACATCAAAAATGCTTTGAAGAGTATATGGGAGAAGGTCGATCGCTCCGACCTCAGCGGTTGCAGAGGAAGACAGGAGAAGCTTGCAGAGGACCTGCTACACAAGGAAGACATGCGACAAGATCATATTTACCACAAGAGTACTATGCTTTCGGAAGGTACTTGTTATGCCAATGTTCTGAAGATGCTAATTGTTCCTCAGCAAACATGCTATACCACTTGGTTCAGAATTTGCTCACAAGCTCGGATGAAAGAAGAATACCAGAGAAGACTTATATTATTGGTTCCGGAATTCAAGGACTGCGCACTTGAGGAGTTGAGGCCGATGGTTGGCTGGCCACTGGAACGCATGTTAACCATCATCCTTAAGTCATGGGTTCGTCTGCTCATCTTTGCATCCATCCGCTGCAGCAGGGATTCACACGCCGAGCAGCTCAGCTGCGGTGGTGAGCTCACCACCGTGATCTGGCTCCTAGCTGAACACAGTGAACTAGTCGGCTATGAGAATCCGATCCGAGACTACGTTAATTAGACATTACAACTATAGTTGATCTGAACGAAACCCCCCAAACAAAGAAAACAGAGAAGTTGACATGGTTTACAACTAAAGTTGTCATCCCGGGATAACTAAAGGTGCCATAAAAAAATATCAGGGTAGAATTACTTCATGCCACATATGCGGGGTCGGGGTGAGTAGTTGTTGTTGGTTCGGCGTGTGACACAGAGTAGCTGCGACCGGACGTGTGAGTGGTTCTAATGTTCACCCAGACAGGGTCGTGTGGGCTGCCTGCTGGGCATGTGTAAGGGTGTGTGTTGTTCACTATGAGCTCCGCGTGTAAGGGTGTGTGTTGTTGACTGAGAGTAATTACCAACTGGTACAAGACACAAATATTTTCACCAACTGTTGGTATTAGTTCTTGCATTTAATCAAAATAAAATAAAATCCGTCATGCATGGCAAAATGTTCATCCGAGAAATATAATCTTTACACATTAGTGAATTAATTTGACTCAATAAAAAACTTATACCGAAAAAGGTTTTCGCCCCGCTTTATATATAAAGCATCAAACCACAAGCATGCAGTACAACCACACGCCACGCCTCCGCAACACACACACACCCAAGACAGGATACACAGACGCTGAGCGCAGCAACACCACTCCTAGCACTATCGCCCCGAAGAATGAAGCTACATATGACGAACTATGCGCTCCAAGGCAGCGCCTTCAGGAAGGATACGACGCCGGAGCGCCGCCACCGCCTGATCCAAGGATCAGAGTTTCCCCCGGAGCCGCATGACGGGCAATGAAAGCCGCGACGACGCCTTCAAGAAGGGAACGATCTTCGCCGCCGTCGGTCCGTCCGAAGATAGAGCAGGTTTTCACCTCGGCCAACAATCACCGCCACCGAACGCCACACCCCGGCAACCAAGCCGCCCACACGACCATGGTGATTTGGCAGCACCAAGGCACGGGCTTTGTCCAAGAGCAACCACCACCAGGGCCGCCGCCCCAGCATCCAAGACCTCGACACCATCTCGCCCGTGACCCGCCGCACCCCAACAAAAGAGACGAGCGGAAAGGTCCCACCTTTGTGCCCCTGGGCGACCCCCAGCGTCGAGACCCAATAGGTCGGCCAGAACTGGCATCAACCGACCCATCCTGCTGCCCCAAGCGCGAGCTGAGCTCGGTCCTGTAGCAACGAGAGGGGGGACGAGGTCAGTCATGCTGCATCGTGCGCGAGACGAGCTCGGTCCTGCTGCATTGTGCGTGAGACGAGCTCTGTCCTACGACATCGGGCGCGAGACGAGCGGTGGACCGCAACTGGGAGAGGACCAGCCCTTTGATGGGAGTAGCGCCCGGGCGACGAGGAGATGGGGTGACGGTCGAGACGGCCCGAACGTAGACAAACCGACGCCGGAGAAGCCGGCCGTTACCGCGGCCAGATCCATCGAGCCACCGTGAATCCACCACGACACCGGTAGGCCATCGAGACCTACCCATGCCACCGCCCAAGGCGGGAGCAACAGCCACGCCCGACCGCTGCCCATCCGCGTCGCCCGGCGAGCTCCAAGCGCCGGAGCCGCCGGGCACGCACCACCGGAGCCACGCGCCTAGCCGCCCCCTCCCGGAGACCATCGCCACCACCACCCGGGTCGACCACACGGGCGCCACCGCAGCCACCACCAGATCTGCAGCCCCCATGCCCGAAAGGCCACGCCCCGCCACGAGCGCACCAGCCGGCACACCACACCATGCTGGAGGCCGGCCCAGCCTAGCAGGACACCGACCCCAGCCCGTGCCGTCGCGGCCCGCGGCCCTTGCGCCGGGATCTGACGAGGAAGCCCCTCGCCCTCCCCACGTGCAAGCCCGCGCCACCAGAACCACGCAGCCGCCGCCGCTCCGCCGCACGGCCACACCACCGGTGCGCCGCCCGGGTCGCCGCCGCGCCGTCCCGCGCGAATGGCGCGCTCCTCTCCGTGGCCCTGCGTCCCGCGCCACCGGAAGCCAAGGAAGAAGGGAAGAAGGCCCCTCCGCCGCCGACGCCAGCCGGGCTTCGCCCGGCGGCGCCCTCGGGCGGCGGCGGCTAGGGTTCGCCTTGCCGCCCGCGAGAGCGGCACAGGCGAGCGAACGGGGAAAAGTCACCCCCCGGATATTTGTTTTTCCAATAAAAAACTTATGTACATGGTTTCTATATTTTTTTAGTCTATATATACACGTATATATATTTTTGAAAGAGGCCCACCTAACTCTTGATAATTGTTCCAGAATATTGTAAATGATGAACTTACTTGAACACCTCACTTGAACAGCTTGGCGGCCTAGGTTTCCGCGACTTGGAAATTTTCAACCTCGCGCTGCTTGCTCGCCAGGCTTGGAGACTGTTGATGGATGAGTCATCATTGAGTGGAAGGATTCTGAAAGCGGTCTACTACCCAAACTGCTCACTTTTAGAGGCGGAGCTGGGGGCGCATCTTTCCCAGATTTGGCGGGCGATCCTTGATGGGTGCGGCATCCTTGCGCAAGGAATAATTAGAAGAATCGGCAATGGTGAAATCACAAATATCTGGAGCCAAAACTGGATCCCTCGGGATAGTTTTAAGAGACCCATTATCTCTCTGGTCCCAAATCCGCCTCAGATGGTGGCTCAACTAATTGATGCTACAAGCTCATCTTGGAACGTGGATCTTGTAAGGGCGACTTTCACTCAGGTTGATGCAGCAGAAATATTGAAGATACCCCTATGTACGAGGAGGATAGATGACTTCTGGGCATGACATGAGGAAGCTAGAGGTGGATTCAGTGTACGTTCTGCTTATCGTATGATCCTGCGTACAAAACATGGCCGGGAAGCTTGGCTTAATGAACAGGGGAGATCATGAAGTGCGCAAGCTGAGAGTGATCACTGGAGTAAAATTTGGCACATTGAGGTTCCCTCGAAGCTAAAGATGTTTGTGTGGCGTCTCGCCAGACGATCCATGCCAACGGGAGAGTTATTAAAACACTGCAACATGTCGCCTGAGGACAGTTGTCACTTGTGTGGAGCGACGGATACGTGGAAACATGCTTTGTTTATCTGCCCGATGTCGACTAGCGTATGGTCTTTGGCGCCTGATGCTCTGGTTTATCATCTGATGGAAAGACAAGAGGAAGGATCGAGGGAGTGGCTGTTTGCCCTTCATGACCTTCTTGGTAAGGAGTCCTTTGTATGGCTGATTGTTACCATGTGGGCGATTTGGGCAGCAAGTAGAAAAGCGATTTATGAAGATATATATCAATCACCGCATGCCATAAATTGTTTCATCACGACCTATCTGGCTGAAGTTAGTGCAATCAATGAAAAACTGCCAAAAGTGAGTCATTGCCATCCCAAGACCGAACCAGTGGCAAACACCGGTAGCGGGATGTGTAAAGGTTAATGTTGATGCTGCGGTGTCAAGACGAGCTAAGTGTGGTGCTGTTGGGGCAGTATGCCGTAGTGCGGATGGGACATTCTTGGGTGCTTCTGTAATGGTCCTCAATTTTATTGCAAAACCACAGACTTTGGAGGCGATTGCAATCAGAGAAGCACTAGATCTCTCAGATGATCTCTATGAAAGGAGGATACATGTGGCCTCAGACTGCAAGGTAGTGGTGGAAGATTTGAAGAAGGGGACGTCATCCATTTATGGAGTGATTAAACATGAGATAATACGACACTCCTTGGATTTTGGTTTTTGTAATTTTAGCCATGAATTTAGGAGCTCGACCTTCGAAGCTCACAACTTAGCGAAGTATGCTTTTTCTCTCCAGGGTGGCCGCCATGTTTGGTTAGGACTGCCTTGAGGCCTTACTTTCGTCCCTGTAAACATTGTGACGGATTAATAAAAACTTCGTGATTGAAATGATCGATATAGTTGACTAGAGGGGGGGGGGGGTGAATAGGCAACTAACAATTTTTAGCTTTTCTTTACCAAATTAAACTTTGCATCAAAGTAGGTTGTCTAGATATGCAACTAGGTGAACAACCTATATGATGCAACAACAACAAGCACACGAGCAAGCAAGGGATACATCACAAGTAAGCTTGCAAAAGTAAAGGCGCGAGATAACCAAGAGTGGAGCCGGTGGAGACGAGGATGTGTTACCGAAGTTCCTTCCTTTTGAGGGGAAGTACGTCTCCATTGGAGGGGTGTGGAGGCACAATGCTCCCCAAGAAGCCACTAGGGCCACCGTATTCTCCTCACGCCCTCACACAATGTGAGATGCCGTGATTCCACTATTGGTGCCCTTGAAGGCGGCGACCGAACCTTTACAAACAAGGTTGGGGCAATCTCCACAACTTAATCGGAGGCTCCCAATGACACCACGAAGCTTCACCACAATGGACTATGGCTCCGAGGTGACCTCAACCGTCTAGGGTGCTCAGACACCCAAGAGTAACAAGATCCGCTAGGGATAAGTGGGGGGAATCAAATTTCTCTTGGTGGAAGTGTAGATCGAGGCCTTCTCAACTAATCCCGAGCAAATCAACAAGTTTGATTGGCTAGGGAGAGAGATCGGGCAAAAATGAAGTTTGGAGCAACAATGGAGCTTTGAGGTGGAAGAGGTGGTTGTTGGAAATATTCCCTAGAGGCAATAATAAAAGGATTATTATTATGTTTTCTTGTTCATGATAATTTCTTTTATTCATGCTATAATTGTATTATTCGGAAATTGTAATACACGTGTGAATACATAGACCACAATATGTCCCTAGTGAGCCTCTAGTTGACTAGCTCGTTGATCAACAGATAGTCATGGTTTCCTGACTATGGACATTAGATGTCATTGATAACGGGATCACATCATTAGGAGAATGATGTGATGGACAAGACCCAATCCTAAGCATAGCACAAGATCGTGTAGTTCGTTTGCTAGAGCTTTTCCAATGTCAAGTATCTTTTCCTGAGACCATGAGATCGTGTAACTCCCGGATACCGTAGGAGTGCTTTGGGTGTATCAAATGTCACAACGTAACTTGGTGACTATAAAGGTATACTGCGGGCATCTCCGAAAGTGTCTGTTGGGTTGACACGGATCGAGACTGGGATTTGTCACTCCGTATGACGGAGAGGTATCTCTGGGCCCACTCGGTAATGCATCATCATAATGAGCTCAAAGTGACCAAGTGTTTGGTCACGGGATCACGCATTACGGTACGAGTAAAGTGACTTGCCGGTAACGAGATTGAACGAGGTATTGGGATACCGACGATCGAATCTCGGGCAAGTAACATACCGATTGACAAAGGGAATTGTATACGGGGTTGCTTGAATCCTTGACATCGTGGTTCATACAATGAGATCATCAAGGAGCATGTGGGAGCCAACATGGGTATCCAGATCCCGCTGTTGGTTATTGACCAGAGAGCCGTCTCGGTCATGTCTACGTGTCTCCCGAACCCGTAGGGTCTACACGCTTAAGGTTCGTTGTCGCAAGGGTTGTAGAGATATGAGTATGCAGCAAACCGAAAGTTGTTCGGAGTCCCGGATGAGATCCCGGACGTCACGAGGAGTTCTGGAATGGTCCGGAGGTAAAGAATTATATATGGGAAGTCGAGTTTCGGCCATCGGGAAAGTTTCGGGGGTCATCGGTATTGTACCGGGACCATCGGAAGGGTCCCGGGGGTCCACCGGGTGGGGCCACCCATCCCGGAGGGCCCCATGGGCTGAAGTGGGAGGGGAACCAGCCCCTGGTGGGCTGGTGCGCCCCCCTCCCCCCGGGCCCCGCTCTGCGCCTAGGGTTGGGAACCCTAGGGGAGGGGGCGCCTCCACTTGCCTTGGGGGGCAAGTTTCCCCCCTTGGCCGCCCCCTAGGAGATCCCATCTCCTAGGGACGGCGCCCCCTAGGGTCCCTATATAAAGAGGGGGTGGCAGGGCAGCCGCACCCTGACACCTGGCGCCTCCCTTCCCCCTTGCTACACCTCCTCCTCCCGCAAACGCTTGGCGAAGCCCTGCCGGAACCCTGCTGCATCCACCACCACGCCGTCGTGCTGCTGGATCTTCATCAACCTCTCCTTCCCCCTTGCTGGATCAAGAAGGAGGAGACGTCACATTGACCGTACGTGTGTTGAACGCGGAGGTGCCGTCCGTTCGGCGCTAGGATCTCCGGTGATTTGGATCACGACGAGTACGACTCCCTCAACCCCGGTCTCTTGAACGCTTCCGCTCGCAATCTACAACGGTATGTAGATGCACTCCCCTCTCTCGTTGCTAGATGAACTCATACATTGATCTTGGTGAACGTAGGAATTTTTTTATTTTATGCAACGTTCCCCAACAGTGGCATCATGAGCTAGGTCTATGCGTAGTTCTCTATTGCACGAGTAGAACACAAATCTGTTGTGGGCGTAGATGTTGTCAACTTTCTTGCCACTACTAGTCTTATTTTGCTTCAACGGTATTGTGAGATGAAGCGGCCCGGACCGACCTTACACGTGCGCTTACGTGACATAGGTTCCACCGACTGACATGCACTAGTTGCATAAGGTGGCTAGCGGGTGTCTGTCTCTCCCACTTTAGTTGGAGCGGATTCGATGAAAAGGGTCCTTATGAAGGGTAAATAGAAGTTGACAAATCACGTTGTGGTTATTCGTAGGTAAGAAAACGTTCTTGCTAGAACCCTATTGCAACCACGTAAAAGATGCAACAACAATTAGAGGACGTCTAACTTGTTTTTGCAGCAATTGCTTTGTGATGTGATATGGCCAAAAGTTGTGATGGATGATGAATGATATATTGTGATGTATGAGATCATGTTCTTGTAATAGGAATCATGACTTGCATGTCGATGAGTATGACAACCGGCAGGAGCCATAGGAGTTGTCTTAATTATTGTATGACCTGCGTGTCAATGATTTAACGCCATGTAATTACTTTACTTTATTGCTAAACCGTTAGCCATAGTATTAGAAGTAGTAGTTGGCGAGCAACTTCATGGAGACACGATGATGGAGATCATGATGATGGAGATCATGGTGTCATGCCGGTGACGAAGATGATCATGGAGCCCCAAAGATGGAGATCAAAGGAGCTATATGATATTGGCCATATCATGTCACTACTATTTAATTGCATGTGATGTTTATTATGTTTATGCATCTTGTTTACTTAGAATGACGGTAGTAAATAAGATGATCCCTCATAATAATTTCAAGAAAGTGTTCCCCCTAACTGTGCGCCGTTGCTAAAGTTCATCGTTTCGAAGCACCACGTGGTGATCGGGTGTGATAGATTCCTACGTTCACATAGAACGGGTGTAAGACAGTTTTACACATGCAAAAACACTTAGGTTAACTTGACGAGCCTAGCATGTACAGACATGGCCTCGGAACACAGAGACTGAAAGGTCGAACATGAGTCGTATGGAAGATACGATCAACATGGAGATGTTCACCGATGATGACTAGTCCGTCTCACATGATGATCGGACATGGCCTACTCGACTCGGATCATATAACACTTAGATGACTAGGGGGATGTCAAATCTGAGTGGGAGTTCATTAAATAATTTGATTAGATGAACTTAATTATCATGAACTTAGTCTAAAATCTTTGCAAAAATGTCTTGTAGATCAAATGGCCAACACTCATGTCAACATGAACTTCAACGTGTTCCTAGAGAAAACCAAGCTGAAAGATGATGGCAGCAACTATACGGACTGGGTCCGGAACCTGAGGATCATCCTCATAGCTGCTAAGAAAGCATATGTCCTAGAAGGACCGCTAGGTGAAGCACCCATCCCAGAGAACCAAGACGCTATGAACGCTTGGCAGTCACGTGCTGATGATTACTCCCTCGTTCAGTGCGGCATTCTTTACAGCTTAGAACCGGGGCTCCAAAAGTGTTTTGGGCAACACAGAGCATATGAGATGTTCGAGGAGCTGAAAATGGTTTTCCAAGCTCACGCCCGGGTCGAGAGATATGAAGTCTCCGACAAGTTCTATAGTTGTAAGATGGAGGAAAATAGTTCTGTCAGTGAGTACATACTCAAAATGTCTGGGTTGCACAACCGCCTGTCCCAGCTGGACATTAACCTCCCGGACGAGGCGGTCATTGACAGAATCCTTTAGTCGCTCCCATTGAGCTACAAGAGCTTTGTGATGAACTACAATATGCAGGGGATGGTGAAAACTATTCCTGAAGTATTTTCAATGCTGAAGTCAGCAGAGGTAGAAATCAAAAAGGAACATGAAGTGTTGATGGTCAATAAAACCACCAAGTTCAAGAAAGGAAAGGGTAAGAAGAACTTCAAGAAGGATGGCAAGGATGTTGCCGCGCCCGATAAGCCAGTTGCCGGGAAGAAGTCAAAGAATGGACCCAAGCCTGAGACTGAGTGCTTTTATTGTAAAGAGAAGGGTCACTGGAAGTGGAACTGCCCCAAATACTTAGCGGACAAGAAGGCCGGCAACACTAAAGGTATATGTGATATACATGTAACTGATGTGTACCTTACCAGTGCTCGTAGTAGCTCCTGGGTATTTTATACCGGTGCCGTTGCTCATATTTGTAACTCAAAGCAGGAGCTGCGGAAGAAGCGAAGACTGGCGAAGGACAAGGTGCCGATGCGCGTTAAGAATGGTTCCAAGGTCGATGTGATCGCCATTGGCACGCTACCTCTACATTTACCCACGCGATTAGTTTTAAACCTTAATAATTGTTATTTAGTGCCAGGTTTGAGCATGAACATTGTATCTGGATCTCGTTTAATACGAGATAACTACTCATTTAAATCCGAGAATAATGGTTGTTCTATTTATATGAGAGATATGTTTTATGGTCATGCCCCGATGGTCAATGGTTTATTTTTAATGAATCTCGAGCGTAATGTTACACATATTCATAGTATGAATACCAAAAGATGTAAAGTTGATAACAATAGTCCCACATACTTGTGGCACTGCCGCCTTGGTCACATTGGTGTCAAGCGCATGAGGAAGCTCCATGTTGATGGACTTTTAGAGTCTCTCGATTATGAATCATTTGACACATGTGAACCATGCCTCATGGGCAAAATGACCAAAACTACGTTCTTCGGAACAATGGAGCGAGCAACCAACTTATTAGAAATCATACATACTGATGTGTGTGGTCCAATGAGCGTTGAGGCTCGCGGAGGATATCGTTATGTTCTCACTCTCACTGATGACTTGAGTAGATATGGGTATGTCTACTTGATGAAACACAAGTCTGAGACCTTTGAAAAGTTCAAGGAATTTCAGAATGAGGTAGAGAATCAACATGACCGAAAGATAAAGTTCTTACGATCAGATCGTGGAGGAGAATATTTAAGTCACGAATTTGGTATGCACTTAAGGAAATGTGGAATTGTTTCACAACTCACGCCGCCTGGAACACCTCAGCGTAACGGTGTGTCCGAACGTCGTAATCGCACTCTATTGGATATGGTGCGATCTATGATGTCTCTTACCGATTTACCGTTATCATTTTGGGGATACGCTCTAGAGATAGCTACATTCACTTTAAATAGGGCTCCGTCTAAATCCGTTGAGACGACACTGTATGAATTATGGTTTGGGAAGAAACCTAAGCTGTCGTTTCTAAAAGTTTGGAGATGCGATGCTTATGTCAAGAAACTTCAACCTGAAAAGCTCGAACCCAAGTCGGAAAAATGCGTCTTCATAGGATACCCTAAGGAAACCATTGGGTATACCTTCTAGTTAAGATCCGAGGGCAAGATATTTGTTGCCAACAATGGATCCTTTCTGGAAAAAGAGTTTCTCTCGAAAGGAGTAAGTGGGAGGAAAGTAGAACTCGATGAAGTACTACCTCTTGAACCGGAAAGTAGTGCAGCTCAGGAAAATGTTCCTGTGGTGCCTACACCGACTGGAGAGGAAATTAATGATGATGATCAAGGTACTTCAGATCAAGTTGCTACTGAACTTCGTAGGTCCACAAGGACACGTTCCACACCAGAGTGGTATGGAAACCCTGTCCTGGAAATCATGTTGTTAGACAACGGTGAACCTTCGAACTATGAAGAAGCGATGGCGGGCCCAGATTCCAACAAATGGCTTGAAGCCATGCAATCCGAGATAGAATCCATGTATGAAAACAAAGTATGGACTTTGACAGACTTGCCCGATGATCGGCGAGCAATAGAAAATAAATGGATCTTTAAGAAGAAGACGGACGCGGATGGTAATATTACCATCTATAAAGCTCGACTTGTCGCTAAGGGTTATTGACAAGTTCAAGGGGTTGACTACGATGAGACTTTCTCTCTCGTAGCGAAGCTGAAGTCCGTCCGAATCATGTTAGCAATTGCCGCATACTATGATTATGAGATATGGTAGATGGACGTCAAAACGGAATTCCTTAACGACTATCTTAAGGAAGAACTATATATGATGCAGCCGGAAGGTTTTGTCGATCCTAAGAATGCTAACAAGGTATGCAAGCTCCAGCGATCCATTTATGGGCTGGTGCAAGCATCTCGGAGTTGGAACATTCACTTTAATGAGATGATCAAAGCGTTTGGGTTTATGCATACTTATGGAGAAGCCTGCGTTTACAAGAAAGTGAGTGGGAGCTCTGTAGCATTTCTCATATTATATGTAGATGACATACTTTTGATGGGAAATGATATAGAACTTTTGGACAGCATTAAGGCCTACTTGAATAAGTGTTTTTCAATGAAGGACCTTGGAGAAGCTGCTTATATATTAGGCATCAAGATCTATAGGGATAGATCGAGACGCCTCATAGGTCTTTCACAAAGCACATACCTTGATAAGATATTGAAGAAGTTCAATATGGATCAGTCCAAGAAAGGGTTCTTGCCTATGTTGCAAGGTGTGAAATTGAGCTCGGCTCAATGCCCGACCACGGCAGAAGATAAAGAAGAGATGAGTGTCATCCCCTATGCCTCAGCCATACGATCTATTATGTATGCCATGTTGTGTACCAGACCTGATGTAAACCTTGCCGTAAGTTTGGTAGGAAGGTACCAAAGTAATCCCGGCAAGGAACACTGGACAGCAGTCAAGAATATCCTGAAGTACCTAAAAAGGACAAAGGACATGTTTCTCATCTATGGAGGTGACGAAGAGCTCATCGTAAAGGGTTACATCGACGCTAGCTTCAACACAGATCTGGATGACTCTAAGTCACAAACCGGATACGTGTATATGTTGAATCGTGGAGCAGTGAGCTGGTGCTGTTGCAAGCAGAGCGTCGTGGCGGGATCTACATGTGAAGCGGAGTACATGGCAGCCTCGGAGGCAGCACATGAAGCAATATGGATGAAGTTGTTCATCACCGACCTAGGAGTCATACCCAATGCGTCGGGGCCGATCACTCTCTTCTGTGACAACACTGGAGCTATTGCTCTTGCCAAGGAGCCCAGGTTTCAAAAGAAGACCAGGCACATCAAGCGTCATTTCAACTCCATCCGTGAAAATGTTCAAGATGGAGACATAGATATTTGTAAAGTACATACGGATCTGAATGTCGCAGATCCGTTGACTAAACCTCTTCCGCGAGCAAAACAAGATCAACACCAGAACTCTATGGGTGTTCGATTCATCACAATGTAACTAGATTATTGACCCTAGTGCAAGTGGGAGACTGTTTATGCCCTAGAGGCAATAATAAAAGGATTATTATTATATTTTCTTGTTCATGATAATTGGTATTTATTCATGATATAATTGTATTATCCGGAAATCGTAATACACGTGTGAATACATATACCACAATATGTCCCTAGTGAGCCTCTAGTGGAATAGCTCGTTGATCAACAAATAGTCATGGTTTCCTGACTATGGACATTAGATGTCATTGATAACGGGATCACATCATTAGGAGAATGATGTGATGGACAAGACCCAATCCTAAGCATAGCACAAGATCGTGTAGTTCGTTTGCTGGAGCTTTTCCAATGTCAAGTATCTTTTCCTTAGACCATGAGATCGTGTAACTCCCGGATACCGTAGGAGTGCTTTGGGTGTATCAAACTTCACAACATAACTGGGTGACTATAAAGGTATACTGCGGGCATCTCTGAAAGTGTCTGTTGGGTTGATCAGATCGAGACTGGGATTTGTCACTCCGTATGACGAAGAGGTATCTCTGGGCCCACTCGGTAATGCATCATCATAATGAGCTCAAAGTGACCAAGTGTCTGGACACGGGATCATGCATTACGGTACGAGTAAAGTGACTTGCCGCTAATGAGATTGAACGAGGTATTGGGATACTGACAATCGAATCTCGGGCAAGTAACATATCGATTGAGAAAGGGAATTGTATACGGGGTTGCTTGAATCCTCGACATCGTGCTTCATCCGATGAGATCATCGAGGAGCATGTGGGAGCCTACATGGGTATCCAGATCCCGCTGTTGGTTATTGACCGGAGAGCCGTCTCGGTCATGTCTACGTGTCTCCCGAACCCGTAGGGTCTATACACTTAAGGTTCTATGACGCTAGGGTTGTAGAGATATGAGTATGCAGCAAACCGAAAGTTGTTCGGAGTCCCGGATGATATCCCGGACATTACGAGGAGTTCCGAAATGGTCCGGAGGTAAAAAATTATATATTGGAAGTCGAGTTTCGGCCATCGGGAAAGTTTTGGGTCATCGGTATTGTACCGGGACCACCCACTACTAGGAAAAGGGCTATAGATAGGATTGATAGTAATGGCGCACCAGGTAAGTAGTGCACTACTACTATATACTAATGGCGCACCGGTTGTAGGTGCGCCATTAGTGTGGAAGACACTAATGGCGCACTAGAGACACGGTGCGCCACTAGTATTGATTTTTTTTATTTTTCGTACATACTAATGGCGCATGATGTGAAAGTGCGCCATTACTAGTTCTAACTTGTAATGGCGCACCTTATAGACAGTGCGCCATTAGTATATTTTTTTAACTTTTTTGCAAAACTACTAATGGCGCACTATGTAAAAGTGTGCCATTACTAGTTTAAACTACTAATGGCACACTTTTGCATAGTGCGCCATTAGTATATATATATATATATTTTTTACTATTCTGCAAAAACTACTAATGGCGCACCACCCGCAGGTGCGCCATTAGTAACCAGGGTTACTAATGGCGCATTTTGCTTGTGGTGCGCCATTAGTAACCTGGGACCAACAAGATATTTTGGATAGCCCACGTACCCACTCACTTTCCCCATTTCATTCTCTCCACCTCCTCCTCCAAGCTTGTCTCGGCTGCCTCCTCCTCCTCACCTCATTTCCACCATAGATTCATCAAAATTAAGTGGTGAAATTACCTTTTTTGATAGGTAAGTAAGGGGAAAGCTATCTTCATGATGTAGATCTACTTTTTTTTCTCCCTAGCTCGCTCCAACAACGTGCACATGCACTTTTTGTGGCCTAGCTAGATCTATGTATGTTTGTGGTGTTTCTTGTGTTGTGGTGTTGCATATATGTTTGTGTTTGCAGGTACCGGTATTTGAAATGCGATAGTTGCCAATATTTTGCCGGAATGTTGATTCATTTCCGTTTCGCCGAGAATTTTGGCACTATGCATTCTTTTTGGTCCTATTTTTAGGGAAGGTCATGCCAAATTTTTTCTTGGTTCTAAAATATCGTTTTGCTCTACCCCGCAGGCGACCATGGTCCGCACGATGACCAAAGGCATCATGAATAGGTTTTTGAGCTCCGCGAAGGCCGAGATGCTTCAAAAGAACGAGACGGAGATAAGATGTCCGTGTCGAAGATGCAATCTGAAGAGCCTTATTGCGGACCCGGATTCCGGGCAGGTGCGGGACCACCTGCTCTTGCGTGGTTTCATGGATGTCTATCGGTGGCAAGGTGATGAAGATGACTATGAAGTCGTCCATGTGGGCCGGGCAAGAAATGAGGAAGGGCAACAAGACAAGTACCACCGCGGCGAGGGCGGGCGAGAAGACGAAGAATCTCCAGGACATGATCACGGCGGTGATGCTGTACACAGTCATCATGTAGAAGATGTCGTACATGACGATGAGGAAGATCTAGACGAAGGGCATGATCATGAAGATGAAGATGCCGGAGCAGACGACGATGGAGGCTGGGTGCAGGACCCTCATATTCAAGAGGTGCTTCTCAAGCAGACGGATAATGCAAGAGCTGCCGCCCGAGAGAAAGCCAAGCTGGATCATCTGGAGATAGACACGGTTACTCCATTGTATGAAGGATGTAGGCCCGAGGATACCCGCCTGAAAGTAATGCTCATGGCTCTGGAGATGAAGGTTAAACACAAAATGACCGACGCATGCTTCGACGAGAACATGTCATTCTGGCACAAACGTCTTCCCAGGGGGAACAAGTGCCCGACCAGTTTCGAGGAGGCGAAGAAAATCGTGTGTCCTCTGGATTTACCGCACGTGAAATACCATGTGTGCATGAACAATTGCATCATTTATCGGGACGAGCACGCGGAGTCTACCATATGTCCGGTGTGCGGCGTCACTCGATACAAGAAGAGGAAGAAAGCTCCTCGAAAATCGGTGTGGTATTTTCCGATCACTCCTCGTCTGCAGCGGTATTTTGCGGATCCTAAGGTAGCAAAGCTCCTGCGTTGGCACGCGGATAGGGAGGAGAAGAAGCGGGAAGATGACGCAAATGATCCGGTGATAAATAAAAAAGACAAGATGCTGAGTCACCCTAAGGATGCGAGCCAGTGGCAAGCGTTGAACTTCGAATACCCAGAATTTGGAAAGGATCCAAGGAACATCGTGCTGGGCGCGAGCACCGATGGAGTCAATCCGTTTGGCAGCCAGAGAAGCACACATAGCACCTGGCCTGTATTTGTGTGGATGTACAACCTTCCCCCCTGGTTGTGCATGAAGAGGAAGTACATTCACATGAGTATGCTAATTGAAGGGCCGAAACAACCAGGGAACGACATCAATCTGTATCTGGGGCTGCTGAAGGAGGAGCTAGACATGCTGTGGAAAATGCCAGCCAATACGTGGGACGCCGCAGATAAAGAATATTTCCCTATGAGAGCCGCACTGCTCACGACGGTGCACGACTATCTTGGTTACGGATATCTCGCGGGGCAGGTAGTCCACAGATTTTCTGGATGCGTAAGGTGCATGGATGACACAACGTATCGCGAGCTAGATAGAGATCTCGGGTCTTCGAAAACCGTGTTCATGGGACATCGAAGGTGGCTTCGCGACGATGACCCGTGGAGGAAACGCAAGGATCTGTTCGATGGTGAAACCGAACCCGGAAAACGCCCGTGTACGAGGAGCGGCGAGGAAATAGACGAGCTGTTGAAAAATTGGAAACACTGCCCACTGCCTGGAAAGAAGCAGAAGGCGCCAGAGCCGGGAAAAAAGTGAAAGGCGCCAGAGCCGCTGCTGAAGGTATGGAAAACGAGGTCTATTTTCTGGGACTTGCCGTACTGGAAGATCCACCGTGTGCCTCACAGCCTTGATGTCATGCATATCACGAAGAACGTGTGCGAGAGTCTGCTTGGTACCCTGCTCAACATGCCAGAGAGGACCAAAGATGGGCCGAAAGCAAGGGCAGACTTGAAATCAATGGGCATCAGGCAGGAAGTATAGCCAGGGCAGACTTGAAATCAATGGACGTTCGCAACATGTCACGTCCAGAGGGAAGTATAGCCAGGGGCTTTCTGACCGAAGAGTGCATCTCCTACTGCACGAATTATCTAGGCATCGAGAACCCCGTTGGTCTGCCCGTCAATAGGTACCTAGGTAGGCTCGCTGGATGGGGTCACCGTGAGGGTCGCCGTGAAAACATGTCGACTTCGAGGGTCGACTCGCCGACTTTGAAAGAGCAAACCTAGTCGCTATACAACACATAGACGTGGTCGATCCTTGGGTGGTAGAGCACAAAACCTTTATTGAGAAGACGTACAATGACTGAGGCCAACAGAGGACGGACAGAAATATAATCAAAGAGCACAACTCATGTCTCACGCGTTGGTTCAAGCAGAAGCTTATGTCGTACCCTTTACATGAGGATTCTTCCGCGGAAGAACAACTCATATTCGCCTTGTCACAGGGCGCCGAGCACAACCTGATGACCTATGAGGCGTACGATATCAACGGCTACACATTCTACACCGAGGACAAGGACATGAAGAGCGATGGTTATCAGAACTCCGGGGTAACGATGGAATCCTACACCAGCAACGACAAGGACAGATACTACGGAAGGATCGGGGAGATCTGGGAGCTGAGCTACGCTGGAGAGAAGGTCGCGATGTTCCGTGTCAGATGGGCCAAGAGCGTCCTAAAATAAGACCGGTATTGCACCACCATGGTTATACCCGAAGCCAAATCCAAGACCGCGGGCGCAAACGTCACCGCGAAAATGAGCCATGGGTACCGGCTTCTCAAGTGGACCAATGCTTCTTCATTACCGACCCATCAAAGCCCAGTCGTGTTGTCGTGAGGAGAGGCAAAAGGAAGATCATCGGAATGGATGGAGTAGCCAATGAGCAAGACTTCGACAAGTACGGCGACCCGAAGATCGAACATGACGACGACGACGAAGTAGCAGCACACACCACAAGAAGAAGCAGGACAACCCTACCCAAAGGACGTCCGTTCCACAGAAGAACTCCATTTGCGAGAAAGAAGGGCAAGAAGATTATGAACAGATAGCTAGCTAAGATCGATTGTATTTAAATCATAGTCTTCATTTCTCGATTGTATTTCATGGGCACTTTTTGATATCATGAATATTTTTAAATTTCATGGACACTTTTTGAATTCATGAGGACACTTGATCTCGATCCCCCTCCATCTCGATCTCGATCCCACCCGCACCCTCCCCAGCTAGCTCCACCGCCGCCGCCGACCCACCGTAACCCTCCCCCGCTCCACCGCCGCCGCCGAGCACCCGCCCCCCCGCACCCTCATCCGCTCCATCGCTGCCAACGGGCACCCCCCGCACCCTCCCCCGCTCCACTGCCGCCAACGGGCACCCCTCGCACCCTCCCCCGCTCCACCACCGCCGTCGATGATATTTTCAAGTAACAAATTTGAACATATTAAAAAAAATATTACTGTTTTTATAAAAAAATATTACTGTTATGATTTAAACAAGTTTGAACATATTTAAACACAAATAAATATCAAGCAGGATTAAAAATGCATAAAAAAATATTGGGGAGCCTGGGAATCAAACCTAGGACCTCCTGGTGTGGGTGCTACGTACTGACCAATCGGGCTAGTGGGCAGGTTCTGTTGTATATATGGTTAGGTGGTATATAACCTGACAAGTCGGGCTAAATTACTTATGGCGCACCCCTCGGTGGTGCGCCATTGCTATGGATGTACTTATGGCGCACCCCTGGGTGGTGCGCCATTGCTAAGCCTCCCCCCACACTAAATTAAAATCCCCAATCCCCTCACATTTCTCTCTAATCCCTCCCCTGCCCATGCTTGCCGTGCTCGCCGTGCTCGCCGTCCCCCCACACCCGACTGTGCTCGCCGTCCCCGGCCGTGCTTTCTTCCCCCGCCGCACCCGACCACCTCCCTCACCGTCCCCCCTCCGCCCGTGCCCTCGCCGTCCCCCTCCCCCCGCGGCCCCGCCTGCGTCAACCTCCCTCCCGAGCACGACAGCTAGGGTTCCTAGCCGCCGCAGCGCGCCCAGCCGGCCGAACCCGACGCTGCCCAGCTGCCCCTGTCGTCCTCCACCACCGGTCACCTTCGCAGCAGCCGGCGAGCCAAGGAAGTACTCCTCCCGCGACCTCGCCGCCCACACCTCCCTCAAGCCCAGGTAGGCGATTTCAAATTCAACAATCGTCTTTCCCTACCCTCATGGTTCGAATCGAATGGTCCGTCCGGCCTGGTTAGAGATCTCGCGCCCACGCCCACGCCGTCGTTGGAATTTGGGTTGGGGCGGGGAAAGGGTGCTAGGGTTCCTCGGACCTGGGGACACGGGCTCCAGATCGGGGTTTCTTGCCTCTTCCATCTCCGCGCGATAGAATTGCTGGCCTTGGGGACACGGGTTCGAAATGCATGCGCACCTGAATGTACTCACTGAATTTTAATTGACAGTAAAATTCAGTGTAATTTTGGTTAACTGAATTAAATGTAAATTCAGTTAACTCATGAAATTAAGTGAAACATTTGGTCTGATTGAAATGCAGCAAGGTTTTTGGGGGTCCTAATCAGTTTTCTTACAAAAACTTGCTTAAATAGCAGCAAGTTTGAATACAGTGTATGTTCTGTAGCTTGTTTAGAAAGATCACTGAATACAGTGTATGTTCTGTAGTTTGAATTGTGTAATGTTCAGGGTTGTGTAATATTCAGACTTGACTAGTTCTAACCCCATACAGAAACCCTAAATCCCCAATCCCTTCTACTCACCACGTATGCTCATTTATTTTCCTTTTGATGAACAGCAGGTTAGTGGATTGGTCAGCGGATCTGAAGGTCAGTGGATTCCAAGCAGCCAGATCAAAGGTAACTGAAGAAAACACCATTGCTCTGTTATGCTTGTGATGGCCTGAATGATGGTGTATAGATGTTCTTTTGATTTTTGTGATGGTCAGATTTGTTACATCAGATCAACTAGACATGATTTGTTACATGGTTGTAGACATGTTCTGTTGATACTTGTGATGGTCTGATAGTTGTAGACATGTTCTTTCGCCATACCCCAAACACCATGAATTGGTAAGCTACTGGTTACTGCCATACCACAAACAAGTACTTGGAGTTCTAGCTTCCATGCACTAGCCTATCAATGGCGAAAGAGAAAAAAACACTGACTAAGAATATCAACATTTGTGTCCATGCTTCGATGCAGAAAAAACATTTGTGTCTATCTTCCATGCACTAGCCTATCAAAGATCTTTTTACCAGCTGTAAGGCAGTGTGCAATGCAAGACCTACATTAGTTAGTGGATGAGGCCACAAGACCAGCTTTAGGGTTTAGGGCTTAAGCCAAGAGGAGAAAGAAAGGGCTGTCCATATGAAAAGATACCATCATTATTGTTTCCATGAATGTGGTGTAATATATGTGGCATGTGTTTGTTCATCTTTTCTGCAGGAGCATCTTTGAGTCCTGACACCTTCTAGTGGTGCTGGTGTCTTCACCCAAGAAGATATATTGCTGGGTTTTGTCTCCGACCATCGTGTCGTGATGATTTTGCAGGTACACCGAGAGGCCCTTGAGTTTGCCGGAATGTCGATTAACTTCCGTTCCAGCAAATTCGGGTACTCCATATGTCCTATTTTCAGCAAAGGTCATGCTGAAATTTTCCATGAATTTTAGCATGACTTTGCTAAAAATAGGACATATGGGGTACTTGCGACTAATGCATGGGCCGGGGTATCTTAGTACTTAACTAAGTAGATCAACTGCCCCTTTATTCTTGCTGCATTAAACCATAGGTGGCAATAGAGCCAAGTGATTAGGCCCAACTTAGAATTCTCCTTAGCATCGATAAATCCTAGATGATAAACCCAACATAGGTGGCAATAGAGCCAAGTGATTAGTGCCAAGTGATTAGGCCCAACCTAGGGTGCCTCGGCATCGATAAACCCTAAATGATGAAAACTTAACTTGGTTGCCCCGAATGCCTCGGTGTCGATGAGAACCTAAATGATGCACGCTTAGGCTTTTAGGGTGCCTCGATGTCGACAAACCCTAAATGATGAGACCATGATCTTGTTCCTTGACAATAACCAACTTTTTGACCAAACTTTTTTCCTATTTAGAGCGAAACATGGCCCACAACAATGAGGCCGATGGTTCGGGCGGCAAGCAATTCTGGGAGCTGTCCCAGGAGATGGAGGAATAACCTCACCGCTATGAGGACGCCGCGGAAGACACCGATCCTGATTACACAACCCCTTGCGGCATCGGGGATGACACCACTGATGGTGCCGCCGAGGATGCCACCACTGATGTTGGCAGCGCACACACAGATGGCAGCCAACCGAAGAAGCAAAGGAAGGACCGGCGCCCGAATGTGCTCCGCACCGTCAAGGAGGAATTCACTGAAGTGGACTCCGACGGGAATCCAGCGGAGCCCAAACATATAGTCAAGGGGTACGCGCTTCAGCTCGGGTGCATTCTCCGGAGCACCGTCTCGATCAACACCGATAACCTTAGGAATAAGGACCACGGGAATTTGCACAACCTCCTCTTCACGAAGCTGCACGAACGATACAAGTTCCCCGCCGGATTTGAAAACACACGCCTCTCAGGGAATAAAGTGAACAGTGCCGCCCTCACGAAGATGAGCACGGCCCTGTCTACTTGGAGAAGCACGGTGAAGAGAATGATTGATAAAGGTGATACTTATGAGAAGATCAAGGCGAAATATCCTTTGATGAGCAAAGATGTGTACAAGGAGTTCAAGATCAAGTGCGAGAGCAGCGCAACCTCCGAATCAAGTAAGTGGGGGAAAGGAATGCGGGAGTTGAACTTAGGGGAACACAAACTCGGTCCCGGTGGTTACAGAGTGGCGAAGCCTATATGGGACAAGGAGGACGCGGAGCGTGCCGAGCAAGGCCAACCGCCCCGCTTCAAGAAATACAGTGGTAACAAGCAGACCAGGAACTATGTCAGGGCCCGGTACAAGGAGGACCCGATAACAAAGGAGCTTACCACAGATCCGAAGACCAGGGTGCTTGGGCTTGTTCTGGTAAGGAATACACCCCCGCGCAATTAGCTTCATATGGTTGCACTCTAATTAATCCCCAATATTTCTAAATGGTTCACGTTCCTTTCGCAGGACACTGAAAGCAGTAGCGCGGGGTCGTCTCAGAGCTCCCCTTTCGACACCCCTTTAAATAGGGCGTTGAACATAATGAAAAGCAAGGATAAGCTCACTAAGCCGACGTCAGCTGGTCGTGTGGCCGGCAAAGGCTTGTCCACAAAATGGGGGTCATACTATACCGCTGGTGTGCGGAAGGAGAAAAAGGCCAGCTCAGAAAGCCAGGCGCGCGAGGTTGAAGCACTCAAGGCACAAGTGGCGCGGATTCCGGAGCTTGTCCAAGAGCAAGTGGAACAACAACTGGGAACGAAGCTCAACGCCATGGTGCCTACGTTGATTCATGGGCTGACGACGTGGATTGCGGGCGGCCAACAGGGGCCTCCCCGGTTCCCAGCTTCACGGCCAACAACTCGCACAGCGCGCAGGCGGCGCCATTGGTGTCTCCGGCGGCGGCGCCATTGGTGTCTCTGGCGCAGGCGGTATTCGTGTCTCCGGCGCCGGCACGGGCATTGGAGCTTAATGCACCCGGGTGTACGCCGGCCGGCACCTCGCCAGCAAGCGCCCCCTCCGTCAGTTGCACGCCCGCCGTTGGCGGTGCCTCGACATTAGCCGAGCTCGACGGCATCACGGTAACTAAGCCTCTCGGCCGATGACTTCATCTCCTTGCCTTTGACTGGGCATCCCTGACGCCCTGTTCATGTTTTCGCAGGGCACCGCCGACGTTCCTTGCACTCTTCTGCACTTCGTGGGCGCCGAGTTGGTCGATGTCGCCAAGGAAGAATCGTTCAACCGGGCAACCCCATGTTCCACGGTAATCCGATGCCACCCATAATGTATAGGGTTGAAGTGGTTCGGGTGCTGCCAGGCTGCGATGAGCTGTTACCTCCGGTTCGACCCGCTGGGGCCGACGAAGAAGATGAGATGACCCTCAGCGCCTGCGTAAACTGGCCCCTGCTTTGGCCGAAGAGCCAGATTCGTTTGGGGGCGGGGGACACCACCCCACAGACAAGACCGCCAGTCGTGCCGGCGCCAGTCGAGCCGGCAAGAACGCCGCAACGCTACCGGACCTGCCGGACATCCCTATGTTGGACATCCCTATGGCACAGGATCCGGACAGCCCTATGGCACAGGATCCGGACGACGACGACAACGACGACGGTACATTTACCAAAGTCGATAAGTACTTTGCCGAACATGGGTACGCTGACGAGTTCTGCGGGCCTCTTTCTCAAGAACCCAACCAAGACGACCGCAATCTAGCTGGTACGGCGGAGAAATCCAATTGCAACAAGCGTCGTCTGGCGTTCAGTTCTCAGGAGACGCCTCCAGCTCCCGCCTTCACCGAGCCTCAGATAGCTGAGGTGCGAAATATTATCAGCCCCAACACGCTCAAGAAGGCGGTCTGTGAGCAGAGCTCGGTCCCATTACAGGAGATCAAGAAGAAGGGACGGAAACGAAAGACTAACAAGGGCGCCGGTGCGAGCCAGCCGGCACCGAGTTCGATCCGTGCTCAGGACGGGCCACCTTCACCTAAGGATATCTCGAGGAGGGTGCATGTGGTGGGTAGGGCGATGCTACCGCCAAATATGCTGGATGCTGCAACCGGTGCTATACGGAGTCTACACGACAGGGTTCTTTCTTTGGAGAAGCGGCATCTCAGAGAGAAGGATGTGGCATACCCGGTTTTCGTGGCCAAGGTGCCAGAGGGCAAGGGCTTTGTGGATGGCGACATCGGGGGTACGATCGTCCTGCGGTTTGATGACATCTTTGCTATGTTTAACCTTCATCCGCTGCACTACACCTTCGTTCGGCTGTTTTCGCTGAGTATGGAGATGCGGATCATTAGAGACAAGACCCCGGACATCGTGATAGTCGACCCCTTCTACATGCGTGCCAAGCACTTGAGCAGCGTTGGGGACCGCCAAGTTGCGAGTTCACACCTCGAAGGCGTCATTCTGGCAAACCCAGATAAGGATAACTTCCTTGTGGCTTACTTTCCCGAGTAAGTCATCCCTTAACCGCCCCGTAACATATGATTTCTTAGATTTCGATCGTTCTTTTTTTTCTAACATTCCGTGTTCTGTGCAGTGACACACATTGCACACTCATCCTCTTAAGCCCGAAATATTCCATGGCCACGTATTTCGACCCGAACCGTAACTCCAAGATAGACTACACAAATGTCAAGAAAGTTCTTGATGATGTTCTCCCCGGCTACGCCAAATCTGGAGGCACCTTCACCAGGACTGTTCGTAAGTACGGCAAGCACATGTTCTCACACAATACGAAGTTCTGCTGCGTCAAGCAGCCGCCTGGCGGTCAGAAGGATGCCTACTACGCCCTCCATCACATGCGGGCGATCGTAAGGGACCATCATCAACTTCTGCTACCAGATAATCTCAAAGATTGGGCCGCGAACTTGTCGGCAATCCAGGACGCGGACCTCAGACAAGAATTCTTTCGCATCCAGTCGGACTTTGCGGACATCATCCATCAAGATGTCCTTCATACGTCGGGGCAGTTCTACCTCAGATATCAACCGTCCAACAATGAGATAGATGGAATGCTACAAATGCAGGGTGACAACGACCGCGATTTCATGACCATCACGACAGACGGCGGCTTCATCCACGCTCCTGTCCGATGAGTCGAGTCGAAAGTAGTGATGTGTAGTTCTGAAACATTGATTGGCTCATGTTGTAATTAAACTTTAATGAATTCGTATGTCTCTTTGGTTTGGACAGTCGTTCAACTTAGATGTAATCGATGCTATTTATTAGTAGGACCATGAATCGTGCTATTAATGTCTTGCTTTTCTCTTCCGATCCTTTTGTTGCATACTTACATATTGCTTATGTATTGTCTGTTGTTTGGCTTGTGCATAGAGATGCCGTCGTATGTCGTGTACAAGGGTAAGGTTCCCGGAGTCTACGACGACTGGGAGGAGTGTCGGAGACAGGTTCACCGTTTCAGCGGTAACAGTTACAAAGGGTACACCACTAGGGCGGAGGCCGAATCTAGATATGCCCGCTATCTAGCGGGAGAGAGGAGGGAGCGTTGGAGGAACCGGATGAAGACCAGTTTGATCGCGATGATGCTCATCGTGATGACCACAACTCTCTTCTATGTGATGGTAGTTTAGATGATCGATATCGACTTGTAATGTGAAGACAAACTCGATACTCGCGGTCTTGAGACTTATAATGTTTTATCTTTGTTCGGTCTTTTGAATTCAGAGACTAATATGGTGAACTGTATTTGGAGACTAATCTTCTATTGTATTCGATGAATCTGATGTTGCTGTGTGCTGCTGTCTATATTCTGTCCAATAATATATTTTGTAACCTGTGCAAAAATAAAAAAAGTAAAAAAAACCCAAATATTTATACTAATGGCGCATCACAACTAGGTGCACCATTAGTATGCCTAAGGATACTAATGGCGCATCAACATAGCATGCGCCATTAGTATGACAAAGCACATGCTTAGGTATGGCCCCCGGAGGCACACTAATGGCGCATTGTGTAACATACTAATGGCGCATTGCTTGGTGCGCCATTAGTACACCAGATACTAATGGCGCACCAGTGGTGCGCCATTAGTAAAATATACTAGTGGCGTGCTACTAATGGCGCACTGGTAATGCGCCATTAGTAGGCAAAACCAGTGCGCCATTAGTAGGCCTTTTCCTAGTAGTGACCGGAAGGGTCCCGGGGGTCCACTTGGTGGGGCCACCCATCCCGGAGGGCCCCATGGGCTGAAGTGGGAGGTGAACCAGCCCCTAGTGGGCTGGTGCGCCCCCCCTGGGCCCCCCTCTGCCCCTAGGGTTGGGAACCCTAGGGAAGGGGGGCCTCCACTTGTCTTGGGGGGCAAGTTTCCCCCCTTGGCCGCCGCCCCCCCTAGGAGATCCCATCTCCTAGGGCCGGCGCCCCCCTGGGGTCCCTATATAAAGAGGGGGGTGGGAGGGCGGCCGCACCCTGACACCTGGCGCCTCCCTTCCCCCTTGCTACACCTCCTCCTCCCGCAAACGCTTGGCGAGGCCCTGCCGGAACCCTGCTGCATCCACCACCACGTCGTCATGCTGCTGGATCTTCGTCAACCTCTCCTTCCCCCTTGCTGGATCAAGAAGGAGGATACGTCATGCTGACCGTACGTGTGTTGAACGCGGAGGTGCCGTCCGTTCGGTGCTAGGATCTCCGGTGATTTGGATCACGAAGAGTACGACTCCCTCAACCCCGTTCTCTTGAATGCTTCCGCTCGCGATCTACAAGGGTATGTAGATGCACTCCCCTCTCTCGTTGCTAGATGAACTCATAGATTGATCTTGGTGAACGTAGGAAATTTTTTATTTTATGCAACGTTCCCCAACAGTGGTTAACTAGAGGTAGGAGACACCCCTTTTATGCAAATATCCGACGCGGTACTACCGCTAGGGAGCGGTACTACCGTATGGCAGCTGAACCAGGCCGTGCGTGGTACTACCGCGCACGAAGCGCGGTAGTACCGTGGAGGCGCGGATGTAAAAAATTACATCCGCTCCTACTACCGCGACGCAGCGGTACAAGGTATGAGGGCCACGGTACTATGACTCCAGGGGAGCAGTACTACCATTGGCACCCGCGGTACTACCGCGCGTGACGTGCGGTACTACCGTGGGGGCGCGGATGTAAAAAATTACATCCGCCCCTACTACTGCAGCACAGCAGCACTAGGCCTTGGAGCCACTGTACTAAGACTCCAGAGGAGCGGTACTACCGTGGGCTCCAGCGGTACTACCGCAAGAGCTTGCGGTACTACCGCCCCAGAGAGCAGTACTACCGTAAGTTCAGCAATAGCCGCCAGGATAAGCACAAAGAGGATAACCGAGGGAAGCTCCAAAGTGCAAGGGAAAGGTGGAGACAAGGAGGGAAACCTGTACGTGATGATTCCACCTGAACCTTTCCGACGCGGACCCCCTCTTAATATATAGTACGGGTCTCCTACGAATCAAATCCACCAAAAAGAAACGTAGAACAACGCCGTCTTCAATAGTCTTTGAGGGGCACCGAATCGTCTCGTGCCTAGCGATGAAGCGTCTGAGAAACTCAAGGCACACGATTAGTCCGCAAAAGCATTGTCATCAATCACCAAAACACCTTAGGGATAAATATGCCCTTACAATCTCCCCCTTTTTGGTGGAATGATGAGAATACAGGATTTGCACAAAAAGGAGATAATATTGAGCAAAGGCAAACCCCTCCTCTCTAGAATATAGACGGGCTCCCCCTAGATGTGTGCAATCTAGATGGATGCTTTGGACTGCATAGCACACAAACTAGGATCAACACTCCCCTATATTTTAGAGACAGATGCATGAATACTAACATCTAAGCAAGAGTATAGCACAAAGGTAGCACAATATATCACAAGCTCGCCAAGATAGATAGAGTGCATATGTCTTACACCATATGAAGGAAAGCAACCCAAAGCAACTACAACGAGGTTCAAACGAGGAAGCAAACACACCGAACACGAACGACGACACACGACTCGCAAATGCCTACACTCTCTTCCCCTTTGGCTAGATGTTGATGTTGGGGAACACGAACAACGAGGAACTATGGGAAGACCTAGTAGCACGACCCTAATCAACATCCTCTGCGCCAGCCTCCTCCTCATCAACAGCCCTCCTAGCAGCAGATGCCTCAGCACGAGTAGTAGTGTTGGCCCAGTTGGACTTGACCCGGAGACAGATGTGATCATGTCAAATCCAGTCTGGAGCAAGGAAGTCATCACCTGGGTACATCTTCTCCCAAGTCTTCGAGATCAACAGAAACAGATATGGTCCATAGATATGCACCTTGCGGTTGAACACGGCAAACCGAAGCTCACACCACATGATGTGTGAGACATCAAGTGGCTGAGTCTGAGAAACACGAGCCTCCTCACATAGGAGCATCATATCCACCATATAGGCATGAACCTTGTCCTTGTCGCCAATGCAAGGGAACAGAGAGTTGCGGAAGATGAGATACATGATATCCAGAAAAGAGTTGAGGACCCACGCTGACTTGCCATTGGGAAGCGTCTTCTCAACATAGAATGGCTGAATCTTGTCCTTGTTAGCAGACTCAGAATTGGCATGGGGGCGAACACCCACGGGAGTGTCGAGCCCGTCATTAGGAACCTGGAGCAGATCCATGAACTCCTTCCAGGTAGCAGTCAACTGTTAGGGAACGTTGCGGAAAATAAAAAATTTCTACGCTTCACCAAGATCAATCTATGGAGTCATCTACCAACGAGAGAGAGGAGTGCATCTACATACCATTGTAGATCGCGTGCGAAAGCGTTCAAGAGAACGGGGTTGAGGGAGTCGTACTCGTCATGATCCAAATCACCGGAGATCCTAGTGCCGAACATATGGCACCTCCACGTTCAACACACGTACGGTTGGGAATACGTCTCCTCCTTCTTGATCCAGCAAGGGGGAAGGAGAGGTTGATGAAGATCCAGCTGCACGACGACGTGGTGGTGGATGCAGCATCGATCTCGGCAGGGCTTCGCCAAGCACTTGCGAGAAGGAGAGGTGTTGCAGGGGAGAGGGAGGCGCCAGAGACTTGGGGTGTGGCTGCCCTCCCTCCCCCTCTTTATATAGGCCCCCTGGTGGGGCGCCGGCCCTAGGAGATGGGATCTCCAAGGGGGGGGGGGCGGCAGCCAATGGGGCGCCACCCACCCCTAGGGTTTCCTGACCTAGGTGCAGGGGGAGGCCCTAGGAGGGTGCACCAGCCCACCAGGGGCTGGTTCCCCTCCCCACTTCAGCCCATGGGGCCCTCCGCGATAGGAGGCCCCACCCGGTGGACCCTCGGGACCCTTCTAGTGGTCCCGGTACAATACCGGTGACCCTCGAAACTTTCCCGATGGCCGAAACTTGACTTCCTATATATGAATCTTTACCTCCGGACCATTCCGAAACTCCTCGTGGCGTCCGGGATCTTATCCGGGACTCCGAACAACTTTCGGGTTACTGCATACTAATATCTCTTCAACCCTAGCGTCACCGAACCTTAAGTGTGTAGACCCTACGGGTTCGAGAGACATGCAGACATGACCGAGACGCCTCTCCGGTCAATAACCAACAGCGGGATCTGGATACCCATGTTGGCTCCCACATGCTCCTCGATGATCTCATCGGATGAACCATGATGTCGAGGATTCAATCAATCCCGTATACAATTCCCTTTGTCAATCGGTACGTTACTTGCCCGAGATTCTTTCGTCAGTATCCGAATACCTCGTTTACTCTCGTTACCGGCAAGTCACTTTACTTATACCATAATGCATGATCCCGTGACTAGACACTTGGTCACATTGAGCTCATTATGGTTATGCATTACCGAGTGCGCCCAGAGATACCTCTCCGTCATACGGAGTGACAAATCCCAGTCTCGATTCGTGCCAACCCAACAGACACTTTCGGAGATACTCGTAGTGCACCTTTATAGCCACCCAGTTACGTTGTGACGTTTGGCACACCCAATGCACTCCTATGGTATCTGGGAGTTGCACAATCTCATGGTCTAAGGAAATGATACTTGACATTTGGAAAAGCTCTAGCAAAATGAACTACACGATCTTGTGCTATGCTTAGGATTGGGTCTTGTCCATCACATCATTCTCCTAATGATGTGATCCCGTTATCAATGACATTCAATGCCCATAGTCAGGAAACCATGACTATCTGTTGATCAACGAGCTAGTCAACTAGAGGCTCACTAGGGACGTGTTGTGGTCTATGTATTCACACATGTATTACGATTTCCGGATAACACAATTATAGCATGAATAATAGACAATTATCATGAACAATGAAATATAATAATATCCATTTTATTATTGCCTCTAGGGTATATTTCCAACATCAACTTACGGCCATTGGTCATCCAGGTCATCCTCTGCTCCTCATTAGGGTGAAAGTATATTGAGGCAAAGAACTGACAGATAAGCTCAGGGTCATAGTCAAGGTGAAAAGAGATCACATGTTCAATACCAAACTGCTCCACCAAATCCAGAGCTTCTCCAAAGTACTCACGAAACTTGTCCTTCCTCAGGTGATGCATTTCTATCCATTTGACATCCATGTAGGTATTTTGCTTGTTATTGATGACATCTAGATAAGTGAGAGTCTGTTGCTTGTTCCAAAACAGTTCACATCCTTTGACAGTAGCACGAGGATTCACATACGGGTTGAGCTGCCTGAGACGGATGAACTCAGATGGGGGTATCTCGTCCATGCCCTTAGTGGGTTCCTTGTGATTAATAGCGGATGTCTTGACATGGCGCTTGGGGGCAGTGGAGCCCTCTGGTGCTTCACCTGGATTGCGCAGACGCTTGGAGCCAGTGTCACGGCTGGGATTGGAACGGCGAGAGCCACCACCTGAGACACAAAACGCAAAACACCCACGAAAAGCAAAAAGGATCAATGCAAAGATCACGATAAAGCACAAGAAACACATAGAAAGTATACGTGAAAGGTTCCATGAGATAGATTGGATCCATAGTAGTACGGCCGGATGCTGCGATACTAAAATTTTAGTACCGCACCAAGTCGCGGTAGTACCGTGTGAGGTCACGGTAGTACCGGGGTGGGAGCGGTAGTACAATTTTAGTGCCGCAGCGAGTGCGGTAGTACCGCGCCTGACGGGCGGTAGTACCGAACAAGTGGTAGTACCGCACAAGTGACGCGGTAGTACCGCACCGCGTCAGATCCGAACCAAGGTTTGAATCTGAGAAGACCCACGAAACCACGACGGTACTATGGTTGATCAAATCTAGCACAGGACAAAAAGACAAGTATAATCCCTATGCAATACTACTCTCCTACATCCTACTCTTGCATAGATTTAGCCTAAAAATCTCAAGAACACACAAGTCTCCCCCAAAAACCTAGAGGCAAAGAAAACAACAACAACGAGAGGGAGTTGGGGAAAGACCTTGGTCCATGGCAGGAGCACGTGGTGGGGAACGATCCCACCAGAAGGAATTGCAGAAGAGCAGTCGGAGGCGGAGATCCGGCGACGGACGCCGGCCCCGTTCTTGAGCAAGGGAGAGAGAGAGAGACGAAGTGGGGAAACTGACGAATGGGTATGGGGGAGTTAGAACTCCCCCTGCCCGTCCTTAACCCCACGCGTCTACGACCCCGCGGTAGTACCGCACATCATCGTGGTAGTAATTGCTTGGGCGGAAGTACCGCATCAAAGCGGTAGTACCGCTCTCCCAGGCGGCAGTAAAAAATTACTGCCGCGTGGGGGCGGTAGTACCATGCGCTCCACACGTGGTAGTACCGTAGCAGGCTGCGGTAGTACCGTGAGCTCAAGAAAAAGCAGGTTTCAATACACAAAAGAGGTCTTCGCAAGGAAACTTTTAGCACAAGAGACACCACAAGAACACGCACGACCCAAAGGCAGAAAGACAACAGGAATCAACCACACGACACTACCTCTCAAAAAGGAGAGAGCGATGGCCGAAGCCACCTATGTTTGAGTCGGTTGGTATGGCACCGCGAAGAATTATCCTTGGGCCCATGACCAAAACTCGTCTTTGAAGCACAAGTACCATAAAAAATGGCTAATGTGAAAGAGTTGATCCATTTATGCATAATGGGTGGGAGGGAGAGTTCATTGAGAGAACAACACTCCCCCTATGATCATGCCTACACCTAGACTAGACAACAAGTTGAGTGTGCTGGGAGTGCAAGGGTTCAAGTCACATTGCTCGAATCAATGATATTTAGCTCATGCCTTAACTCGCGAAGTCTTGCTTCATCCAAGGGCTTCGTGAAAATATCTGAAAGGTTATCATGAGTGTTGACATACTTGAGCTCGATCTCCCATCTCCTAATGTGATCCCGAATGAAGTGATACCGAATCTCAATATGCTTCATCTTGAAGTGTTGCACCGGGTTGAGAGAAATCTTGATGGCACTTTCATTATCACACCAAAGAGGCACTTTGTCACAAATGACACCGTACTCCTTTAAAGTTTGCGTCATCCATAAGAGTTGTGCACAACAACTACCGGCCGCCACATACTCCGCTTCGGTGGACGAGAGAGACACACAACTTTGCTTCTTGGAAGACCAACTCGCCAAAGAGCAACCAAGAAATTGGCACCCTTCGGAAGAGGACTTCCTATCCACTTTGTCTCCCGCCCAATCGGAATCCGTATATCCTTCAAGCTTGAAGTTTGCCTCTCTTGGGTACCATAAGCCAAAGTTTGGGGTATGAGCCAAATATCGAAAGATTCGCTTGACCGCCACATAGTGGCTTTCCTTTGGTGCGGCCTGAAACCGTGCACATATTCCCACACTCAACTTGATATCTGGTCTAGATGCACAAAGGTAAATCAAGGAGCCAATCATGGAACGATATACCTTTTGATCCACCACTTTACCATTGGGATCAATGTCAAGTTGGCACTTGGTAGGCATTGGGGTAGAAGCCGGCTTGACATCACTTAGGTTGAATCTTTTTAGCATGTCTTGAGTGTATTTGGCTTGGTTGATGAAGGTACCTTCTCTTCGTTGTTTGATATCAAAACCAAGGAAGAACTTCAACTCTCCCATCGAAGACATCTTGAACTTGGAGGCCATGAGAGTGGCAAATTCCTCATTGAAAGCTTTGTTAGGGGAACCAAAGATAATATCATCAACATATATTTGGCATACAAACAACTCCCCTTTGACCTTCTTAGTAAAAAGAGTGGGATTGATTTGCCCAACCTCAAATCCACGATCTTGTAAAAACTCGGTAAGGTGGTAATACCACACACGTGGGGCTTGTTTAAGGCCATAGAGCACCTTATCAAGTTGATACACATGATCCGGGAAGTAGGGATCCTCAAACCCGGGGGGTTGCTTGACATAAACCAACTCATTATTAGGACCATTAAGAAAAGCACTTTTCACATCCATTTGTTGTAACTTAAAGTTGTGATGGGAAGCATAAGCAATCAACAAACGAATGGATCCAAGGCGAGCAACGGGAGCAAAGGTTTCACCGTAGTCAATACCCTCGACTTGGGAGTAGCCTTGTGCTACCAATCCTGCCTTGTTGCGAATGATGTTCCCATGAGCATCTTGCTTGTTCTTGAAAATCCACTTGGTTCCAATGACGTTGTGGTTCCCCGATGGCCTTGGCACCAATATCCACACCTTGTTGTACTTGAAGTTGTTGAGTTCTTCATGCATGGCATTGAGCCAATCCGAATCTTCGAGCGCCTCATAGACCTTTTGGGGTTCAACACAAGAGACAAATGCGTGATGTTCACAATAGTTTGCTAATTGTCTATGAGTGCTTACCCCCTTTCTTAGGCTTCCAACCACATTCTCCATGAGATGGCCTTTGGTGGTGAGTTTGGAAGCAATCTTAGCGGCACGACGCTCTAATTCCTCCTCGGATGTGGAAGGAGGAGGGTTAACTTGATTATCTTGAGCGCCGTCTTGAGCTTGTTCTTGATCTTGAGCTTGCTCATGATCTTGAACTTGCTCGAGGGGAAGAACTTGACCTTTGGCATCATTTGGAGGTTCACCACCATCTTGAGGTTGATCTTGCCCTTGGTCTTGTTCACGAGGTTGAGGGCCTTCACTTTGTTCTTCGGAAGCGTGTGGGTCTTGGGGAGGTGATGGCTCCACTTGAGTGGAGCATTGTCCTTCTCCTTCGGCCACAAGGGGTTCCTCAATGGGTAGAATATGACCAATACCCATTCTTCTTATGGCTTGGGGAGGAATTTCATCACCTACATTACAAGTACCACTTTGCTCAACTTGGGAGCCATTATTTTCGTCAAACTCTACGTTACATGTCTCCTCAATGAGTCCGGTGGACTTGTTGAGAACACGGTAAGCATGAGAGTTTCTAGCATAACCAACAAATATGCCCTCATAAGCTCTAGCCTCAAATTTAGACAAACGAACACCTTTCTTGAGAATGAAACACTTACACCCGAACACCCGGAAGTACTTGAGGTTGGGCTTGTTACCGGTGAGTATTTCATAATGAGTCTTGTTCAAGCCCTTGCGGAGATAGAGCCGATTGGATGCATGACATGATGTGTTGATGGCTTCGGCCCAGAAGTTGTATGGAGACTTGAACTCCGCCATCGTGGTCCTTGCTGCATCCATCAACGTCCGGTTCTTCCTCTCTGCGACACCATTTTGTTGAGGGGTATATGGTGCAGCATATTGATGCTTGATCCCCTCATCACTGAGAAACTCATCCAAGGTGTAGTTCTTGAACTCGGTGCCATTGTCACTTCTTATTGTCAAGATCTTTGCATCATGTTGATGTTGAGCTTCATTTGCAAAGTCGATGACGGTTTGTTGAGTCTCACTCTTTCTCTTGAAGAAATATACCCAAGTGTATCTTGAATAATCATCCACAATCACCCCGCGGTAGTACCGCACATCATCGTGGTAGTAATTGCTTGGGCGGAAGTACCGCACCAAAGCGGTAGTACCGCTCTCCCAGGCGGCAGTAAAAAATTACTGCCGCGTGGGGGCGGTAGTACCATGCGCTCCACACGCGGTAGTACCGTAGCAGGCTGCGGTAGTACCGTGAGCTCAAGAAAAAGCAGGTTTCAATACACAAAAGAGGTCTTCGCAAGGAAACTTTTAGCACAAGAGACACCACAAGAACACGCACGACCCAAAGGCAGAAAGACAACAGGAATCAACCACACGACACTACCTCTCAAAAAGGAGAGAGCGGTGGCCGAAGCCACCTATGTTTGAGTCGGTTGGTATGGCACCGCGAAGAATTATCCTTGGGCCCATGACCAAAACTCGTCTTTGAAGCACAAGTACCATAAAAAATGGCTAATGTGAAAGAGTTGATCCATTTATGCATAATGGGTGGGAGGGAGAGTTCATTGAGAGAACAACACTCCCCCTATGATCATGCCTACACCTAGACTAGACAACAAGTTGAGTGTGCTGGGAGGTGCAAGGGTTCAAGTCACATTGCTCGAATCAATGATATTTAGCTCATGCCTTAACTCGTGAAGTCTTGCTTCATCCAAGGGCTTCATGAAAATATCTGCAAGGTTATCATGAGTGTTGACATACTTGAGCTCGATCTCCCATCTCCTAATGTGATCCCGAATGAAGTGATACCGAATCTCAATATGCTTCATCTTGAAGTGTTGCACCGGGTTGAGAGAAATCTTGATGGCACTTTCATTATCACACCAAAGAGGCACTTTGTCACAAATGACATCGTACTCCTTTAAAGTTTGCCTCATCCATAAGAGTTGTGCACAACAACTATCGGCCGCCACATACTCCGCTTCGGTGGACGAGAGAGACACACAACTTTGCTTCTTGGAAGACCAACTCGCCAAAGAGCAACCAAGAAATTGGCACCCTCCGGAAGAGGACTTCCTATCCACTTTGTCTCCCGCCCAATCGGAATCCGTATATCCTTCAAGCTTGAAGTTTGCCTCTCTTGGGTACCATAAGCCAAAGTTTGGGGTATGAGCCAAATATCGAAAGATTCGCTTGACCGCCACATAGTGGCTTTCCTTTGGTGTGGCCTGAAACCGTGCACATATTCCCACACTCAACTTGATATCTGGTCTAGATGCACAAAGGTAAATCAAGGAGCCAATCATGGAACGATATACCTTTTGATCCACCACTTTACCATTGGGATCAATGTCAAGTTGGCACTTGGTAGGCATTGGGGTAGAAGCCGGCTTGACATCACTTAGGTTGAATCTTTTTAGCATGTCTTGAGTGTATTTGGCTTGGTTGATGAAGGTACCTTCTCTTCGTTGTTTGATATCAAAACCAAGGAAGAACTTCAACTCTCCCATCGAAGACATCTTGAACTTGGAGGCCATGAGAGTGGCAAATTCCTCATTGAAAGCTTTGTTAGGGGAACCAAAGATAATATCATCAACATATATTTGGCATACAAACAACTCCCCTTTGACCTTCTTAGTAAAAAGAGTGGGATTGATTTGCCCAACCTCAAATCCACGATCTTGTAAAAACTCGGTAAGGTGGTAATACCACACACGTGGGGCTTGTTTAAGGCCATAGAGCGCCTTATCAAGTTGATACACATGATCCGGGAAGTAGGGATCCTCAAACCCGGGGGGTTGCTTGACATAAACCAACTCATTATTAGGACCATTAAGAAAAGCACTTTTCACATCCATTTGTTGTAACTTAAAGTTGTGATGGGAAGCATAAGCAATCAACAAACGAATGGATCCAAGGCGAGCAACGGGAGCAAAGGTTTCACCGTAGTCGATACCCTCGACTTGGGAGTAGCCTTGTGCTACCAATCCTGCCTTGTTGCGAGTGATGTTCCCATGAGCATCTTGCTTGTTCTTGAAAATCCACTTGGTTCCAATGACGTTGTGGTTCCCCGATGGCCTTGGCACCAATCTCCACACCTTGTTGTACTTGAAGTTGTTGAGTTCTTCATGCATGGCATTGAGCCAATCCGAATCTTCGAGCGCCTCATAGACCTTTTGGGGTTCAACACAAGAGACAAATGCGTGATGTTCACAATAGTTTGCTAATTGTCTACGAGTGCTTACCCCCTTTCTTAGGCTTCCAACCACATTCTCCATGAGATGGCCTTTGGTGGTGAGTTTGGAAGCAATCTTAGCGGCACGACGCTCTAATTCCTCCTCGGATGTGGAAGGAGGAGGGTTAACTTGATTATCTTGAGCGCCGTCTTGAGCTTGTTCTTGATCTTGAGCTTGCTCATGATCTTGAACTTGCTCGAGGGGAAGAACTTGACCTTTGGCATCATTTGGAGGTTCACCACCATCTTGAGGTTGATCTTGCCCTTGGTCTTGTTCACGAGGTTGAGGGCCTTCACTTTGTTCTTCGGAAGCGTGTGGGTCTTGGGGAGGTGATGGCTCCACTTGAGTGGAGCATTGTCCTTCTCCTTCGGCCACAAGGGGTTCCTCAATGGGTAGAATATGACCAATACCCATTCTTCTTATGGCTTGGGGAGGAATTTCATCACCTACATTACAAGTACCACTTTGCTCAACTTGGGAGCCATTATTTTCGTCAAACTCTACGTTACATGTCTCCTCAATGAGTCCGGTGGACTTGTTGAGAACACGGTAAGCATGAGAGTTTCTAGCATAACCAACAAATATGCCCTCATAAGCTCTAGCCTCAAATTTAGACAAACGAACACCTTTCTTGAGAATGAAACACTTACACCCGAACACCCGGAAGTACTTGAGGTTGGGCTTGTTACCGGTGAGTATTTCATAATGAGTCTTGTTCAAGCCCTTGCGGAGATAGAGCTGATTGGATGCATGACATGATGTGTTGATGGCTTCGGCCCAGAAGTTGTATGGAGACTTGAACTCCGCCATCGTGGTCCTTGCCGCATCCATCAACGTCCGGTTCTTCCTCTCTGCGACACCATTTTGTTGAGGGGTATATGGTGCAGCATATTGATGCTTGATCCCCTCATCACTGAGAAACTCATCCAAGGTGTAGTTCTTGAACTCGGTGCCATTGTCACTTCTTATTGTCAAGATCTTTGCATCATGTTGATGTTGAGCTTCATTTGCAAAGTCGATGACGGTTTGTTGAGTCTCACTCTTTCTCTTGAAGAAATATACCCAAGTGTATCTTGAATAATCATCCACAATCACCAAGCAATACTTTCTACCTCCAAGACTATCAAACGATGGGGGCCCAAAGAGATCCATGTGAAGGAGCTCCAAGGGTCTCTTAGAATAGATGATGGTCATGGGAGGGTGAGCCTTCTCATGAAGCTTTCCTTCAATACAAGCACTGCAAGCAGGATCTTTGGAAAAACTAACATTCGTTAGTCCACGGACATGGTCCCCCTTGAGAAGACTTTGCAAAGATCTCATATTGACGTGGGCTAAACGGCGATGCCAAAGCCATCCGACGTCAACTTTAGCCATTAGGCATGTCGCGGTCTTAGTGGGTCGCTCCGAAAAGTTTATCGCATAGAGACTGTTCTCGACATGCCCAACAAAGTCTACTTTAAGAGTCTTGCTACACAAGAGGGCCACGGTATCAATGTCAAAGAAAGTGGCAAAGCCCATGAGTGCAAGTTGATGAACGGAAAGTAAATTGTATGCCAGGGACTCAACAAGCATGACTTTCTCGATCGTTAGATCATGAGAAATGACAACCTTGCCAAGACCCAATACCCTAGAATGTGAGGCATCACCCCACTCGACATTGGTGGGCATAGATGGAATCTTTTGCATGTCCACCACCAAGTTCTTGCTCCCGGTCATATGATTTGTTTCTCCACTATCGAGCAACCATGATCCCCCACCGGAAGCAAACACCTACAAGAGATCAATGCCTGGTTTTAGGTACCCATTTAGTAATGGGTCCTTTGATGTTAGTAACAAGGGTCTTAGGAACCCAAATAGACCATTCAATGTACTCGTAAGGAGAACCAACAAATTTAGCATAAACATGTCCATCACTAGCACGGCACAACACATATGATGGGTTAAAGTCGCCGACTTTGTTGGAGGAGATGGTTTTGCCCTTTTTGACGTCAACGCCCTTCACATTTTCCTTCTTCTCCTTAGGAGCACCCTCTCCCTCTTTCACAAAAGTTTGCTTGAGAGGAGGAGGTCATTTGGTCTTGTCGTTCTTCTTCTTGTTCTTGGACTTGGGTGCAAACCCAATTCCCTTCTTGGCCACAACCTCCTTTTGATTGATCAAAAGGTCGTTTAGGTTCTTCTCACCTTGAATGCATGTCACAAGGCCTTTCTCAAGTTGATCCTTCAACTTGGCATTCTCTTCCACAAGATTCACATGCTCACAACACGGGTTAGTAGCATATGCATTATCAATTAATACCATATGAGGGAAGGTGGCCTTTTCCTTGGTTAGCTTAACTTGGAGTTGAGCATGAGACTCCTTGAGGTTAGCGTGAGCACCCTTCAAGACCTTGTGGGCCTTGTCAAGTACATCAAACTCCTTCTTGAGTCTAGCATGATCAACCCCAAGTTTAGCCTTCTCGGAAGTTAGCACTTGAGACACGACAAGAGCATGATCAAGATCTTTCTTTAACTTAGCATGGTCATCGTTGTATGACTCCTCAAGAGTCAAACGATGCCCACGCTCTTCCTCAAGAGCATTAGAGAGATCGGATATCTCATCGGCATAGTCACGACTCTGACTTTCCATCTTAGAGATGGTTTCTTCGTGAGCCTCGATCATGTCATTGGCTTCACCAAGTTGTTCCAAGAGAGCAACAAAGTGCTTCTTGGATTTGCCCTTGAGCTTACTCACAAATGACTCAAATTCATTCAATTCCTCATTAGACCCATCATGTTCATCAATGCAACCCTCCAAAGAGGGATTAGTAATGATGGTGGTTTTGATGTTGGGGGTTACCTTGTTAGAGGCTTTAGCCATGAGGCACTTGGCGGTGATGTTCTCGTTGGGTGAATCAAAGAGAGACACCCGGGGAGTGGTAGCAATGGCAACGGAGGCCATGGCCATTGCTTCTCCATTTTCATCATCATCGTCATCCTCATGGTATTCTTCTTGAACCACCAACCCACGAGTAGGAGTCTTCTTGGTGAAGTTGTTCTTGTTGGGGAAGGACTTGGCTTTGTCTTTTCGGATGAACTTGCCACCATTGTCTTCCCGCTTCTCGTAAGGACAATCCGCAACGAAATGGCTCACATTGCCACAGTTGAAACAAGTTCTAACTCGTTGCTTGCCCTTGAAGCCACTTGAGTTGTTCTTGTTGAAGTTGGGCCTTGAATTCTTCTTGCTCCAAAATTGTCTTGAAGCAAGAGCCATGTCACTACAAGAAATATGTCAACTTGTGACCACCACTATTGGTCACTAAATGGTCACTGTTTTCAATTTGTGACCTTTTTCTGACCAAAAACATAAGGTCAAAAGCTGGCCGTCGTTAGCTGACTATAGCGACCTTTCTTCTCGAATGGTCGTAGACATTTATGACCAAAAAAGGTCATAGATTTTACGACCAATTTTTTTGGTCACTAGCAATCCGACCACACCACGTCAGATCCACCGTGGCAAGCTGACGTAGCAGAATTACGACCAAATGAAAAGGTCGTAAAATAGAATCAACCCGGTCCATTTGAGCCGTCTACATGGGCCAAGCCCAATAATTCGGCCCATTTAAGTTTTTTTTCTCTCTTTATTTTGCTTATGTGTATGGGCCTGGCCCAATAATTTGGCCTTTTATTTTCTGGGAATGGAGCCTTTTTCTGATGAATTTTTTTATAGTCCACTATTGTTTTGGGCCACAACCTTTTTGGTCTAGTTCGAATTTGGGCCTTGGCCTTTTTATTTTCTGCTATGCAGCCTTTTATATTATTATTTTTTACAGTCATTTCTTTTTTTAGGCCCAAGGCTTTTTGGTCTAATTCTTGTTTGGGCCTTGGGCTTTTTAGAGCCCAAGTTCTCATTTTGCATAACTATAAACAGAAAGGCCCAGGTGCACAAGTGATCCACAAAATGATCGACATAACTTCACATAACTTCACAGGTTCACAAGATCACATAACTTCACAGGTGCTCTAGTTTAAACAGCAAAATGCAACAGCTCAGAGCTCAGCTCAACTCAAAGACAAAGAGGGCCATCAAACTACCTTAGCTCAACCACAGCACAGCCATCAAACTACCTTAGCTCCAAAGAGAGCCATCAAGTGGGCTAACTTCTCTTCCTGTTCTTGAGACTTCTTGCGCAGCAACTCAAGTTCCTTGTCGCGTGCAGCTTCAGATTCTTCCGCCTTCATCTTGATTGCCATCAATTCTTCTTGCACTAGTTCATCTTGAAGCTCGGACCTCTCCAGCTTCTGCTCAAGGTTACAAACATGAGCAAACACTTCAGCAGTTGCTTTGCGGGAGTTGTTCCTAGATGACTGGAGCCCAACATTTGTGAGGAATGTGCTTTGCTTGACAGATTTCAACAGCACTTCTTCGACAATTTGAACAGTAGACTTTGGCTCTTCACCTTCTGGTACCGGCGCGTCCTTCATTTCTTCCATCTCAAGCTAGCATATGGAGGAAAATGATAGGCATTAGTGGAGAAACCAAACCAGCACACAAATGGATTATTTGAAGTAACCAAACCAGCACACAAAATCTATACAAGAAGATGGTGACTAGTAACCTGGAGAGATGCAATTGGAACAATATGATCACTTCATTAAGCCTAGAATGGTGGTTCTATATAAGGCTTCCTGACTAACATTCAGATCAAATTTCATCATGTCATAAAAAAGGCAAAAAATAGCATCAAAGCATGGAACACAACGTGTGTGAATCTAACAGCATGGAACTATCTTCATTAAGCTGTTCTAATATCTTCATTAAGCCTAGCATCAAACAGCATCAAAGCATGGAACTGGCTCCGAATCAAACAGCATCAAATCATCAAAGCATCAAACAGCATCAAAGCTGGCTGTGAATCAAACATGGCATGGAGTGACTTACTATAGCAGCCTTGTCTGGCTCCAAAAACCCGTGCTTCTTGCTGTTGTGGGTGGCCTTAAACAAGTCAATCGCAGACAGGTCCTCACCCTTACGCTCTTCTTTCTGAAATGTTTTTCAACAAAAATCAAAATGTTATTCAGCAAGAATCAGAAATGTTATCCAACGAGGATCAAACGGTAAGGTCTCTAGAGAAAAGTTCTCACAGTGGCAAAAATGTGTGTTGTGTAGTGCCTGGAACCAGTTCTCTGATTGTACACGACTTTTTCTCGATTCATCTTGCTCGACACACAGGTTCCCTACAAAAAAGCATACTGTCAGCATGATCTAGCACTAGCATATCATGTGTAGAACATAAAGTATCAAACAAAGCAGAGACAAACCTTGTGTCTTGGGGTAGACCACATCTCCACCAGAGCTTGCCATTCACCATCCGTCAGATCAGGTACCGGAGACTTGATGCTGACTTTATTTGCGGCTACGGTATCAAAATACTTCTTCTTGATCTGATGGCGTCTGTTCTTTGAACTTTTCTGTAGAATATCTTTGAACGCGGTCTTTATGGTCTCCGAGTCCGTGTTCATCTCAAAATTTGCCTACCAAGACAGCAAACAAAGTAGGAACAATATTAGTGATCACGCATAGGTGTAACAGAAAATAGATAGCACATTAACTATGAAACAAGTAGCTTACAACAACTTTCCCAAAGTAGTTCTCCAATAGACTAGCATTTTTTTGTATAGCTTGAAGTGAGGAAGAACCGGAAGATGGCTTCTTGCAACGAGTCCACACTTAGAAGCAAGCTTTGCTGACTACAGAGGCTTCTCTGGACGCTTCATCCCTTCGGAAATTTGGATAGGCACCGTGCTACCAAGCGACTTGGTGATCCTCTCTAGCCCTTTGCCCTTTCTAAGTCTAGTCTTGGTAGTCATTGCATCTGAAAATCAAATTGAACTCATAAATCAGAATAGAAATCGACAAATGCAGGAATCGACAAAAGCATACATGATCATTCCATTTGGAAAATGCACTAGTAAAAGATAGCATTGCAAAGGTCAACTTGCCTGATTGAAGCACAAGCTGCTGTTCTTCTTCATTGATGACAGCATTCCTGTCAATAGAAGGTGCAACAGGGCTGAGGTCTGTGTGGACAGTGCCTGCTTCATCAATGCAGATGGTTCCTCCTACATCTACGCAGACAGTGCCACTTCCATCCATGCTGAGAGTGGTTCCTTCATCCATGGGCGGCAACTCATCACCCATTTGAACCGAGGTCTCAGAGTCCATGCGCAACAGACTTTCCTGATGGTCCATCGCAGTCGCCATCTTTGCTTTCTGCATTGTGACTCTATCAAGGGCAGGTTCATCAGGTTCCAGGATCCTCTTTTTTTGTCCTAGAGCTGGGGCCATCACCCTTCCTAGAGGCATTGCAGCAGATGTTTCTGAGCTCTTCTTCTTGCTGACTGTCTTGTTAACACCAGGCCTCTTTGTCCTAGATTCCTTCAATGCCTCGTATAAACAGCACGGAAAAAAGCATTAGATCACAAGAGAAATATGTGAGCACAAGGAATAACATAGCATAAAAGAACCCCAGCCCTCCAAGCAAGACAGAGTTTGCACCTTAACAGTCTTGCTCACTACAACATCATCCACTTCCTCTCCATCAATAACTTCATCCTCCTTAGGATTGTACTCTGGGTCATCATTGATAACTCCACTACCTTCTTGAACCTCATCACTTCTACCTTCTCGTACATCATTTGTTTTCCTAATCATCGACGCTATTGCACCGATGCAAAGGGTCTAGAATATCTGATTGTTTCTCATGATATTTCTAGCCCTAACCTTCTCGTACTCGGTGAGAGGCTCTTCTTTGCATGATAAAGGAAACGTAACTATTAGGTAAATGTTTGGAATGCATGGACAGACAGCCAAACATATCTTATGAAATTTTGTTATCATTTAATCCTAGTTATTCAAGTAAGGAAGCCTAACAGCACACAGGCACAATTAAGCCAACTTATTCAGATTGCAGCAATACATTTCACTTAGCATATTAAGACACAGATTTTATGAAACTGACAGTATAACCACAAGGAGCAAGTTGCATACCAACGGTTGGCCTCACGTTTGACCTTGTCATCCTTGCCATGGATGATCTTGAGGTGGTGCTTGCAAAATAGAATAAACAACAATCAGATACAACAGGGATAAAGTAAAATGATGCACTTGTATCAATAAAGGAAAGCATTTGGACCATCATGCACATACATGTAATACATGTGAAACAAACTTGATGGATCAACAATACAGTGATCTAGTGTTATTAATTAAGCAAACATGTAAGTGCACTAAACAAGCATGCATGTACACTGGAAAGATATGAAGCATCTCTTAATATCTTCACTACATCAAGCAGGAGGTAGTAATGTACATCAAGAAATCTTCCTAGTGCCTCATATAAAGTACACAACAAGCATGCAAAGTGCTAGTAGTACTGCTGATGCAAACCCTAACCATATGTATGCTAGCAAGCAACTGAATTGAAGCAAAGTATATATGTGAAGCAATGCATTAGCAGTAATATATGTGAAGCAAACTACATCAAGTTAAGTGAATTAAGTTTGTGGTACCAGAGACAAGAACAGAACTCACATGTATTACAATTATATATAGTTGGATACAAATACAGTGCACACGAATTATACTTCAATAATGTGGATTAGCAAAAACAACTATTTACAACAATTACTTTTATGTTTTAACTTGCAATTTTATCCATGTACCTGCAATCATCTATAAGCAAATGAATTACTCAATTGTTTTCCCTAATGGAGGCAAGCTTATGCATTCAGAGCAACTGATTGCCCAACAGATGATGAATAAAGAAGCAAGCAGTGTTAACAATAATAGTAGGCCTTGAAATCATGCTTATGCAGGCAATTTAGAAGAGTATATCATGAGGACCTTCAAAACAACTAGATGTTGCCACTGGTAAAGCATGAAACAACTATACTTGCAGAAGTACAAAAGCAGATGAAAAAACTATACTCACCTATTGATTATGTTGCCTCTACACACCAAACATGGCTACAGACTAGAAGAACACAAATTCAGACATTTCGACAATTAGAATCAACCTTTTATATTAAAACACCAAAAATTATCTAGCACCAATGTTGTATATATTAAAACCAGTCATACTGCCTTAACACACCAGGAATTCCAATACCATAGTAAGTACTAAGGAATCTCTTGTTCACTGGAAAGAAGAACACAAGCTTCATGCACATATCATAAAAGAAGAACACTGCTACAAACCCCATGGGCACAACATAAAAGAAGTCTTCTACTTGAACAATCAGGATGGGCGTGCAACAAGAACCCTAACCCCATCATGTTCTAGCCACGAACCAGAGGGAGATCATCCCCACGAACCCCATGAAACCTAACCCTGACCCCATGAACCCTAACCCTAACCCCATGAACCAGACGGAGATCCTAACCCTAGAAGATCCTAACCCTAGAAGATCCTCACCCTAGAAGATCCACCGAACCAGAGGGGAGATGGATCCAGCAGAGGAAGGGAGATGGATCCACCGAATATCGAGGGAAGATGGAGAAGTACCTAGGGGCGGATGATGTTGATGATGCAGCGGTGGTCGTCGTCGATGTAGCCGCCGCCGTCGTTGATGTAGTCGATGTAGCCGCCGTCGTCGTCGATGTAGTCGATGTAGCTGCTGTCCTCGTCGATGTAGTCGATGTAGTCGATGTAGCCGAGGGGAGGGGATTCATCATCGGGGAGGGCGGCATGACGCGGTGTGGCGGCACGTAGCAAGGGAGGGAGTGGGGCGGCGGGGCGGCACGGAGGAGGGAAGGGAGTGGGGCGGCGGCGTGGCGGCGCGGAGCAGGGGAGGGAGTGGGGCGGCGGCACGGAGCAGGGGAGGGAGGGGAATGGAATGGGGAAATTTTGGGGAGTGGGAGGGGAGGATCCCGCGTGTTTAGTGGGAGAGGCGTGGTGGGTCCCGAATGGTAGTGGGAGAGAAGTGGTGGGAAATTTTCGTGGGGTGGGAGGGAAAATTTGGTGCTAGGAGGGAAATTTTGGTGGGGTGGGAGGGAATTTTTCACTAGTTTTTAGAGGTTTTGAGGCAGAAAAAATAGGGTTTTTTTGTAAACCTTGTAGAAATCATGGTTAAAATCATACCGAGTAGCTCAAGAAAACATCCGTATTGCAAGTTTAGTATTTTTCCTAGTTGGTAGGCCACATTTGATGATGTGATGCGGAGGTCTCCCATTTTTTTAATTTTTTTTGAATTTTTTACGGTGTTTTCAAAAACCGGCCGATTTCGTCGCGGCGGCCGTCCGTGGCTAGGGTTTGAGCCATGCCAATCTGTTGTCGATTCTGTGATGAAATGCCTACTTGTGAAGCTAAAATGCATTTTTGGCAAAAATAACGGGCAAGCTATGGAGGACCCGCAGTTCAAATTCCAGTCGGTTCCAGCTGAATCGGCCCAAGGTGGTCTGAATTGCCGGGAGTAGCTACGAGGGTCGGAAATGCATGCTTTTTGGCGACCGTCCGTAAAATATGGTCTACTTTGAGATAGACATGGAATGGCGCCGTTAGGGGTGACCCTCCTTGTAGTCGCTTCACGAAAAACGCATGTCTTTAGCATTCAAAAAATGAAAAACGGTTTTTCTTGTTAAACAAGTTGGAACCTCGCTTTGGCAACATTGTTTGCCATCACAAGACGGAGGCATGCGCCAAATTTGGGCATATTATCAGAAACTATTCATCGGATGCGGCCATATCATTGCTAGTTTGGCTTGAAAGCCATGAATCTTCGTTCATGGTAGGTCGTTTTTGAGAATACTTTTTCAAGAAAACATCTGTATTGCAAGTTTAGTATTTTTTCTAGTTGGTAGGCCACATTTGATGATGTGACGTGGAGGTCTCCCATTTTTTTGATTTTTTTTGAATTTTTTACGGTGTTTTGAAAAACCGGCCGATTTCATCGCGGTGGCCGTCCGTGGCTAGGGTTTGAGCCATGCCAATCTGTTGTTGATTCTGTGATGAAATGCCTACCTGTGAAGCTAAAAAGCATTTTTGGCAAAAATAACGGGCAAGCTATGGAGGACCCGCAGTTCAAATTCTAGTCGGTTCCAGCTGAATCGGTCGAAGGTGGTCTGAATTGCCGGGAGTAGCTACGATGGTCGGAAATGCATGCTTTTTGGCGACCGTCCGTAAAATAGGGTCTACTTTGAGATAGACATGGAATGGCGCCGTTAGGGGTGACCCTCCTTGTAGCCACTTCACGAAAAACGCATGTCTTTAGCATTCAAAAATTGAAAAATGGTTTTTCTTGTTAAACAAGTTGGAACCTCGCTTTGGCAACATTGTTTGCCAACACAAGACGGAGGCATGTGCCAAATTTGGGCATATTATCAGAAACTATTCACCGGATGCAGCCATATCATTGCTAGTTTGGCTTGAAAGCCATGAATCTTCGTTCATTGTAGGTCGTTTTTAAGAACACCTTTTCAAGAAAACATCCGTATTGCAAGTTTAGTATTTTTGCTAGTTGGTAGGCCACATTTGATGATGTGACGCGGAAGTCTCCCATTTTTTTGATTTTTTTTGAATTTTTTACGATGTTTTCAAAAACCGGCCGATTTCGTCATGGCGGCCGTCTGTGGCTAGGGTTTGAGCCATACCAATCTGTTGTCGATTCTGTGATGAAATGCCTACCTGTGAAGCTAAAAAGCATTTTTTGGCAAAAATAACGGGCAAGCTATGGAGGACCTGCAGTTCAAATTCCAGTCGGTTCCAGCTGAATCGGCCGAAGGTGGTCTGAATTGCCGGGAGTAGCTACAAGGGTCAGAAATGCATGCTTTTTGGCGACCGTCCGTAAAATAGGGTCTACTTTGAGGTAGACATGGAATGGCGCTGTTAGGGGTGACCCTCCTTGTAGCCGCTTAATGAAAAACGCATGTCTTTAGCATTCAAAAAATGAAAAACGGTTTTTCTTGTTAAATAAGTTGGAACCTCGCTTTGGCAACATTGTTTGCCATCACAAGACGGAGGCATGCGCCAAATTTGGGCATATTATCATAAACTATTCATCGGATGCGGCCATATCATTGCTAGTTTGGCTTGAAAGCCATGAATCTTCGTTCATGGTAGGTCGTTTTTGAGAACATTTTTTCAAGAAAACATCTGTATTGCAAGTTTAGTATTTTTGCTAGTTGGTAGGCCACATTTGATGATGTGAAGCGGAGGTCTCCCATTTTTTTGATTTTTTTGAATTTTTTACGGTGTTTTCAAAAACCGGCCGATTTCATCGCGGCGGCCGTCCGTGGCTAGGGTTTGAGCCGTGCAAATCTGTTGTCGATTCTGTGATGAAATGCCTACCTTGTAGCCGCTTCACGAAAACACGCATGTCTTTAGCATTCAAAAATTGAAAAATGGTTTTTCTTGTTAAACAAGTTGGAACCTCGCTTTGGCAACATTGTTTGCCATCACAAGACGGAGGCATGTGCCAAATTTGGGCATATTATCAGAAACTATTCATCGGATGCAGCCATATCATTGCTAGTTTGGCTTGAAAGCCATGAATCTTCGTTCATTGTAGGTCGTTTTTAAGAACACCTTTTCAAGAAAACATCTGTATTGCAAGTTTAGTATTTTTGCTAGTTGGTAGGCCACATTTGATGATGTGACGCGGAAGTCTCCCATTTTTTTGATTTTTTTTGAATTTTTTACGATGTTTTCAAAAACCGTCCGATTTCGTCATGGCGGCCGTCTGTGGCTAGGGTTTGAGCCATGCCAATCTGTTGTCGATTCTGTGATGAAATGCCTACCTGTGAAGCTAAAAAGCATTTTTGGCAAAAATAACGGGCAAGCTATGGAGGACCCGCAGTTCAAATTCCAGTCGGTTCCAGCTGAATCGGCCGAAGGTGGTCTAAATTGCCGGGAGTAGCTACGAGGGTCAGAAATGCATGCTTTTTGGCGACCGTCCGTAAAATAGGGTCTACTTTGAGATAGACATGGAATGGCGCTGTTAGGGGTGACCCTCCTTGTAGCCGCTTAATGAAAAACGCATGTCTTTAGCATTCAAAAAATGAAAAACGGTTTTTCTTGTTAAACAAGTTGGAACCTCGCTTTGGCAACATTGTTTGCCATCACAAGACGGAGGCATGCGCCAAATTTGGGCATATTATCATAAACTATTCATCGGATGCGGCCATATCATTGCTAGTTTGGCTTGAAAGCCATGAATCTTCGTTCATGGTAGGTCGTTTTTGAGAACACTTTTTCAAGAAAACATCTGTATTGCAAGTTTAGTATTTTTGCTAGTTGGTAGGCCACATTTTATGATGTGAAGCGGAGGTCTCCCATTTTTTTGATTTTTTTTGAATTTTTTACGGTGTTTTCAAAAACCGGCCGATTTCATCGCGGCGGCCGTCCGTGGCTAGGGTTTGAGCCGTGCAAATCTGTTGTCGATTCTGTGATGAAATGCCTACCTTGTAGCCGCTTCACGAAAAAACGCATGTCTTTAGCATTCAAAAAATGAAAAACGGTTTTTGAATTTTTTATGGTGTTTTCAAAAACCGTCGGATTTCGTCACGGCAGTCGTTCGTGGCTAGGGTTTGAGTCATGTTTTTAGCATTCAAAAAATGAAACTTATATTATTTCATACATGAGGATGCACAAAAACCCATAATTTTATCTTTCATCCATGAGCACGCATAAAAAATTTCAATTCCCATCAATTACCAAACTAAATATTCATTGTTAAGAAATTGACATGTTTAGATGACACTGTCATACAACATCCATGAGCATGCACAAAATTAAACCTGACATACTTAACATTGACAAGATTAAACCCAACATGCTTAACATTGCCACTTCATTTTCTTAACATCTTCACTCCTCCTTCTTCTCCTTCATCAACCTGATGCGCTCAGAGTGGCGAATCCCAACGCGGATGTACTCCTCTACCACAATTGGCATGGTCTTGTCACCCAGCTGTGGAATCACCGACGCCACTACCATCGCGAGGTCATCGTTAGGCACCACCATCGCGAGGTTAGCGTCAGGCACCACAATCACGAGGTCGTCGTCAGCCACCACCATAGCAGGGTCATCGTCAGCCACCACCATAGCAGGGTCGTCGTCAGCCACCACCATAGCAAGGTCATCGTCAGCCACCACCATAGCAAGGTCGTCATCCCTGCTCTGCTCGTCTTCTTGCCCACTCTGCTCCTCAGCATCCCTGCTCTGCTCCTCGTCATCCCCGCTGCTGCTGCCACTGCCTGGCCAAATGCAAAAAAGTGTGAACATGGTGTTGTCGTCGTGCTGGTAGAGGAAGCCAAAAGGACAGGAAGAAGAGAGGCAGAGAGCTTACTCGCATCGTCGTCGTGCTGGTAGTACATGCGGCACATGGTGTTGTCGAACATCTTCACGGTGAACATGGCGTCGCCGTCGCAGCGGAACACAAGGAAGTACCTGAGCTGTAGCTCATGGGCGCGGGCGAAATGCTCCCAGCCGGGCCCTAGGTACATGTGGCCTTCACCATCGAACACCACCGACACGTCCCACAGCCTGTGAAGCCCGCTGCCGGCCTCCCGCAGCTTCACTTGGTGGGGCTCACGGCCAGCGAGCATCTTCGCAAACGTGTCAGGAAGCCTCTGAGTGAGGGTCAAGCAGTGGTTAATTGTGGCAATGAAGCACTAGACAGCAGAGTGATGATAAAGAAATGAGTGATGATAAACATACCTGCCTACTACAAGATTTCTCAATTACGATCTCGAAGAACTTGAAACCTTCCAAGCCAGCCATCTCACTTCTGTGAAAAGCAGCATTGTAAATTAAACAACAGGACTGGACAGAAATAGGAAACAAGCACTTCAAAATAGTAGAATAATTACTACATGTGGCAAAAACATCGACAGCAACAGCAACAGCACTAAAACCTACTATAAAAGGACCAGAACACAACTCGAAGCATATCTACTATAAATGAACATTGTTGCATATCTATAAATGAACATATCTGAACACTGACATAAATGACAAAAAATATCCCTATCTAAACCCAACCAAAAATGTAGCCCCAACATATACCCTGCTCAAATAGGCAGCTAATGCTTTCAAACAGTCAACAAGGAAACTTATCTCGACTACAAATGAAACAGAACAGGCCCAAGTTTCAGAACCAAACTAAGAATGAAACTTATCAAGACAGACACCAACAAATCTTACACAACCTAATCCAATACAAAATGTGCCAGCAGACAACCTGAACCATGATGGTATATCAAAATGTAACCCCACTGATCAACATAATGTAGCCCCACTCATCAAATCTGTCACTGAGCATCATCAAATCTATCACTGAGCATTCCTGATACTTTAATTAAACACAACCTAGTGCATCTAACCCCAACCAAAAATAACAAAAATTCCTCATGGCAAGTCAAACCTACACTCCACTAGTATAGTACTACATGGAAACCAAGCTAGGCGCCCAAAATTAAGATCAGAAACACCAATTAGCTACTCCATCTCGTACTAAAAGAACCCTAATCTGCAAAGGGTGTTGTGGATCTCGTGGTTCTTTAGGAAGAGGAACCCTAATCAGTGCCACGGAACCCTAATCTAATCAATAGGAAGAGGAACAGGAAGGAGTCGGCGGATTCATAACTTAGGAGGCCGTCGTCGTCGCCGTCGATGGAGGAGTGGGTCGCTGTCGATGGAGGTTGTCACCGTCGATGGAGGAGAAGGGGATGCCGGTGGCGGAGAGGAGGAGTGGGTCGAGTGGATAATGGAGAGGAGTGGGTCAAGTGGAGAGGAAGAGTGGGTCAAGTGGAGGAGTGGGTCCACTTGTCAGCGAGTTCTGTATCTACTTCAGAAACTTCAGAACTTCAGAACTTCAGAAACTTCAGAAACTTCAGAAACTACTAATTAGACAGAAACTTCAGAACTTCAGAAACTTCAGAACTTCAGAACTAGTATTGCATCTACTTCAAAAACTTCAGAAACTACTAATTAGACAGAAACTTCAGAACTTCAGAAACTTCAGAACTGGATGTTTTTACCATTTGGTTGCCGCGGTGATGTGGTATACCAGGACGAGATCCTCCACGCATAACTGCAGAACTGCAGCCATTTGCGGAGGTTCGTCTTCCCTGCTTTACTCGACATCAACGCCGATCGACCGAGAAAGCATGCCGCCGAGCCTCCTCCTGATCTCGCGGATCCTCTTGTCAGCTTCATCTGGATTGCTGGTGCATATGACATCCAGCGCCTCCTTTAGGTGGGTATCAACCTTGAGCAGCACGGTGTAGTCCTTCTTCTGCCCGGGGACCGGAACATCGTCGTCGACCACCAGCGGCTCCTTGCCAGACGCCTCACCACGGTGATGCTTGGCAGACGGAGGGGAGTTGCTCCATGATGCCTCAGCCATTCTCTTGGCAGACGGAGGGGAGTTGCTCCACGATTCCTCCGCCATTGCCCTCCTGGCCAGCGATGGTGGAGGCACAGGGGAGTTGCTTGATGGTGGAGGCAGAGGGAGGTAGAGGGAGGAAGATGGAGCGGCAATGGAATGAGGAGGGAGGCAGAGGGAGGAAGATGGAGCGGCAATGGAATGAGGAGGGAGGCAGAGGGAGGAAGATGGAGCGGCAATGGAATAGGAGGGGAGTTACCTGGACGTGGGAAGAAAACCCCCTCTGCATCGTGGGGAGTTGCCAGTGGAGGGGAGACGTGGGGAGTTGCCTCGAAAACTCAAACGTCCAGGAGGGGAGAAGTGGGCCCTCGAAAACTCTGGAGGGGAGACGTGGGCCCTTTGGTTTCTCCTGTTTCTGAAACAAAACAAAAAAATAACAGCCATATTTTGCTCTAAAATTAATGATCACTGCAACCATATTAAGAGATCAATCTTCAAGCATTAAAACAGCACCAAGACAGTCACTGCAGGCATCCAAAATGGCACCAAAACAGCACCAAAACAACATCAGCCAAAACAGAAAAAAATGCCACCAGAATGGCACCAAAGTATCAGCCAAAATGGCACCGGAGTTTTAATGCACCATCTGCCTCTTCATCACCAAAGTCTCATGCATTTTGCTACCTGGAGAGAATTGTAGTAGAAAAACTACATCAGGATCACATCAACAAAAACTACAGAGAAGGTTGATCACCAATCAAAACAAGGAACATGCAGTAATAGTATAACCTTGATGTCCATTCGCTACTCATCATCGTCGATACGAAAACAAGGAACTCTATGCCCACTCCTGTTTTCCTCATCATCACTACAATATTGCAGCATAGTATGATCAGTTCGGTCTTCCTCATCCTCGCTCTCATGTCCATCCGCTACCACCTTTCTTCTTTTCTTGATGCCTTCAACTGTTGCAGCACCAACGATCACACGTTCCCGGTCCCTTCGCACTCTGCTTTGCACCGGAACTTCCATAGAGTCATCATCAGCTTGCAACGGAATTTCCATAGAGTCATCATCTTGGTATGTTAGTCCACCATCACCGGGGCCCTTTTCCACTTCAGTTTCAGTCACACTCCACAAGTGACAGTGCTGAAAGTTTTGCACAACTCGCCATTTTCCGTGCAAAAGAGTGTTTGGCAGATAAAACACCATTGTTGCTTGTGTTGTTACAATAAAGGGATCACTCTTATACCAGCACCTTGCAGTGTTGATGCTTTTGAAGTGGCCATCATATTTGACAAAAGAGTCTCTCTTCTTCTTGCTACCAAGCTCAAACCAGTCACAGTGAAATAAGACTACCGAGTGATGGATGCCTCCACTAGAGTTGAACTGCAACTCTATGATGCTTCTCAACTGACCATAGAAGTCAATGATCTCACCATCATGTGACCCCTCAGTGACGATTCCACTATTCTGTGTCTTCCTTTTTTCCTCGCGGTCAATGGTGTGGTACCGGACACCGTCAGCAATGCATGCTGAATACACTCTCACTCGCTTATCCGGTAAACATGCCAAAGCAAATAGATCATCACTGACCTTCTTCTCCTCATGCAACTTTCCAATCTGCACAAAATAAATCATTTAGAAAACAATGGTATTTAGCAATTGGTGAATAACACAGAAAACATAAAACATGTGGCTAAATATGTCACATGATTCTTAAACCACTTAGCAAACCCCTTGGCAACCCTTTTATCAACATGGATATTGCTTTCTTCCTAATTTAACTCTTCCTTGCATTTCCTGCAATGCCAACAAAACATGTGAATTAAAACATTAGGCTGGTGCCAACCCAAGTAAAAAAAAATATATATAATGAGTGCACAAGATATAACATACTCGATATATGGTAGAACCTCGGCGCAATTGCTGAGCACAAACCAAACCATCTTGTCATACTCATCACCAGCCTCCAAGTATTGTGAGGATCCAAGAAAGTTCACACCATGGTTGAAAACAGAGACATCACCACTTTGCGAATCAGACCGCTCTCTATTTCTGCCCGGCCGGTTCCATCTTGTTTCCACATCACCAAAGTATCTAGAGCAAAAATTCAAGCACTTGTCAACGACATATGCTTCAGCAATAGAACCTTCAGGTCTTGCCGTGTTTCGCACATAACGCTTACAAGTAAGCAGCCTTCTTTCGATTGGGTACATCCAACCGTATTGCACAGGGCCTCTAAGCATTGCCTCTTTTGGTAAGTGCACCGACAAATGGACCATCACGGTGAAGAAAGCTGGAGGGAAAATCTTCTCGAGCTTACAAAGAATAATTGGGATTTCTTTTTCAAGTCTTTCCAGGATAGTTAGCTTGAGTGTTTTGCAGCACAGTTCTCTAAAGAAATTTCCCATCTCAGCAACTGCTTCATATACATCCTTGTGCATGATTCCTCGGAGGCCCGCCGGTAAAATCCTTTGGAGGAGGATGTGACAATCATGGGTTTTCAGTACTGAAAGCATGAATCCATCAGAAGTAACACACTTTGCTAGGTTAGCAGCATAACCATCTGGAAATTTCACCACTCTTAGGAATTCACAGAATGCAAGCTTTTGTTCTTTACTCATTGTATACCATGCTCGTGGCATTTCAAATGAATCTTCATCTTCATTGTGTTGTAGATGCAAATCTTCTCTTATGCCCATGACCTCCAAATCAAGCCTAGAACTAACCGTGTCCTTTGTCTTCCCTTCAATGTTCAGAAACGTCCCTAGCAGATTCTCGCATATGTTTTTCTCAATGTGCATTACATCGAGATTATGCCTTAATTTCAGATCAGCCCAGTATGGCAGGTCCCACAAACAAGACCTCCGGTCCCAACATTGACCTTCCTCACGCTTTCTTTTCTTCGCCAGCTTTCCTGGTCTTGCATCTTTCACCTTTTCAAGTTGCTACTCCAGCTCTTCTTTAGTGAATTCAGTTGGCTTGTCACGGGTTTCATTCTCACCATTAAAATCTTTGATTCTTCGCCAGCGATGGTTTCGGGGAAGAAAGCGGCGGTGCCCAATATAGCAGATCTTGCTCCTTATTCTTTTTGAGCAAGGGTCTTTGTCACAATGGACACAAGCCTGATAACCCGCTGTGATCCTCCCAGACAGAGTGTGCAGAGCCGGGAAATCATGGATGGACCATATGATTGCAGCACGTAGATTGAACTTTTCTTCCGGACTCAAGGCAACGTATGTAGGTACACCAGTCCAGAGCTGGAGCAGTTCTTCTATGAGGGGATCCATAAAGACATCAAAATCCTTCCCTGGAGACTCTGGACCAGGGATAAGCAATGACATCATGAAGTTGGACTGATCCATGCATGCCCATGGTGGCAGGTTGTACGGCACCACAAAAACTGGCCACATGCTATAAGACGTGCTCATGTTCCCAAACAGATTAAACCCATATGTGGCAATGCCAAGTTTTATGTTTCGTGGATCTGCAGCAAAATCTAAATGTATATTGTCAAACTCTTTCCATGCCCCTCCATCCGCTGGATGACTCAGCTCATTGTCCATAGGTTGCCACTTCAGCTTGTGCCACTGTACCTCACGCGATGATTCCTTCGAGATGAACATCCGCTGTAGCCTTGGTATCAAGGGAAAATGCCTCAGTACCTTCTCCGGTATTGACTTCTTCCCATCAGCATCTTTCCACCTAGATGCATTGCATTTTGGATAGTTGTCATGCTTTGCTAAATCCTTCTAAAACAAGACACAATTATTTGGGCACACATGTATTGACACATAACCTAACCCCAGCCTGCGGATTATGCTCAATGCTTCATCATATGATCTGGGAACACAACTATCAGGGAATTGCAAGTTCAAAAGACGGAGTATTGCGTTGAATGCGGCATTGCTAATCCGGTAGAAATACTTGATGTGGAGTAACTTCACTGTGAAGGTAAATCTTGAAAATTTACCCCCTTCATGAGCTGCGCACTTTGCCTCCTCTAACACCTCATCAAACAACGACTTCTGTCCATCAGCACGATCTTCAGCATCGTACAAATCCTTCAATAGGTCAGGAATCCTATCATCCTCATGCCCATCCTCTTCCTCCAAAACAGCATTATCTCGCAAAACCTTTTCCATGAAATCAATGCCAGCATCACCACCACCCATCATATGAGGGGCCTCTGTATCAGCTTCAAAATGTTGAGGTTGACTGTCCAAAGGTTCTCCATGATATATCCATCTGTCATATGTGCTGGACATCCCATTAAGAAGCAGATGATCTTCCACTCTTCCTTGAGCCATTCTTGGACGGTTGAGGCATTCGCAGCATGGGCAAAGAATGTGAGCATCGTTGGCAAAAATTTCCTGAACAAATGCCATGAAATCATCAACTCCTTTCATATGTTCTTTCGAAAACTTTCTAACTCCTTTTCTAATCCAGCTTCTGTCCATCTGCCAAAGATAACAAATTGTTGCAACTTAGCAAATCAATCTAAGTGCATCAACATTAATTAATGAAAATGGATGGAAGTAATGGAAGATAAAATTCCAGAAATAATGTCTCTCTAGCCCAGTGGTAGCGAACAAGTTAAACAGCGTGAGGTCGTGGGTTCTAGTCCCCGCTAGTGCACATTTTTTAGGAATTAAAGCGCACATTTTTTAGGGAGTTAAACGCTCGCTTACCCACCTGTCAGTGGTTCACCCACCTGTCAAATGGTTCCCGCCTGTGAGTGTTGCTCTGTTCGATGCCACCTGGTCGGAAGGCCCCACTTGTCACTGATAGGAGAGAGCCGTGGTTTTATATAATGTATAGATAAGTTCCCATACCAAAGCAACAATCCCTCTCTAGCCCAGCGGTACCGAACGAGCGAAGCAAGCGCGAGGTCGTGGGTTCGAGTCCCCGCTAGCGCACATTTTTTGGGCGAATTAAGCACTCGACCCCTCCTGTCAAATGGGTCCTGCTTGTCAGTGTGTGCCCCGTCTGTTGTTGAATATTAATATTTAACCAAAAATTACACCTAGACAGTGACACATAAGCGAGGTTGCTGAGGTAGCTGCCTAATCATCCTAATTCATTCAAAATCAAGTGTAGTGACCATGTTATATTGGTCGTTATCAGCTAGGCGTGAGGCAGTGGACAGTGCTTCCCGCTTTATGACCATTTTCTGTAATGACATTATGACCTTTCTGACCAGAATGGTCATTATAGGGTAGGGTTTGGAGCCCCCCCCCCCAACATCTTTTGACCTATTGGTCTAAAATGGTCATGAATTTATGACCAATTCTTCCAGGGTCACTGACAAAAGGTCACTAGTTGACATATTTCTTGTAGTGTGTGCTCATGATAATCATATTTCGTGTCTTCGGAGTTTCTCTCCTCATCTTCCTCTTCTTCCTCTTCTTCCACAATAACCTTGGCCTTCAAGGCAAGGTTGGGCTTCTTTGCCCTTTGAGAACGGAGCACCGCATTGTCGGCGGTCTTGTTCAAGATGCTCATTGCAACGAACTCATCCAACACTTCACTTGAGGTCATGGAGTGGAAGTCCGGTCTTTGACGAATGACAGAGGACATGGCCTTGTTGTAGGGCATCATGGCCTTGAGGAACTTGCGCTTGATCCAATTGTCACCCGTGTCCTTGCTCCCATGATCTCGGAGTGAGACCGCGAGTTTGGTCACTCTTCGAAAGAGCTCACGAGGTTCTTCATCTTCTTTCATTGCAAACTCATCGGCTTCATGTTGCACCACTTCATAGTTGGAGCGTTGGATGCTAGCACTTCCTCGATAGAGGGACACAACGCATTGCCATGCGTCTTTGGCCATGGCATGGGGCCAAAGATGAGGGAGATCTTTGGGAAGGATTGCATCTTGAATGATGAAGAGAGCACTCTCATTGAATTGATTATCCACCACTTCTCTCGGGGTGAAGTTGCTTCGATCATGTGGATAGAAACCTTCTTCAATGATTCTCCAAAGATTAGTATTCACATAATTTAAATGACGCTTGAAGCGATACACACAAGAATCAAAATCCTCATTTTTTACAATCTTAGGAGGAGGACCGGCATGATTTAAATGAGTAGAGGGAATCGGTCCTCCATAAATTGGCGGTTCCACATGGGCAAAGATTCCGGTGCCATCTCTACCACTAGTAGAGGGACCCTTCTCACTATTAGCTTCCCCCTTGTCGGAGTTAGCATCTTTCACCTTGTTAGTGGGATCACCCACTTTCAACGGCGAGGTAGGTAGTTTAAGTCCTTCTAAGAATTTATTAAACATGCTTTCTACCATGGTTGTCATGGAGATTTTCAATGTGTCCAAGGCCACATTGAATTCCTCACGGGACACCATGGTTTCCCATCACCCGTAGACGAGATCGGATTCACACCGGAGTGTTCCTCCTCCTCATGGTCTACGGTGTCAACCATACTCTTCGGACGGCAAAGTCCTTAATAAAGAGACGAGGCTCTGATACCAATTGAAAGGATCGATATAGTTGACTAGAGAGGGGGGGGGTGAATAGGCAACTAACAATTTTTAGCTTTTCTTTACCAAATTAAACTTTGCATCAAAGTAGGTTGTCTAGATATGCAACTAGGTGAATAACATATATGATGCAACAACAACAAGCAAACGAACAAGCAAGGGATACAGCACAAGTAAGCTCGCAAAAGTAAAGGCGCGAGATAACCAAGAGTGGAGCCGGTGGAGACGAGGATGTGTTACCGAAGTTCCTTCCTTTTGAGGGGAAGTACGTCTCCTTTGGAGCGGTGTGGAGGCACAATGCTCCCCAAGAAGCCACTAGGGCCACCGTATTCTCCTCACGCCCTCATACAATGCGAGATGTCGTGATTCCACTATTGGTGCCCTTGAAGGCGGCGACCGAACCTTTACAAACAAGGTTGGGGCAATCTCCACAACTTAATCGGAGGCTCCCAACGACACCACAAAGCTTCCCCACAATGGACTATGTCTCCGAGGTGACCTCAACCGTCTAGGGTGCTCAAACACCCAAGAGTAACAATATCCTCTAGGGATAAGTGGGGGGAATCAAATTTCTCTTGGTGGAAGTGCAGATCGAGGCTTCTCAACTAATCCCGAGCAAATCAACAAGTTTGATTGGCTAGGGAGAGAGATCGGGCAAAAATGGAGCTTGGAGCAACAATGGAGCTTTGAGGTGGAAGAGGTGGTCAACTAGAGGTAGGAAACAACCCTTTTATAGCTATGGAAAAGATCCAACCGTTATCCACATGTCCAGCCCGTGACATGCGGTACTACTGCTCCAGGAGCGCGGTACTACCGCAAGGCCATGCGGTACTACCATGAGGGACCATGGTACTTCCGCGGCAGCAACAGAGACTAGAATCTGCCTGACTAAGAGCAGTACTTCCGTGGGCGCGGTAGTACCGCTCCCCCTTGCGGTACTACCGCAAGGCAGGAAAGTCCTAGCCTACGAAGGGCGCGGATGAATAAAAATACATCCGTGTCTACTTCCGCTGGAAAAGAAACAATGCAAATATCCGACGCGGTACTACCGCTAGGGAGCGGTACTACCGTATGGCAGCTGAACCAGGCCGCGCGCGGTACTACCGCGCACGAAGCGCGGTACTACCGTGGAGGCGCGGATGTAAAAAATTACATCCGCTCCTACTACCGTGATGCAGCAGTACAAGGCATGAGGGCCACGGTACTATGACTCCAGGGGAGCAGTACTACCGTTGGCACCCGCGGTATTACCGCGCGCGACCTGCGGTACTATCGTGGGGGCGCGGATGTAAAAAATTACATCCGCCCCTACTATCGCACCGCAGCGGCAGTAGGCCTGGGAGCCACGGTACTAAGACTCCAGAGGAGCGGTACTACCGTGGGCTCCTGCGGTACTACCGCAGGAGCTTGCGATACTACCGCTCCAGAGAGCAGTACTACCGCAAGTTCAGCAATAGCCGCCAGGATAAGCACAAAGAGGATAACCGAGGGAAGCTCCAAAGTGCAAGGGAAGGGTGGAGACAAGGAGGGAAACGTGTACGTGATGATTCCACCCGAACCTTTTCGACGCGGACCCCCTCTTAATAGTACGGGTCTCCTACGAATCAAATCCACCAAAAAGAAACGTAGAACAACGCCGTCTTCAATAGTCTTCGAGGGGCACCGAATCGTCTCGTGCCTAGTGATGAAGCGTCTGAGAAACTCAAGGCACACGATTATTCCGCAAAAGCATTGTCATCAATCACCAAAACACCTTAGGGATAAATATGCCCTTACAGTGAGGTTATCTCAAAAAAAAACTCACTTGAACAAGAGAGCTCCTTAAAAAATTGTTTACCAAGTCAAAATTAGGACCCTAATCCAAAACCAATGTCCTCAATTGAATTAGAGGCCTTCACCCCTAGGGAGCTTAGTGATATAGTAGATAGACTAGCAGCTTTAGCGGTAAGCCTTGCCCAAAAGAAGAAGAAAATCATAGCAATAAATAAATTACTATAAGCTAGCAAGTGTTTATTTAGCAATTCTTCGAAATGTAGGATTGAATAATATGGATATGTAAAATGTAGCTCAAGCTCTGATGCTTCTAGATTAACATTTAAAAAAAATAGGTAATTTTTGGGCAACAAATATGCTCCTGTGTTCTATCTACGTGTAAAAGTTTGTTAATAAGTAAAGGGATGTCATTCATTGTGCTATTAAGAAACAAACAAATTTGATGCTATGAAGAAAGTTCAGAAAATAAGCATTTCAGAGTATCAAATTGCCTTTTTTTTTGCCCATAGCACCACGAGTATCATGTATTTTTGAAAATTTGCATATCGTTAGAACCTAGAAGACACAGACATGAATGTCGCGAATAAAAATAATATTATTATTTGTTTTTCATTTCTAAATTGTGTTGACTTATATTGGTTTCTCAAGCTTCATAAAAAGTTATCACTTGGGGATGGTACCAAACATATTACTTTAATTACTTCCAATACAGTATATTCAGAAACTTCGACATAATTGTTCTTTCCGAGACAAATCCACACGTTTCAAACATCCGGCTATTAGTTTTCAGATGTTCAAACATCCAACTTAGAATGAGAGAGCAGTTTAGCGATTCTGAGTTTGCGGTATGTTGTTCCAGCCATCATATCTTTTTGGTTATTGTGGCCGTAAAACTTTTGCTGATCCAAATTTTGCCGACTCTACTAGAGCTGCTGCTATACTGGTTCCTCGAGTTTCATAAAAAGTCATCGCTTTGGCATAGTACCCAACATACAGCTTTAATTTCTTGGACGTGTCTACCGAGCGGCTGATCGCTCGATAGGAATCCGTGGCGGCTTCTCCATTTTTAGTATGTTTTTGTCTTAATCAAACAAATTAGGAATTATTTTGTCCTCCTAGCCAGAAAAAGACAAAGACTACACGACATGTTTAACCAGAATTGCAAAAGCACACACACGAACATGTGTGAACGCATTTAATTCAGATTTAAATTTTTTAAAAAAGCCATAACTTTTGAATGAAAAGTCGAAATTAAGATCCGCTTTCACTGCTGAAATCCTCGCGATGTGCTCTTCGAAACTAGATCCCACATGGATATGTTTCGATAAACTTTTTTTTGTGCAATTTTGTCCCCGTTTTGTGCAACTGGCTAGTTGTTGATGTGCAACTACCTAATAGTCGATGTGCAACTTTTTCTTTATCCATGGATGTGCAGTTTTCAATGATGACACCTCACCTCAAACTACCCACTATCAAGTGAGATGTGCAATTATGTCTGCTGTCCCCAGCCAACCGCTTAGTAGTCGATGTGCAACTTTTCTCCTCTAGTTGGAAGTGCAATTTTTACTATTTGCTACCTCGGCCAACTGCCAAGCAGTGGATGTGCAACTTCGAAAACTGTCCTCCCAGCCAACTACCTAACGGTTGATGTGCATGTGTAACTTTCCTCATATCCGTGGATGTGTAGTTTTCATTGCTAGCACCCCTTTCCATCCAACCCAGCTAGTGAGATGTGCATCTTGAGGGTCTCACCTGTAAACATTAATGTGTGTGTAACTAGACTACATTACCACGCCAACTGAGTATATGTGTGTAACTAGTCCTGCCAACTAAACATCAATGTGTGTGCAACGAGACTACATTGTCACGCCAACTAAGCATATGTGTGTGCCAATAGTTTTGCCAACTAAACATCAATGTGTGTGCAACTAGACTACATTGCCGCGCCAACTAAGTATATGTGTGTGTAACTAGTCCTGCCAACTAAACATCAATGTGTGTGCGACTAGACTACATTACAAGTCAACTGAGCATTTGTGTGTGCAACTAGTTTTCCTACCAACTAAACATTATTGTGTGTGCAAGTAGACTGCATTACAAGCCAACAAACATCATCGTGTGTGCAATTAGTTCTCCTGCCAACTGAACATCAATATGTTCTATTGCAACAGGGGAAATATGTTCTATAGGATGTTCTATATACTAAAAGTGAAATAGAAAAGGAGATGAAATTCTATTTCCTGTCATCCGAAAACGGTGCCAAAGGTGATCACATTATGACGTGATCACCTGAGTTTTTGCAAACAAAAGGTGCCAAAGGTGATTAGTTAACACTGCATAAAAAATATTTGTTGTCCTTTAAAAAACCGGATAAAATATGTTGATGATGCCAACTTGATATTATGTTAGTTGTGCAACTACAAAATGCAGAGGATGCCAACTAAAATAGTTACTCTTGTGCAACTAGAAAGACTGAGGATGTCAACTAGTTAGATGCTATTGTGTAACTAGAAAATGCTCAGGATGCCAACTAATTAAATACTCCTGTGCAACTAGAAATGTTGAGGATGCCAACTAATTGAATACTCTTGTGCAACTATAAATCTTGAGGATGCCAATTAATTAGATACTCTTGGGAAAAGATATATTCAGCACTTGCATGACCCATCAAAAAATTGCACATTCAGGTTTCAGGCTTCTAGAAGAAGAGGGTGTCAACGCAGCTACAAAAAGACTAAGGATGCAACTAGTTGGATGGTATTGTGCAACTAGAAATGTTGAGGATGCCAACTAATCAGGTACTCTTGTGCAACTAGAAAAAGCCTGAGGATGCCAGCTCATTTATATACTCTCTGGGACACATCATCATCCTCTCCATCCCCGTCATTATCAGCGCCATGTGGTTGCCGCTTCGCCGCCCATTTTGAGTTCCGCCGAGAGGTCCTATTTGGAGAACCCTACAATGAACAAAAAATATTGAACTACTCAGAGGGTAAAAGAAAGGAGCATAAAATAAATGACCATAGGATAAAAAGAAAAAGAAAATATGAACCTCTGTTTCACTACCAGGCACATTTCCTATGGTTGCACAGTAATGTATCCCTAGTTGCGCAGGATCCCAGGCCCTAGTTGCACAGAACTAAAATAAAATTATTTGCCTAGTTTGCTTACAAATTTGGCTAGAAGATATGATAGATTGCACAGGAAGGCTCCCCAAGTTGCACAGAACTGACACCAAAAACTGATATACAGATAATGAAAATTATTTGCCTAGTTTCCTTACAAATTGGGCTACAAAGATATGATAGATTGTGAAGGAACCCCTAGTTGCACAGAACTAACACCAAAAAATGATATACAGAAAACAAAATTTACTTTGCCTAGTTTGCTTACAAAATTTGGCTACCAGATGTAATAGATTGCACAGGAAGGCACCCTAGTTGCACAGGAAGGCATCCCTAGTTGCACAGAACTAACACCAAAAAACTGACTTACAAATTTGGCTAGTGGCTATGATAAATTGCACAGGAACGGCGCCCTAGTTGCACAAAAAAACAGACTAACTACACATAGCAATTCCCCCTCTCAAAATCAGCAAAAATCATGTGAAAAGCCGCTGGGGCTAGTGCTCTACCTTCCCCTAGCAGATGAACTACAGATCCATGGATGTTAATCCACAGGGACGAACCTGGTTGGGGATCTGAAGATTCTCTGACTATGTGTTCATCATGGCCGTGAGGGGGCTGGATCTGGTTGGGGAAGGAGCAACGAGACAGGTTGTCGATGATGCTGTGGTGGCCTGGACCGTCGTTCTTGGCCGCGCCGCACAGGCCGCCCTCTACGGCAGCCGCTCCGTCGTCCTTGGCCCAGCCATCTGCAGCAGCAGCAACGTCGACTATGGCGAAGAAGGGAAGGAGCAGGCGGGCGCCATGGGGAGGAAGGGGAAGAGCAGGGCAGAGCCATGGGAAGGAAGGGAAGGAGAGCAGCAGGGGGCGCCATGGGGAGGAAGGGAAGGAGAGCAGCAGGGCGGCGCCATGGGAAGGAAGGGAAGGAGAGCAGCAGGGCGGCGCCATAGGGAAGGAAGGCGAGAAGCAGGGGCAGCGCCGCAGGAGGGAATCAGTCGAGAAAAAAGGACGAGAGAGTAATCGCGTGTCGCGTAGCGAGTGTCTCCCCCGACCAAGTAGCACCTGAGAGCAAAAGTTTCGCCCCTGAGACCACCAGCAATGCTATTTACAATTACATGAGGAAGGCGGTGGTCGGCGGCGTGTACGCCAATGGCGGCGGCTGGGCATCGGTGGCGCAGTCTAATGTCATCATGGAGAAATTGTTCAATTTCTCGGAGCAGCTTCAGGTTCATTTCGTCAAGTTTTTCTCTGTTGACCCTCTTGGACATCGTGGCGACGTCAGGTGTTTCCTACTGGATTTTGGTGGAGAAGTCTTTTTCATCACAAAGGCATGGGGACGCGTTATGGTTCTCGGCATCGAACCAACGGAGAAACAGACGCTCGCGCCTGTGGAGACCGTGGGCAGGTATGCCATCTTCATCGGTCATCAAAGGTGCCTGGTTGTTGATGCCGCCATGTTCCCATCCGTTGAGGCAGACTGCGTCTACTACACTCTAGACGTTGGTAAATTTGCTTTCATCTGGAAGCACAGCATCAGTGATGGGAAAGACGAGAGGGTGTTTGACGCCATCGATTTCGTCAAGGAGAACAAGCGGTTCGTCCCTGTCGGTGCCCGTCCTTTCACCATCATCCAGCTTCTCTCGAGCTACACCATCAACCTCAGCGATTCTGAACTGGCCTCAACACAAAGCTTGTAAGGTGCCAACAAATCTTGCTCTGTCTTTTGGGATAGTGATTTCGATGACTGGCAATGCTATCTCTTTTGTTTTGCCTTGACTTGTTCCGGGCAAAATCAGGTTGACTCTAGGAGTCTAGCTTAGATCACCTGCGGTAGAAGGAACTACTGTAAGCTGCTTAATTAGGAGGACATGTTATCAGCCTTTTGCTACATCTATTATGATTGATGCTATCTATTGTACTTCTTAGCCATGCAATCTTGTTATTTATTTTTTGCTGCTGAAAATTTGGCTCACTTTTAGCCCAATTCTGAATTCTCGTTCCCGCGAAGAGACCTGTTTTAGAATTGCCCACTTGTGATCTGTGGAACTGCAGGGAGGGCTTAGAACACTGCAATCTTTCATGATTAGTGTATGCTTCATCCCTTTCTACTATTTGCTTTTGTGACACAATGACTGTTAAGAATTTAAGATGTGCTTGGCAACTCACCATTGCTACTAAGACCTTAAGATTTAAGACGTGCTTTGGATTGAGAAAAGAAATCTGACACAATATTTAGTTGCTGTTTCTAAGATGGGGTTTGTAGATTCAGATGTCCTGTTCTTAAGTTATCAGGTGTTGATGAGAATACAACAGCAGGCACAGAACATTAGTTTGATACTTTGGAACCTTGACAAGTGGGTTAAATTCTTCATCTCCAGAACTGAAATGCATCAGGTCTCTGAAAAAAAGATTGTGTAGCTGTACTTTAGCTTGTTGGAATGGATCCGCAGGGGCCTGAAGGTCCTGGAGGCTGGGGTCTTGATGAATTTAATCCCCAGGTAACTAATGGATCTTTTGAACTCCTGGGTTTGCTAGTGAATTCCAAGCAGTGAAGCATATTCTAGTCATTTTAGTTTCCTACTACCTCAGAAGCTCTCTTCTGAGGCTGAAACTCTGAAAAATGTTTCATCTTCAGCTTCTACCTCCTCTGCTGTTGCCTTCTCCAAGATCATTGTGGCCTGGAGCTTATCATCACCAAACTTAGCACTACATATGTTCTTCTACAGCTTTCTCAGTTGTGAACAATGAAACTTTCTGCTTCCCTACTTTATTCTCATTCCCACTCTTCTTAATATCATGGGAAACTTGCTATGTGTAGGTAACTTAGATTCTTATAAGTCTCCATGGTAAGAACAAAACCTTTGTCGTGTTTTAGCAGAAACAAAACCTTTGTAGTTACCATCCACAAAACTGACAGTGTAATTCACTATGTATTTCGGTTCTTTAAAATAATAATTGAGCACACTTCTTTTCTTTTTTTTCTTGAATAGTTACTTTGTTAAGAAAGCGATGTTCATTATCCCTGTTGCTTTTCCTCGTGCAATGGTGGAGTCCGCAACATTAGGAGCGACGCCTCTCCTCCCCGGCCTGACAGATGAGATCGTCATTCGAAGATCCTCGCCCGCCTGCGCCCTATAAATCACTAAATAGGTGCATAACATACCACATGAGTGACTGATTAACTATCAACATAATATTTACAGGATAGCGCTTCTGAAACATAAATGAGCATGCCAAAAATATTAAGTTGGTTGACAATTTAGTTACAGTATAGGCATTCTACTGCAAGTGTTATATAATAAACCTGAAATGTTGCATATATATATATGTTATATATATATATATATATATATATATATATATATATATATATATTAATTCTCTGTGCACTACTATAAGTTGGGAAATTTACATCGGTGGTATTCAGCCTACCGGTCATACTAGAAGAAACAGAGTATGTGACTGAGTTCTTACGAGTTAAGACCCATGGACGAAAGAAAACGGCTGCAACATCAGTTGCTCTGATTTAACTACATACAGCTGTGAAATAAGTTAACTGTGATAATGGAAAATAAAGAGTATTACTCACTCGTCAACGAATTTGGTGCTCACTTCACTGTTGTAGTTATCATCCTTTCCCACCCAAGAGGGCTTGAGGCTTGAGAAATGCCTGGCTTATCAATCCATGGGCATGTTCACAAATAAAGTAAGTTTTCTAATTTTCTCATGATTTTTTTCGTATTTAAATTTGGTAGGAATGAACCTCCATTTCGGCAAATTACCACATTGCACAACATATGTGTCAATGGATTGACAAATATGTTGTGCAATGTGGTAAAAAGGGACTTACTCCAACCAAATTAAATATGAAGAAATTCGAGTGGAAATAGGAAAAGTTACTTTGTGAATATGTCTATGGTTGGTAGCCTAGAGTTACATGTGATGATTTGGCAGATATATCTCGAGGTGATGGCAAGTTCTGGGCCATTGATAAACCAGGCATTTCTCGGACCCCCTCTTTGGTGGAAAAGGAAGATAACTACAAGGAGTGAAGGGAGCACCAAATTCGCTGATGTGTGAATAATAGTTTTGTTTCCTAGTACTGTAGTTACCTTGTTTCCCAACTTTATGTAGTTGTTCCTAAGCAACTAATTGTGCTATGTTTTGTTATAACCGTCAGTCATAACTCTTGAGAACTTAGATGCATACTTGCTCTCTGTTTTCTAATATGGGGAAGGTTGAATACCATAAATTATAAGTTCCTACACCTTATAGGTGTTGACATAACTTGCAATTTAGTATGAAACGTTTCTCATTCATGATATATCGCTCGCTGTAGAAGATTTTCAGAATAGTTAATCCTCATCCAACTTAATATCGTTGACACACTCGATTATGTTTTGGTGGCGAGATGCTATAAATCTAGTTGATGGTTAATCATTCAAACTTGTGGTTAGCTACACTCCTATATACAATATACGTGCTATTCGTTGCATATACTGCTCGGTAACATTCTATATACATGCTTCCAGGTACTTTATCTATTCTATGGGCAAAAAAATAATATCAATAACCGAGATTGCAAAGGCCTACTCTGTTTTAGTCACCTTCTCTTTACTGTCCTGGAGAATATTCTCGGTGTTAGCTAGGTTTGGATCATGCTCAACCCAATGTGATCTTCCCTACAAAAATCCCATCGCGTCGCTTCACATGTCTATTCCTATCCACTCCAAGCATTCATAATGTTAGATAACATCTGCCTACTTGCCTACTTTTGAGTGAACAGACATGTAGGTAGATGTTCTCTGATATTATAAATCTTGACTGAATACATATGGATATTTGAGCCATCCCGATCAGAGTTTTATTGGGACCACGATGGGTTGAGCATGCTGGAAACCTAACTTTTGGATCCACAAAAGAAAGGTAGGTTCATGAGTAACTAGAAATTGACGCACGAAATTGGCGATGAAATTCAAGTCGAAGTTACCTTGTATAACATGTGGAGTGTGCTTACTGAAAAGCATGTGGTCCAATATGATTACAGGTGTTGAAAACATTAATGATGTGCTTTCAATTCTAATGTTTTCAGATCTTAACATATAGGATATTTGGGTCGTGAGGAGAAGAATAATGGGAAGATTAATACAATGACATGGATAGGACTATATGAAGCATCACACCACAAAATAAGCATCGCAGTCCTTCGAAATGTGTAGTGCATATGAGTGAAAAAATAGGGGATAGTTGGGGTCTTACCTCCTCAGCCTAGCCGAGAGGGAATTGCAGCTGTGGCGCGGACGATAATGAGAAGAAAAATCATGATGCGCTCGGCATCTCCATGCAGCGGCTGGTCACTAAGGCCCATTGTGGCGGTGCCACCGCACAAGTTGTGCAAAGCTAGCGAGTATCACACAGGAAGGCGTCGGCTGCCGAGGCCATGGGAACCCCAGGGCGCATCAGCGTGCAAATTCGGTACATGATATAGGTGGGAGACGAAGGGCATGGGTGTTAAGGATTTGATATAGGTGGGAGACGATGGGCATGGGTAGGATTTGCAACTGTGGCGGTCGTGCTGGACCTGGATGGAGAGGATCACATAAGAAGGGAGTGAGTCGACACCATCAGATGAGAGAAGAGGGTTTGGGAGAGATAAATATATACGGGGGTGCGGTACAGTTAGAATGGGCCAAGGCTCATGGTCGCTGGCTTGGTATTTTTATTCCGGATGTCTCTTGTTAAGCTAGCGGTTGAATAAGTTCATAGTCATTTTGATTTGATTAATGACCACGTGTTATCTAGGTTAAAATTAGTATTTTGTGTGTGGGGAAAACCGACTCCATGGATCAACTCTAATGCTAATATCACTACTAGCACAAATCTTTGAAGTTTATGGCATACCCTAGTGTGTCTGATTTGCAGGAGATTGTATAGTTTTAATGCCAACGACATTCTAATATCTATCTAATAATTGAAGATTTGGTATAATTAGGCTATGATCTTTTCCGCGGTGTCATATCCCCTCCTCATTAGTCTTACGTTCTCGTATGTTCCATTTTTCTATCAAGTATTTTCCCATGTGGCTATGTATTCGTTTTCATTTTTCTACCAATTGGAATTGGCGTCGGGTTGCGGCAGAACATTCACGTGTCAGTTGTCTTTCGCGTGGCTACATATTAGTTCATTGTGTCCTAAATAGGCTCTCGGCCGGTATTTTTGGAACCGGTCAAAAATCGGCGCTTCAGCGAGCCGCCAAAAATATTGAATACCAAACGGAAATGGCACAACGTTCTGTAAAATGGGGCTTAAAATTTTATATATATGGAAGCAAAAAAATATTCAAAATTCATTTGAAAAACTCGGCCGAAACAAATCAAAAAATTCCGAGATTTCCCGATATCATGGGATCTTGTCCAATATCTCTCCAACATTCACAAATGAGCTTGTCCTCATTCTTTGTGTATGGCTTCATCCGAATGCTTTGGCGCTTCTTCCTTTGCGCACTAGCTTGGGTTGTGAACTCGTCGGGGTAGCGTTACATGGACGGTTCGTTCCTTTGATCCATGCCCGACTGTTTCCCTTTGGTCCCATCCGTTTGTTTGCTCCTAGCTGCCTGCATGGAGCCGCGGCTGACCTCCAGGACGATTCCCGGTGGAGCTATGGCCATATCGAGCAGTGGAGGGGCGGAAACCTGCTCGAATTGATGCAAATCGAGCGGCGGCAAATTGATAATCTGCAGCGGCGATGCAGGCGGTTGTAGACATTAGAAGTGGAGGGAATGGGCAGCTGGCTCGGGTGCGGATAAAGGACTCGCGGCAGCGGCGAGATCCATCCGAAATTGACATCGGGTGGTGGTGGGCAATTGGCTTTTGCGTAGTTGCTTTTTCATTTTGCAGCAGCAGGTAGCGGGCTGCAAATATGGAGGATCTGGGATAAAATTTTGGGCTCCCAAATTTTTGTCGATCATCATTTATCTTTTGCGGGTTTACATCATCGTTTACAGACATGTCATCTTTGGGAGCACTATTTTGAACTCAGAGTGTCCTAAATGGCCGGTTTTAGGCACGGCGGCGTTTTTTCAGCATTGTTGGAGATGCTCTTTCTTTTATGGGTTTATAAAAAAATTGACGGGTTGTTAGAGCATCTCCAACGGCCGCGCAACGCGGCGCGCTAAAAAGTGGTTTGCGGCGTGCCCATCGTCAGGTTTGGCGCGGCGCACAACGCTGGCTCCAGCAGCCGCGCTAAAATACAGCGCGCGCGAGCAGCCCGCGCATCGCATTCGATGCATTTTGGACACAAAATAAATTTCAGATAGATACAAAAAAATGATACAAAGATATTTTACATAGCATATATAGATAAACAAGTTCATAGCATAAATAGATAAAACCCAACTACGCAGCAACTACATAAAACTAGAAGAACGCCCGTGCGTTGCAACGGGGCCACATTAACTTTAAGAGTTCAATACTAATATTCTCATACATATCAAGTGACATTGACGACATTTTTTACCATCAAATCCTCACACACACACTCTCTGCCTCCCTTTTCCTCACTCTCTCTCTCTCTCCCCCTCTCTCTCTCTAACACACACATATATCCATATTATTGGGTACGGGACCATAATCAATCTATTTCACACACACGCTAGTGCATAACAATATGGATTATGTGTATTATATTTGCCACCACAACTGAGGGAATTAATTTCATGTAAATCGGCTAGCCACAGCTCCAAGAATACGCGGAGGATGTGGCCCGCTTCCAAGTGCGTCTGCGCGCCGGCCATCCACGCCGGGTCCTTCAAGTGCCGCTTCCACCGCACCAACTCCCAGGGCTAGGGAAGCCTCCCTTCTTCGCCCCCTTCACCAGCCGCGGCCAACGCGGTGCCGCGGCACCCGGCCTCGCCGTTCTCGTCCTCCGGCACCGTCATGACCCAGTGACGTAGCCCAAGCATGGGCCTCGAGAATCAAGAACGCTCGACAACGGAGAGGGAAGGGAAGATCATATACATGTCATAAGAAAGGGAGTTTATTTACCGCTCCCTCGATGTATTGTTTCCTTTGTTTGGAGATTGATTACCATCCATGAGTTAAGGTAAGGTTAATGTGATTGAGCGATTTTTTCTGAAAATCAATTATTTGTTTTCTAATTAATGTGATTGAGCGATTTAAGGTAAGGTTAATTAATTTAGATTTGATCTTTAGAGATTGTTCATGATTGATTCTACATTACTAAATAACTTGCGCCAGTATGGAAAGTTCTGATCTGTGCAGATTTCTTTCGTTGTGTGAGAGGGTGACGCAAAAATAAACCGATGAAGTGAGGGGAGGGGACGAAAAAAATCTACGAAAAAACCCAGCGAAGGTGGGAGGAGGTACCAAAAAAAACCATGGGAGGTGTGACGAAAAAAAACCCTCCCATACTTCTTGCAGGAAGAGCACACATTCATAAGCTAACGGTTTCACAATGCGTTCTTGCTGATAGTAATTGAACCAAATGAAACGATGGACAAGCAGATTGATTAAGGAACTCTAGGTAATACTTCATGTGGTAAGCATTGGCTCAAAAAGTTAATTTGTAAGTAACAAAAAAAGGCCTAGAAGAATAGTTCTACCTAAATAAAGTTTACTGCTGCGCATGAGCAGATCCACATGAAGCAGAGGGGAGGTGGAGCAGGCCAGTAACCAGGGGAAGGAGCAGAGTGGGAGAAGATTTACACCGCCATCTCCACTGGATATGGTGTCTCCGCCGCATCTGTGGAGGCGCCGTGGGCTCTGCCTCGGATGGTGCTCGTGGCTATGGTGAAGAGGAGGGGCGACGCATGGGCGAAGATGCAGGCGGTACTCGTGGCCAAAATAGTGGGTCATTCGAGCTGCGGGAGGGAGGAGAGGATCGCCGGGAGGCGGCGAGATCGGTGGGCGGCGGCGGCGGCGTCCAGGTAGGGAAGTCGAGGTAGGGCGGTGTTTTTTTAGGGGAATTGCTTGTGAAAATAACGTGCCACAATGATGTAGCGAGCGGATTCCCTTAAAAAAGACGTAGCGAGTGGATTCCCTTAAAACTGGTAGGAATGGACACGATTGATGATGTTGATAAATAGTGGTGAATGTTGGCCTAATTTACTATCATCATGCATGGAAACGAATCATCAAGAAAAAGAATACTTCCTATTACTACGCTCATAGGAAGCTTCCTAATCTCTGCTACCAAACAGTTTCTGCCCAAATAAGGAAGGAAAGTTATGGACCTGATTCGGAAGGAAACAAACGTTATGAAGATTAATTAATTTAGATTTGATCTTTAGAGATTGATTGTGATTGATTCTTTTACATAAAGACATTACTAAATAAGTTGTGTCAGTATGGAAAGTTCTGATCCGTTCAGTTTTTTTCGGTGTGTGAGAGGGTGAAGCGAAAATAAACCGATGAAGTGGGGGGAGGGGACGAAAAAAAATCTACGAAAAACACTAGCGAAGGTGGGAGGAGGTACCAAAAAAAACCATGGTAGGTGAGACAAAAAAACCCTGGAAGCGAGACTACCAACTGCTCCATTAGGAGTAGAGATTAAACTACGGTGCAACTAGATAAACTACCGTGCAACTAGAACTACTCCGAGTCCTCATCATCATCCTCTGAATCCTTGGTGGCGTTGTCCGAGGTATCGATCCATATGTCATCCCAACGTTCATCATCTGACGTGAAGATCGACCTCCCACCTGCTTTAACGATATCGCACTATGATATCGCCAATGCCTTACGCCGACGCTGCTCCGCGCGGCGCCTTGCCGTCCTCTTCGCCAGTAGGCGTGCTTGTTGGCGACGTCCTCCGGGTGGCACCGGCGCCACTCCGCCATGGCTCGCTGGTCCTCCTTGGCGACGAGGAGGCGGCGCTGCCACCGAAGGTGGTCCGCACGGTCCTGGTCTGTGATCATACGAGGCGGAGGGTAGACGGCCTGCACTAGTTTGCGCGTGTAGACGTCCTGGAAGTTCATCTGCGACGGAGGCCTCTCTAGGCGCCACGCCGCCGCGTCGATGCGGGGGCCGCATCGTGCGCGGTCCGGAACATGCCGAGGCGGAGCCGGACGTCGCCGGACCGGATCTCGGCGTAGTACCAGCCGCTCGGGCGCTCGCGGACGCCGCGGTAGCCCGAAGATCCCCGGCGGCGCGGCGGCATGGTGGCGCGATGGTGGCGGGGCGCTGGAAGTGGGAAGGTGGTGAGGAGAATGGGCGTGTGGCAGTGTGGTGGAGCGTGTGGCGAGCGCCGCGCCAAAACTACCACGCGAGCTGCCGCTATCTCCCGCACGCGCACAATCGCTTCCCGCGTGCCCTAGTTTCCCGCCTATGCTGGAGCACACGAAAACTTGTCGCCTGCGCTAAAATGCCACTTTACCGCGCGCACATCTTTTGGCGCGTCCGATGGAGATGCTTTTAGTAGAATGAACTATTGAAATTGAATTATTATTTTTTAGAATGAAGACGCCAGATGCGTCTGGCTTTAACTTAATAAAGCCCACAACAAGTAGCATAACATGACATAGAAACTTAGTACAACACCAAAAGCCAGACCGGCCCTCGCTAGGATGAAATCACTGAAGTTCAGCGAAAGTTAAGCAAGCCACTAACGGATTACAAAGCCAAAGCCCGTACAGAGCGTGCAGGCTCGTCAAGCCGCAAAAGGGACCACGTCCTAGACCGTGGTCGAAGGCTCCCTAGCCAGCACATACACTTGCATCAGACGGTCTTGGGCAGTCTTGAGCATCTCAGCACTCCACTACTGCAAGAAGAGATTGCATTTGTAGATAATATTAGCCGGATGTGAAGGAAAACATCCCTCGATAGTAAGCTTGTTTCTAGTTAGCCACAAAGCCCAGAGTAGTGCCCCTACACTACTCCAAATAACCCGCTTCGCCGGTCCCTGAATCGCGTCTAATAGCTGTATTAGCTCTGCAGCCGATCGAGGGTCCCATTGGCACCCGCCGCGGACCGGACTATGCTCCACGCAAACCTTGCAAGCGGGCAACGAAAGAACACGTGATTGGCATCCTCGGGTGCCCCGCACAGCGCACACGGGCCAGTGGCCGGTCCGTTACGTTTGGCCATGTTCAGGGAGGTGCGGAGTTTATCACAGAACATTTGCCATATAAATAGTTTGATTTTTAGAGGCATCCGCGCTTTCCACAGCCCCTTAATCACTAGTTGTGCCGGCCCTCAGCACAACTTGTGATATAACGACTTAACCGTGAACTTGCCCGAGCTGGTGAGCGCCCAGCTCACCGTGTCAGGTTGGTCCGATAGGCCGATTGGGCTGATCAACTGCGGCAAGGCTGCTAGGCTAGTTTGTTCTTGCCTGCTAAGTTGCCGTTTAAAGTGTATCTTCGGTGGTGTTGACGAGAGCGCCTCTGCCACCGACATCGCCGGGTCAACCGCAATAGCATACAGATCCCGATAAGTTTCCCACAAGGGTTGGGCACCAACCCTGTGATCTGTCCAAAAGCGAGCCACGCGGCCGTTCGTCGAGAACTTTGCCCCCATGGCAAAGGAAGGTTTGATCGCCTGCAGGTCATTCAAGAAGGGGGAGCCCCTCGTCCTCCCTTCAAAGAAATTCCCGTTAGGGAAGTATTTGGCCCTAAGGAGATCGACCCACAGCAGGTTGCCCCCTGGGCAATTTTCCAGATCCATTTGCACATCAACGCAATATTGAGGATCCTCGTGTTAGTGATCCCAAGGCCCCCCAAGGCCTTGGGTCGACACACCCAGGCCCACCAAACCATATGATATTTACGGTTCGGGCTCGTTCCTTCCCAAAAGAACTTGGCGCGGGGTGTATCCAACTTCGCATGAACCCCTTCCGCGAGCAGAAACAGGCCCATAGCAAACATGGGCAAGGAGGAGAGGCTCGAGTTTGTGAGGACGAGCCTTGCCGCTTTCTAAAGAAATTTGCCCCTCCACGGGCAAACCCTCCCCCTCACCTTGGCACACAAAGGCTCCCAATCCTCTATCGTGGGACGCTTGGTGTCCACTGGCAGGCCGAGGTACGTGAATGGAAACTTTCCCACTTTGCAGTTGAGCAAATCAGCTATGCGTCTACCCTCCTCCGGCTCTACCCCCATAGATAGCACCTCACACTTATGGAAGTTGATTTTGAGGCCCGACATTAGATCAAAGCTGACCAGAATCGCCTTGATCGACCGTAGCACTGATGTGTTGGTCCGGGCAAAATAGCAGTAACGTGTCATCCGCGTACTGCAAATGGGTTACTCCCCTGGAATTAGATGGCCTACCAATCCCTTGACATGGCCAGCCGCGGCCTCCTTCCGAAGCATAGCAGACAACGCATCGACAACAAAATTGAACAGAAGCGGGGACATCGGGTCACCCTGCCTGAGTCCATGTTTGTTCCGAAAGAAGTGCCCTACTTCTCCGTTCACCGAGATCGCAGTTTGGCCTCTCGAGACCAACTGCATAACGCGGTGCACCCAAACAGCTGAGAAACCCCGGCTAATTAGCACTTGACGCAGGAAATCCCAGTTAACCCGGTCGTAAGCCTTCTCGAAGTCAAGCTTTAGCAAAATGGCCGGTTCCCTCGTGCTTTTGAGTTCATGCACAATCTCCTTTAGGGCAAGCGGGCCCTCCAGAATGTTGGCCGCGAATGAACACGGACTGGTTGCGATGAATCGAGCGATGCGCAATCAGCCCTAGGCGAGTGGCACACGCTTTAGCGCAAATCTTAAACGGAACGTTGATGAGCGTGATACGTCCATTTTGCATCATGCTTTTATATCGATATTTATTGCATTATGTGCTGTTATTTCACGTTATGTCATAATACTTATGCCTATTCTCTCTTATTTTACAAGGTTTACATGAAGAGGGAGAATGCCGACAGCTGGAATTCTGGGCTGGGAAAGGAGCAAATATTAGAGACCTATTATGAATAACTCCAAAAGTCCTGAAACTCCACGAAAGTCAATTTTGGAATTAATAAAGAATACTGAGTGGAAGAAATACCAGAGGGGGGCCACCCACCGTCCACGAGGGTGGGGGGCGCGCCCTACCCCCTAGGTGCCCCCCTGCCTCATGGGCCCCCTGGCAGCCTTCCGGTGACCATCTTCTGCTATATGAAGTCTTTTACCCCAGAAAAAAATCATGAGCAAGCTTTCGAGACGAAACGCCGCCGCCACGAGGCGGAACCTTGGCGGAACCAATCTAGGGCTCCGACGGAGCTGTTCTGCCGGGGAAACTTCCCTCCGGGAGGGGGAAATCATCACCATCGTCATCACCATTGATCCTCTCATCGGGAGGGGGTCAATCTCCATCAACATCTTCACCAGCACCATCTCCTCTCAAACCCTAGTTCATCTCTTGTATCCAATCTTTGTCTCAAAACCTCAGATTGGTACCTATGGGTTGCTAGTAGTGTTGATTACTCCTTATAGTTGATGCTAGTTGATTTATTCGGTGGAAGATCATATGTTCAGATCTTATATGCATATTAATACCCCTTTGATTATGAGCACGAATATGATTTGTGAGTAGATACATTTGTTCCTGAGGACATGGGAGAAGTCTTGCTATAAGTAGTCATGTGAATTTGGTATTCGTTCGATATTTTGATGAGATGTATGTTGTCCCTCCTCTAGTGGTGTTATGTGAACGTCGACTACATGACACTTCACCATTATTTGGGCCTATAGGAAGGCATTGGGAAGTAATAAGTAGATGATGGGTTGCTAAAGTGACAGAAGCTTAAACCCTAGTTTATGCGTTGCTTCGTAAGGGGCTGATTTGGATCCACTAGTTTCATGCTATGGTTAGGTTTACCTTAATACTTCTTTTGTAGTTGCGGATGCTTGCAATAAGGGTTAATCATAAGTGGGATGCTTGTCCAAGAAAGGGTAGTACCCAAGCACCGGTCCACCCACATATCAAATTATCAAAGTAACGAACGTGAATCATATGAGCGTGATGAAAACTAGCTTGACGATAATTCCCATGTGTCCTCGGGAGCGTTTTCCTTCATATAAGAACTTGTCCAGGCTGGTCCTTTGCTACAAAAAGGATTGGGCCACCTTGCTGCACTTTATTTGATTTTGTTACTTGTTATTCGTTGTCGGTGTCAAAACCGGCGGATCTCGGGTAGGGGGTCCCGAACTGTGCGTCTAAGGCTAATGGTAACAGGAGGCGGGGGACACAACATTTACCCTGGTTCGAGCCCTCTCTATGGAGGTAATACCCTACTTCCTGGTTGATTGATCTTGAGGATATGACTATTACAAGAGTTGATCTACCACGAGATCATAGAGGCTAAACCCTAGAAGCTAGCCTATGATTATGACTGTTGTCCTCCTACGGACTAAACCCTCCAGTTTATATAGACATCGGAGGGGTCTAGGGTTACACAGAGTCGGTTACAGAGAAGGGAATCTACATATCCGAATTGCAAGCTTGCCTTCCACGCAAAGGAGAGTACCACCCGGACACGGGATGAAGTCTTCAATCGTGTATCTTCATAGTCCAATAGTCCGGCATAAGCATACAGTCCGGCTGTCCGAGGACCCCCTAATCCAGGACTTCCTTAGTAGCCCTTGAACCAGGCTTCAATGACGATGAGTCCGGTGTGCAGATTGTCTTCGGCATTGCAAGGAGGGTTCTTCTCCGAATTCTCCAAAGTAACTGTTGTAACGAGCAGTGTCCGGCTTCCCATTTAATGTTGCACTCATCGGCTTCGGTACTTTAATAATGTCAGTCTCCACGTGTTGAGCGAATGCGAGAAGTCGGAGCATTTTTACACTTGCCACCCTGACCATGTTAATAATCGTCTATTAAAGAGATGGGGATCCTCAGATCCAAATCACACCATCTTCTCCAAGCGAGGATTCATCAGAGCGTGCCCGAAACCATCCCATCATGGCCGGCCACCGCAGCTCTTCCTCTCGCCCCTATAGCGCCAAGCCAGGTGATTGGGAGAAGTGTACCGTGTCCCACGGCCAATTGGTGAAATTGCAGACCCAGGGGTTTCTTCCACCTGCATATCTCGTCCCCGTTCGGGCCGGATTAGCCACCTTTGACAGCGGGGAGCAAGCGGAGAGTTTTCCCAACCCATCCCGGGGGGAGCGAGTATGCCTTGTCCCTTACTTGCTGAGGGGCATCGGATTTCCAGTCCATCCATTCCTTCATGGGCCCTTGGAGTATTATGGCCTCCAGCTGCACGACTTCACTCCTGCCTCCATCATGCACATCGCAGGTTATGTCGCCCTTTGTGAGTTATTTCTGGGTTGCGAAGCTCATTTCGAGCTATGGAAGAGGAGGTTCTGCCTCGTCCCACGCAATCAGGAGGGATCAATATTCCAAGTGGGCGGAGCCGAAATATGGTGCATCGCTAGGACCAGATACCTGTCCAGTACTCCGAAGAACACATCCGAAGATTGGCCTTCCTAGTGGTTTTATATAGAGGACGTATCCCTTCCTGACCCCATCCGAATGGGTCTTCCGGAGTTTACAAATGCTCCATTGAAGAAGCACCATAGCTGGCGCCCCCTGAGCCCCCCGGAGGAAGATAGCAGAGAGGTCCTTCAATTGATGGGCAGGATAAAAATGCTTGCCAAATTTGGATTGACCATAATCGAGGTCATGTCAATATGCATAATGCGTGGGGTACAACCACTCCAGTATCGGGGGCGCCCCATGTGGCACTTCAACGGAGAAGACGATGCCACCCGCTGCGGTCGGAAAGGTCCGGACTCCACCACCGCTCTGGTGAAAATACTGTCTAATTTATATAAAGGAGAAGAAGAGGATTTCATCCGCATTAAGCCACGGGATGGATTTTCCATGTACAACCCCCCAAGCTGGGTGAGTCGCTATTTCTTACTCAACTCTATTCCTTCCCACAGTCTTTCCTTGCAAGTTTTCACCTTGCTAGTCCATAACAGGAAATGCGGAAAGCCATGAGGGAGATCCACAGCACGCCTCCACGGCCAGAGGACCACAACCGGGCCCTCAACCCCGGACTCGAAGAGGACCCGGACATATTTGTGGAGTTTGATGATAGGGTGTTTTACCAGGCGAGCTGTGACGGCACCTTGGTGGCCATCATCGCCAATTATCCTGGCCTCCTCCCGGCACCACGTGTAAGTAAACACGAGACTTATCTTTCAAAAAGGATTCCCTCTTTCCACCTTACCCACCGCACATATATTATGCTATAAAGGGAAAGCCATCGGTGCGCCCTGCCGGACCCGCGGCGACTCACCAACAAGGGGCGCCCAAGCCGGGTAGGATTAAAAGGAAAGCGAACATGGCCGAGCCGCCATCGAAGAGGTATATTTTAAAACATGCTCCGTGATTTCTTATCTTAAAATATAACAATGTCCACTATGTCTGGGCAGAAAGAGTATTCGCCGGACTGTATCCAGGGATCCTGCCCGTCACGCCTCTACCAGTCGGCCTCCATGACCGGCCTCGAGGGTGGAGGCTAATGTGGGGACAACACCGAACGGTCCTCCTACAGAGGATGCAGATAGAATATCCGCTACGAATTCCGAGGTGGAGAGCGCTATGAATCATCGATGTCGGCGGGCCACACTCCATGAGCCTAACTTTTCCGAAGAGGCTTTCAATGCCTTCAACTCGGGATACGCATACATCCGAGCTGCTCAAGATGGGCTTGCTAGAGCCACAGACCAGTATTTAAAAGATATACGGCTAAGAAAAATCTGATAATTATGTATATCAGTAGCCCTGACTTGAGATAGTTGGTACAACTGATTTAAGGATCGTTGTATGAATAGGTTCTTACAGAGAAGAATACCCATTTGTCTCAAGAGCTAGAGGAGTGTAAAGCCCAGCTAAGGGCCGCAGCTGCCGAAATGGAGGAATCCAAGAAGGCCTCATCTGGTAATATGATCGATAAGAAACGTAATTCCGTGTACCATTTGGGGTTCGGCATATTTGCAGATCTAACAATAGATTCCGTAGGCAATCCCGGAGTGAATCCGGAGATCCTAAAAGAGGATGAACAACGAGCTCAACGACAACTAGAGGCTGGCGAGCGTGTACTTACATGGGTCAGGTGAGAGAAAAACAATCTCTAGGATGCCAATACTCGGCTGGGCGTGGAATTGAAAGATGTTCGGGCCCAGCTTGCGGACTCCGTGAAGGAGAATAGGAGTCTTCAACGCGACATTTTTAGTATGTGCTCAAACGAACCCTTATATAGTTTGGCGAAGAAACAGGCTAACAGAGTTATGTCTGTAGGTATACTGACTGGTCGTCCCAAAGAGGAGATACCCGGATCCTCAGGCGATCTTCTGCAGGAGCTTTCGCAACTGCATGAACAAGTTCGGCAGGTGATGTAGGGTATTGCCAAGGCCTTGTGGCCATCCGCCTCCCTGCCAGGAAGCATGGGGGAGCTTGTACAGCTGCTCAAGGGAGCACGGTGACGCTTCCGATTATGGAAGATATCTGCCTGTCGACAAGGTGCGAGGGAAGCCTAGGCCATGGTAAAAATATGGTACACCAAGCTCGATCCGAATCACATGGCCCTGGTCGGACCTGTAGGGTCAGATGGGAAGGAGATTCCCGTTAGTCTGGTATATGACCAGGTAGGATTAGCCGCAAAGTATTCCCAACAGGATTGTAGGCTAGACACCCTGTTGGGTGGCATAGAAGAAGAAGTATGTGGGTCTAAGTGACTGTGTACTTCAATTCACATATTTTGTCCCTAGCCGGATTGTAAATCATTTGTCATGGCGGACCTTTTCGCTTCAACCCCCGGACCCGACAGTCCGGAGTGTTTCCGAATATCCGCTCAGTTAAGTAAACCGGGGTGCGCGTGGAAACCAGGCGTAGGGGTCATAATTGCTTGAACAGACAAGTACCCAACTAGCTATGCTATATTACATGGATAGTAAGAAATATCTTCCAGGGAGAATAGTTCCGTTAAGGGTTCCTTTCCCTGGGTACGCATGCATTAATGTGCATGTCCGAAGTGCAGGCAGAGATGCAGTATATGCAACATCTAGGGGTTTGTATTGTAATAGGTAAGAAACATCTTTAGTTCACCAACCGAATATTCCCTGAAGAACTCTAGGTTTCGGCTTCACCCAGTCTGAGGTACACGTCCGGAGTACCTAGCAGTAACAATCGCAGAGGTGCTCCCCTTATGCCCTAGCCGAACTAACGGGAACGTAGGGCATAAACACAGGAGCCAGGTAACCCAGCTTGGCCAAAACTTAAGTCATATCGATGCATATAATGGTGAAGAAAAGGCACATATGGAAAAGCGACACATATGCAGTGGGCATGATGCCCGAAAGATAATTATATTAAGCTTCTGTATAAGTAGCCCCGAGGTATAGTGAGCGTGCATACTTAGCGCGTCAAGAGTGTGTAGTCGAGTCACACTTAAAGCCTTAGAGCCAAAAAAAGAGAGAGAGACGATATAACTAAAAAAAGGAAGAGGGAAGGGGACGAACACAGAGTTCAGTGCTAGGCGTATAATCTTTGGAGTCTGGCCGCATTCCATGGGTTCGGCTCGACTCGATTATCTGATGCATCACGCAAGCGGTACGCTCCTCCGGTGAGAACTTTATCAATGATGAAGGAACCCTCCCACTTGGGCTTGAGCTTGTCCTTTTTCTTCTCCGGTAGGCGTAGAATGAGTTCGTCAATGTTTTAAGTTTTGGCCCATACTTCTCTGCTTTGATACCTGCGAGCCTTTTGCTGATAGAATGTGGAACGGGCTTTTGCGATGTCGCGCTCCTCCTCTAGGGCATCTAAACTGTCCTGCCGATCAAGATCGGCTTCTTTCTCTTCGTACATGCGCACTCGAGGTGAGTCATGAATGATATCGCAGGGCAATACTACCTCTGCACCGTACACCATGAAGAATGGTGTGTATCCGGTAGTGCGATTTGGCATGGTCCGCAGCCCCCATAGTACGGAGTCGAGCTCCTCGACCCAGTGCGTGTCTGATTCCTTCAGGGATCGCACTAGTCTGGTTTGATGCCGCTCATAATAAGACCATTTGCTCGTTCGGCTTAACCGTTTGTTTGGGGGTGATAGACAGAGGCGTAATCGAGCTTAATGCTCATGTTGCCGCACCAAGTTTTCACCTCGTCGGTTGTGAAGTTGGAGCCATTATCGGTGATGATTCTGTGGGGGACATCGTAACGGTGTACGACCCCTGATATAAAGTCTATCACTGGTCCGAATTCGGCCGTTTTAACTGGTTTGGCCTCTATCCATTTGGTGAATTTATCCACCATGACCAACAGGTATTTTTTATTATGGCTTCCTCCTTTAAGGGGTCCGACCATATCGAGCCCCTAGACTGCAAAGGGCCAAGTTATGTGGATTGTTTGGAGAGCGGTGGGCGGCATATGGCTTTGGTTGGCGAAGAGCTGGCAACCAACGCAATGTTGGATGAGGTCCTGTGCGTCTGCTCGGGCTGTCAGCCAGTAGAAACCTGTACGGAAGGCCTTGCTTGCAAGGGAACGAGCTGCGGCGTGTTGGCCGCCGGGTCCAGCCTGAATTTCGGCCAAGAGCTGCCGCCCTTCCTCCTCGGAGATACATCTTTGAAGTACCCTAGTAGCACTTTTCTTATAAAACTCTCCCTCGTGGACCTTGTAGGCTTTAGAACGCCGCACAATGCAACGTGCGTCATTTTGGTCCTCGGGGAGTTCTTGCCTATTTAGGTAGGCTAAGAAGGGTTCGGTCCACGGAGCGATGACAGCCATGATAAGATGAGCCGAAGGTGTTATTTTGGTGGCGGAGCCTCTGATTATGTCAGTGTGTTCGGGATCTGGGGTTGTGGTCGGATCCGGACTAGTATTACCGGTCTCCCCTTGCCACACCACGGATGGCTTGAATAGCCTTTCCAAGAAGATGTTGGGTGGGATGGGGTCGTTCTTAGCACCGATGCGGGCAAGGATATCCGCCGCTTGATTGTTTTCTCGAACCACATGATGAAATTCAAGCCCCTCGAACTGAGCTGACATTTTGAGGACGACATTACGGTAAGCCGCCATTTTGGGTCCTTGGCGTCGAAGTCTCCATTTATTTGAGATATTGCGAGCTTCGAATCCCCATGCACTTCTAGGCGTTGGATGCCCATGGAGACCGCCATCCGAAGACTGTGCAACAGAGCCTCGTGTTCGGCTGCATTATTGGAGTCTGTGTATAGTATTTGGAGTACGTATTGGACTGTATCTCCAGTGGGGGATGTCAGGACGACACCCGCTCCCAGACCAGCCAGCATCTTAGAACCGTCAAAGTGCGTGATCCAATTGGAGTTTGCGCCATACTCTTTAGGGAGTTCGACCTCTATGTTCGGCGACGAAGTCAGCCAGTACTTGTGATTTAATGGCTCGTTGTGGTTTATATATAATGTCGAACGGGAGGAGCTCGATGGCCCACTTAGCAATCCGGCCCGTGGCATCGCGGTTATTTATTATATTGTTGAGTGGTACTTCGGAGGCCACCATGATTGAACAATCTTGAAAGCAGTGTCATAGTTTCTTGGATGCCATGAAGACTGCGTATGCTATCTTTTGATAATGTGGGTACCGTGACTTGCATGGTGTGAGGATAGTGGATACATAGTATACCAGCTTTTGGAGCGGGAACTTATGTCTGTCCTCCTCTCGTTCGATGACAAGCACTGCGCTTACAACTTGGTGTGTTGCACCTATATATAATAGCATGGGTTTGCCAATGTTCGGTGCGGCCAGGATTGGGTTGCTAGCCAAGAGGGCCTTTATTTCTTCCAGTCCGGCCATAGCCGCATCCATCCACTCGAAGTGTTCGGTGCGTCGAAGAAGGCAATAAAGAGGTAATGCCTTTTCTCCCAATCGGGAGATAAAGCGGCTTAAGGCAGACACGCATCCAGTTAATTTCTGGATTTGCTTGAGGTCTGTTGGGGTAGCCAACTGTGATAAAGCTCGGATTTTAGCCGGGTTTGCTTCAGTTCCTCTGTTGGAAACGATGAAGCCCAGGAGGTTTCCGACGGGAACGCCGAAAACACATTTTTCCGGATTGAGCTTGATGTCATATGTTTGGAGGTTGTCGAATGTGAGTCTCAGATCATCTGTTAAAGATTCGATGTACCTGGCCTTGATGACCACATCGTCCATGTATGCCTCAACTGTTTTTCCGATTTGTTTTTCCAGGCATGTCTGAATCATGCGTTGGTAGGTTGCACCAGCATTTTTTAGCCCGAAAGGCATGGTGTTGAAACAGAAAGGGCTGTATGGGGTGATGAATGCTGTTGCGGCTTGATTGGACTCCGCCATCTTGATTTGATGGTATCCGGAGTATGCATCGAGGAAGCAGAATGAGTCGTGTCCTGCGGTAGCATCGATGATTTGGTCGATGCGGGGGAGGGGGAAGGGATCCTTGGGGCAAGCCTTATTGAGGTCCTTGAAATCGACGCTTAGGCACCAGGATTTATCCTTCTTTGGTACCATCACCAGGTTTGCTAGCCAGTCCGGGTGTTTTATTTCTCTAATGAATCCAGCTTCAAGTAACTTGGCTAGCTCCTCTCCATAGCCTGTCGTTTAGGCTCTTAAAAGCGCCGTAGTGTCTGCTTGACCGGCTTGTATCCCTTCAATATGTTGAGGTTATGCTCGGCCAGCCTGCATGGGATCCCTGGCATATCTGAAGGGTGCCAGGCAAAGATGTCCCAATTCTCGCGTAAGAACGCCCGCAGTGCGGCGTCGATTGTGGGGTTCAGCTGTGCCCCGATGGCTATTGTATTTGTAGAGTCCGTTGGGTGGACTTGGAATTTGACGATTTCATCCGCAGGTTTGAAAGAGGTGGACTTCGATCGCTTATCGAGTAGCACATCGTCCCTATCCACTGTGGAGCATAATGCAGTTAATTCTTCGGCCACGAGGGCTTCGGCTAATACCTCAAGGGCCAGAGCGGCGGTTTTATTTTTGACGCGAAGTGCTATGTCTGGGTCACTGGCTAGAGTGATGATTCCGTTGGGCCCGGGCATCTTGAGCTTCATGTACCCATAGTGGGGTATGGCTTGGAAGCTCGCGAATGCGTCCCGCCCTAAAAGGGCGTGGTATCCACTGCTGAACGGGGCCACTTGGAATGTTATCTCTTCGGACCTGTAATTTTTCGGCATGCCGAATACCACATCGAGTGTGATCTTTCCCGCACATCGTGCCTCCCATCTAGGAATAATCCCTTGGAAGGTCATGCTGCTTTGCTCAATGCGGCTCTTGTCTATTTCCATTTTGTTAAGAGTTTCCTCGTAGATAAGGTTTAGTCTGCTGCCGCCGTCCATGAGCACTTTAGTAAGCTGGAAGCCATCCACAATTGGACAAAGGACCAAAGCGGCTGGTGCTCGGACTGATCGGAATTGAGGTTCGCCACTGGCATTAAAGGTTATAGCCGTGTCGTTCCAGGGGTTTATTGCTGCAATGTGGCAGACTTCGGCGAGGCCGCGGAGTGCTCTCTTGCGCCTGTTATTTGAGGCGAAAATCTCGAAGACTGTCAACACTGTATTGTTGTTTTCTGCGGGATGATGCTCTACGGTGTTGTTAATGAGTATATCCTCGCCGCTCTTAGCCACCTTCCCAAGTATCGAACATGCTCTAAGGCTGTGTGTTGGTACAATATCCGGTGTGGTGTGAATTTTGCATGGCCTATTGAGCCATCCCTCCAATACGATTCCACGCCCTGTAGTGGGCTTTGGTTTCTTTTTGATTGAATCGGGTGACCTGCGAGGGTGCACCCTTTTAGTTGCAAGGGGTTTAGTGAGAGCCGGTTGATCCTAGAATGCTGCCTGCGTTTTCCAGGTGCTTTCCATCGCACAGTACTTTTGTACTATGGCTGCCAAGTAAACAAAGTGTGATATGTCACGGCGACTTATGGCGTTAAGGATTCCCTTGTCCGTGCAATTTTTGCAAAATAATGAGATTGCGTCTTCCTCGCGACAGTCCTTGACCTTGCTCATTACAAGGAGGAAATCTGGCCCAAAAATGATGTACTGTCTCTTGGGATTGTTGTCAGATGTGGGAAAGATCGCTTGTATCTGGGTGGGTGGGTGGATTTAAGTCCGAACCCTGACCCAATCCGGGACCCAGAGGCTGGGGAGCTTCCGAACTTGGGAGTTCGGGTTCCAGGGTGCTACCCAATTTTTCTTGCCCGCCGTCCGATTCCAAATTCGGAGCCTGGGCCAAGTCCTCCCGCAAGCGGGTATCCGGCTTAGAGAGCTCGGAAATCCGGACATAGTTCATCCTCAAAATAGAGGAAGAATCACTGCATTGCTCCTCCACCATCGACTCCCAAGGAGGCGATGCGATCCAAGAGCTCGTTCAAGGACAAAAGTTCCATCGGATCCATCTGCTCGGCGTATTCTGAGCTAACGTGGAGGTTGTTTTCGATGACACGAGAAGCCATCGTCGGCACGGCGGGCGAAGAGGCGATCATGACGAAGCCGCCCAGTTGGAGGGTTTGGCCTAAAGCCAGGGCTCTTCCCGAGGCGATGTTGTCCTTGATAACAAGACGGGCCATCAAACCTTTTTTCTACGTCACAGTAGGACTCTCAATGAAAGCACCAATGTCGCTGTCAAAACCGGCGGATCTCGGGTAGGGGGTCCCGAACTGTGCGTCTAAGGCTAATGGTAACTGGAGACGGGGGACACAATGTTTACCCAGGTTCGGGCCGTCTCTATGGAGGTAATACCCTACTTCCTGCTTGATTGATCTTGATGATATGAGTATTACAAGAGTTGATCTACCACAAGATCGTAGAGGCTAAACCCTAGAAGCTAGCCTATGATTATGATTGTTGTCCTCCTACGGACTAAACCCTCCAATTTATATAGACACCGGAGGGGGCTAGGGTTACACAGAGTCGGTTGCAGAGAAGGGAATCTACATATCCGAATCGCCAAGCTTGCCTTCCACGCAAAGGAGAGTCCCACCCGGACATGGGACGAAGTCTTCAATCTTGTATCTTCATAGTCCAACAGTCTGGCATAAGCATACAGTCGGGCAGTCCGAGGACACCCTAATCCAGGACTCCCTCACCCGTTACGAATTACCTTATCACAAAACTACATGCTCCTTACTGAAAACCGCTTGTCATTTCCTTCTGCTCCTCGTTGGGTTCGACACTCTTACTTATCGAAAGGACTACGATAGATCCCCTACACTAGTGGATCATCAGAGCGCGATAGGGCGGAATTGTCTAATGTTGTCGGCCCCTTGGACCTTCGGAATAAGCGATAAAAACCAAAATTAAGACGAGCTATATCTACCGTCCCTCCCAAAACCGTTGCAAATCTCGAAGAGTGGGCCTCTAAGAAGTGGCCAGAAGCGCTTGAACATAGCCACTGGCGACCCGTTCGGGCCTGGAGTCGTGTCCAATTTCATACCCATTAGGGCGGCGTCAATCTCTTCGGGGAGGAAAGCGAGCCCTAGCTCGGCATTCTCACACTCCAGGACATGTTGAGAAGGATCCCACACATCCGCGCGGAGACCAGCCCCCTGGACCTCGCAAGATCCCATCAAGTTGATTTAAAATCATAGATGTGACGAGAAATGTCCTCTTGTCGCAACAACAACCCTTGTTCCGATTGCAACCTGAGGATAGCACATTTTCTGCGTTGGCCGTTTGCGTAGGCATGGAAGTACTTGGTGTTGGCATCACCTTTAAGTGTCCACTTCAGACCACCACGACGGCGCCAATATTCTTCCTCCACACGCAATAGTGCCTCGACCTACCCCCCGAGGGCATATTGGTGGGCCCATTCCTGCTCCGAAAAGATCCTCTCATCACCCTCTGTGTCAATCCTCACAATCTCATCGAGGATTGAAGCCCTGAGCACTTTGTCATTCCTCCCTAGGTTGGTGCCCCACCCCTTGAGGCTCGCCCTGAGTCGACCCTTGAACGCGTTCCAGAACTCCATCGGGCCCCGCTGGGGCCCCACCTGGTTAACGCAAGCCCACCATTTCTCCTTAAAGATCTCCTCGAAACCTGGCGTCTCGAACCAGGCCGTTTCGAAGAAAAACCGTGGGCTGCAGCGCAATCTATCCTCCCCCTGACGAGTAGAGAAGCGGAACATGATCCGAACCGATGTGAGTTTCTGCGATCAGAGAGCAGAGAGGGTAACCCATTTCCCACTCCGGAGACACGAACGCTCAATACAACACCGAGCGAACCAGATCAAGTTGCTTGTTAGTCCAAGTAAACCTCGCACCCAACCTGGCCACTTCCCTAATGGCCATGGAAGCAATAGCAGTATTAAACATGGTCACCCGAGGCCAGTTTATATTGTTATTATTTTTGTCCGCTCCCGACCGGATCAGGTTGAAATCCCCTCCCACGAGGACCGGGAGCGCAGCAGCAGTCACCGTGGTGACTTTGGCTTGGAGTTCTCCCATGAATTCCGCCGATCGAGAGTGATCGGCCGGGCCGTAAACCTGTATGACAACTAGTTCACGTAGCGATGCACGAATGCAAAAATGCGCGACAATGAAAAATTTCCCAACGTCCCAAGCGATAATTTCATACAAGGTGCGGCTTAAACCCATAAGCATGCCCCCGAATGCCCAACTGCAGGGACGTGCTGCCATTCAAACGCACAAGCTGGTCAATGGACAGCAGCTCATGGAAACGGAAGTACGCCTTGATCGTTTCCTGTAAACCAACGATGTCGACGTCCTCTTTGAGCGTGTAATCGTTAAGCTGGGTTTGCCGCCCCGCGTGGCCAAACCCACGGATATTCCAAAAGAGGGCACGCATCTAGATCATGCGGTTGCACGGCCAGACACCTCTCGAGGTGACCGCTTTTGCCACGCGCCTCGCCTTGCCCCTGCGAGGCGGGGGAGAGGGGGCAACCCCTGTTACCTGACCCCCCCCTCTTCGAGTACAAAGAGAGCAACGACAACCCCTCCCTCGGGGTCCCCCGTCCTTTGTTCGGCATGCACTGCTGCAGCAGCCGCAAGCACTGCCCGCGCTACCTTCTTGGCACGCACGAGCGAAATCAGCTTGCGAGCCCCACCCACACCTGAGGAGTCAACGTTGCTCGCCTCCAACACCTCATGCAAATGATCATCCGAGAAAGAGTCTATAACCGTGAAGCGGGGAGGTGGGTTACATGAAATCTCCAAGTTCTTCTGCGCTTGAAGAAGCTGCGCCGCTGCAGGGACGACATGTTGCCCTTGGCCCCCTTGGAGCGCGAGCTGGTGCGCACCAGCACCGTCTTGGTATTCTTTGCCTTGGAGTTCAGCACCGTCTTGGAGGCCTCCTGTAGCAGCGGGTCGACGGAGATAGGCGCGGTCGGGGCCACCAACACCATGACGGACTAACATGGAGTGGGAGGCGCGCCCAGCGGCTCCATCGCACGCACCGCCTCCATGCTGACCTTGCGCCCTGCCGTCTTCTTCATCTGCTTCACCGAGCCACTCAGGCAGGTGCCGCGGCCTCCTGAGGCAGGGGACCGGGCAGGGCGGAGGCGAGTGGTACTCGGGGAGAGAGCAATCGGGGAACGGCCACCATCCGTGCCCGCAACCGCAACTGGGGCCGAGCACAAGGGCAAAGAAGTCACCGAGCCCAAGTTGGACCTACTGGTTGGGGATCGAGAGCGCCACCCCTACAGAGCCCAACTCCTCAGCCACCCGAGGCGCTACTGCCCCCTGTGCCGGCGCAGCAGGGCCCGGGCCTGAGATCTCGAGCTTGTCCCACGCCGCAATGTCAATTGAGTCATCTTCCTCCATGCTTGCATCGTGGTCATGTTCCTTTTCCTTGAACTTGTCCTTGTCTTGGCCATCCGGGCCCCTGCCATTGGAAGGAGGTGGAGGAGGTGGGAGGGCAGGAGCCGCCTGGCGGGGATGGTCCAACTCTGGCTCTAGCTTGACGTTGTAACCCTCGCTGTTGAACCAAATCTGCACCGGTCCACGCAGCTTGGCTCGTACACGCCATGCAAAGCGCATGCACACCGGCCCCAAGTGAATCAGCGACAGCTCGTCCACCACCACTGGCCTGCCGATCAGGGTTGTAGCCGCCATCAGATGCTCCACGCGCCTCTGCTTCGAAGGAATGCCCCACATCTTCACCCAAACTTCCGGCATGAACAACGGCTTGGGTTCGGCGAGAGCCGTGTCCCGGATTTCAGCCATGATGTTGTTGATGCAAAGAAAAAGCTTGCCGCTGCGCGTCGCCATCCTCAACATGACCGGATCAGGGAAGGCCACAAAGAAGCAATCAGAATCAAACGGGGCCACCTGCCAGTCCCACTCGCCCTCGAAGAGATGAGGCAGCTCCGCCTGTAGGAGCTCCTTGGACAGCACACCGGGCGCCGCCGAGACCAGAGCCGCGTTGGCACCCAGCAGGCCCGCGGACACCGCATCCGCCTCCTCGGGGTACTGCAAGCAGAAGAAACCGCCACCAGCAAACGCATGGCCCATGGTCTGTAGCATCAGCGCCTTGCCCTGCATGGGACAATAAGCTGAGGCGTGACCCTCTTGACTGCAGAGCACACACATCTTCTTGAAGGAGCACTCGTTTTGATAGTGACCCGTGCGCCCGCATCTGAAGCACTCGGGCTCCTCCGCTTCCTCCAGGGGATGGGCTCCACCGCCATACCCTTGGAAGAGGAGGGCTTGGAGACCGCCGGCATCGTCGGCTTGAGCTTCTTCTGCTTCTGCTTGGAGTAGGGGTCGCTGACGCGGTCGCCGCCGTGGGGGAGGCGCGCACCCTTGTGCTTGAGCTCCAAGCCCTGGTTCTTGTACTCCTCCTTCTTCTTCTTGCGCTCCTACTCCTTGAGCCACTAGGGAGGGGGAGGCCCCCCAGCCACCCTCCTTGCCGGCGCGCTCCGCCGCGCGCACCTTCTCCTGGGCTCGCAGATCGCGCTCGCGATGCCACTCCGCCTCGGGATCTGGCGCCACCCGCTTGTCCGCACGCCGATCCGCCTTTGATCCCATGTCCACGACCTCGGCGAAGGAGCGCACGAGGGGTGGGGGAGGGGAGGGAGGGAAGAAAGAGCGAGCGGATCCGCCGAAGTGCCGCAGCTCCGAGAGAGTGGTTGGAAACCCTAGCGAGCAATCTAGGGCGCCCCACGCGGCGAACGTGGGCTAGTGGAGCCAGGCCTGGGCCGAGCCGCACAACCCACATCCACACACACCGCACCAACCCGAGGAGGGACCCGCCACCTGAGCCGTGCTCGGCATGCACAGGTCGGTACGGCCCGTGGCCAAATTCTGGCCTAGCGGCCCAACCAGGCCACCCGAGCCAACCCTAGGCCAGGGCTCGGGCACCTCCGCCGCCGCCTCCCGCAGCATCGACAGCGCCGCCGCCCCGGGCGCCGCCTTCGACGCCGACGTGAGCACCTAAGCCCACAGGGAAGAAGCAGCCGACGACGAGGCCACCTCTCCGCCCACCGCCACCCGCGACGCCCGCGCCCTCAACGCCGTCGCCGCGCCCATGCTGCGATGCTCGGCACGACACCCCTGGTCTGCGAGCACCATGGCCGCCGGGCGCAAACGCGCCGCGCCGGCTGGCTTTGAGAGAGCCCCGAAGCTCCTCAGCCTGGGCCACGAACTCGCCGACCGACGGCAACGCACCGCCACCACGCCTAGCAGCGCCCTCGTCGTCCTCCGCCTCCGAGATCTCTCCATCGCTTACCTCTGCCAACGCCCAGAATCTGCTCCCGGTCCAGCTCGGAGACGCAGCCGCGCCCGATGGCGTCGCCGGGGGCAAGCGAGTCGGCCGCCCCGACGCGCGCACCGCCGACCAGGCCTCCGACTCGCCAGGGCCAGCGACCAGCGTCGCATCGCCACCCCCATCGCCCTCCGCATCGCCAGGCCGTACCAGAGCCGTTGGAGCCATCACATGCGGCCACGATCCTCGACTGGCCACGATGAATTTGAATTATTCGGTTTCATTTTTTCGTTAGTAACATATATATTTGGTTTCGTTTTCTGATTTCCTATTTTTTTAGGATTTTTTTCTCTCTTACGAGGAATCTCTTGTGTTCACCTCGAGTCCCTTTGCCGCAACTTTTCTAAGGTTGACGGTTGAGCTTATTCCCCAACTCTCCCTTAAAAAAGGGCTCATTCCCCAACTCGTCGTCTCGTTCCTCCCAGCCAGAGCAGCTGGCGGCGACCATGGCGACGCCTCTCCTCCCCGGCCTCCCAGATGAGATCGTTACCTGGGAGATCTTTGTCCTCCTGCCCCCCAAATCCCTCCTCCGCTGCCGCGCCGTCCGCCGCGCCTGGCGCTCCGCCACCTCCACCCGCCGCTTCCTCCTCGCCCACCATGCCCGCCAGCCCAACCTCCCCGTTTTCACCAGCAACCATTGCCGTGATGTCCTCGCCTTCGACCACCGCTCCGCCGCCGACGCCCAGCTTCATTCCGTCGCTCGGCTTGATGGCGACTTCTATCTGGAGTAGGCCTGGACGGAACGAGCGGGCTTTTGGGCCCGCTCGTGGCCCGTTGAGGACCGGACCGCACGGTCCAGGACCGGTAGGAAAACTGGTCGGTCCGGGCTGCGATATTGGGCCCGAAAAAATGTCGGTCCGGTCCGGTCTTTAACCGAGCCGCTCGGTCGGACCGAGGGATCGCTGTCACCGCCGCCGCCGTTCCTCGTCGTCGCGGACACCGGCAGCCCCTTGGCGAACTACCATGTCCCCGAGCTTCCCCATTCCTTCCTTCCTCTCCTCCCCTTGCGCCGCATCTTCTTGCCGCCAGTCGCCATCGCTATCGTGCTTAGACTGCTGCCGATCTGGAGTTCTCGAACATGACCTTGACCCCAACTTGCGGCTGCATGAGCCGAAATCGTGCCATGAAAGGAGCTGCAGGTCAAGATGTTTCCCTTACAACTGAGAGGAACGAAAAGTGGCATCCCACGTCCACCCGTACGTAGCTATGTTGCCGCTGCATGAGCTCAAATCATGCCATGCCACGATCTCCCACAACCGCCTGATCTAACCTGAAACTAAGTCAAGAGGTGGGCATGCACACGTTGCATGGCGAGTGATTTCTCCGGAAGTGGGCATGCACCGGGAGATTCAGAAAATTCAGTTTCGTCAGATTCAGAAAATTCAGTTTCGTCAGATACAAAACACGAACTGGGAGATTCAGAAAATTCAGTTTCGTCAGATTCAGATAATTCAGTTTCGTCGGATACAGAACACGAACTGGGAGATTCAGAAAATTCAGTTTCGTCAGATTCAGAAAATTCAGTTCGTCAGTTTCATCCAGGATTCAACAGATGACTAACCTGCAGCTAACCAGGACCTAAGCTGCACCTACCTAGGACCCAAATAACTAACTAGGACCTAAACAGCAGCTAGCAGAACTAGTGGCATCGGTCCACACGGTCCTCAAAAGCTTGACCGAGCCAGCACCCTTTCGGTCCGTTCCTGGAAAAGGAGCTCGCTGGACAGCTCGGTCCGGTCCGGACCGGACCGCCGGCGGCCGGTCCAAACGCCGGCTCGGACCGGGACCGGACCGGACCGGACCGTGTCCAGGCTGAATCTGGAGGCCTCCTGCGACGGCCTCCTCCTCCTCTCCAAGGTTGACTTGGAGACGGGCTCTCGCACCTTCGTCTTTGTCTGCAATCCGGCCACCCGTGAGCATGCCATCCGTGGGAAATTCTCGAACTTCTTCATCTTGGGGATGTACCCACACCGACCAACGGGCGAGTACCGGCTGTTACTGAAACAGTCTAGCTACATTGGCTTGCCTAAAGGTCACCAAGTTGGCTGCTTTGTCTTTCCGTTTGGCTCCGACCAGTCACCGAGGTACATCGGGTGGTCGGAGATGGAGACGACATGCTTCAGTGTCACCCCTGCTGTCCGGATTGGAGATAGACTGCATTGGTATCCAGTGTATTACACCACGTGACACATGTGGTAAGCAATTCAAACTATTTATGAAAAAAAAAAGGTATCCAGTGTATTACACAACAAACAACTCATTCCCAGTTGCAATTGAAAGCGAACTGGTAATAGTGTTCGACACCATAGCGGAGTCGTTCCAGCACATGCGTGCTCCAATTGTTCCCAATCCCACCAGCTCGTTTTTGTTTGAGATGGATGATACGCTCGGCATGTATAGCCAGAACCATGCCACAAAAATTATTGATATATGGGTGTTGCAGAACTATGAGACCCAGGTCTGGGACTACAAATACCGAGTCGACTTACCAGTTGCAGAAATCAGGGGGAAGCTTGAAGTTGGTGATCGCCTTTGGGGAATGGAGTTTGTTTCGGTGGATGGTGGTGTGCTCCTGCTGGTCAGGATTGATCACTGGCTGCTTCAGGTTGACAGTGATGGCAAATTGATTGCCAGTTTTGATCATGGTCGCCGAAGCCTCATTGAGACCGGACATCGGCTCAAACAAAGTCTTGTTGAGCATACCTTCTTTCCAGCTCTACAGCATTATGCTGTGAACGCTTCGCCTTTCATCTAAAAGCTGTTGTGGGAGATGGTGCTTCTTTCTACCTAGCTGTCAGATCCTCGTGAGCTTCAATACCTATAAATTGGATCAAGTATAAGCCTGCTAGCTTCTTCCTTTTGTTTTGATGTATGTAAAGTTGTGATCCGAGGCTCTGACTGTCATGTTTTTGCATGAAATCTAAGCTTGTGTTGGCACCCTTTCAGGCTGAAGTGACTATGGTGTGTATCGATGCTAAAACCAACTAATCTGCTTTCATGTCTCTCTTTTATTGGGTGAGGACTTTTCTTTGTTTTATTTATCTAGTGGTCCTCCTAGTACTCAACTGTTAGCAATTTATATGGATCATGTCCCTCTTCTATGAACTAAATAACTGACTTTACCTTCTTATCTGGTGATCTTCTTAATAGTCAATATTTGGGGTGTTTTCTGTTTCTACCCTTTTGTTGTATCTGAAGATGAAAAGAGTCAGATATCCTCTTTGTTAACTTGCAAGCTGCATGCGATTTTTAGAGTACCGTTGCATCATTAGCCATTTTCTGAATGAAATGTTCTGCCTTTGAGATAGTGATTTTGATCACAGACAATGCTATGTCTTTTGTTTTGCCGACTTGTTCGAGGCAAGGAACAGGTTGACTCTAGCAGTCTAGGTTAGATCACATGTGGTGGAAGTACTGTAAGATGTATTAACTGGGTCATAGTCTCATGGTATCAATCTATGCTATATCTGTGATTGATGCTATCTTTTTTCTGTGTCCATCTGTGATATGGTGCTTAACTTATGCTATTGCATTTTTGGTGCTCAATTTGTAATACTCCTTCTGCAGTTGAATCTTTTAACATATACTCCCTCCATAAACTAATATAAGAGCGTTTAGAGCACTACTTTAGTGTTCTAAACGCTCTTATATTAGCTTACGGAGGGAGTACCATGCTTCTTTCTTCTCAGTGGGTTTTATTAGTTCGGGAAGAAACATATTCTAGATTTGCCTACTAGTACTGGTGGTCTATGGAACTGCTGTATGTTGCGGCCAGGGAGGTCTTAGATAGAACACACAATGAATGTAATGTTTCTTCTACTCCCTCCGTTCGGAATTACTTGTCTCGGAAATGGATGTATCTGGAACTAAAATACATCTAGATACATCCATTTTCGCGACAAGTAATTCCGAACGGAGGGAGTACTTTTTTGTGTATGCTTCACCCCGTTGTACTACTCACTTTTGTAACTTGTTCCTTGCTGGGAGTTTTGGGTATCACTGTAGAATGTTTGAACACAACACAATGTGCAGTAATTTGAAGGTCACTCTGATCATTTGCTTCAGAATAAAAACAAGTTCATCATCCGGATTGTAATGCAGTATGTATGCTCAAAGTTATCCTTGTAAGGCAAGAGAATTCGGACATTCAGAGTAGTAGTAGTTGGAGCATAGACCAGTCGGTGAGAGTCACAGGGTGCATGCAGTGCACAGCTGTTGATCCTCACCATTCATCTACAATTCTTCACCTCCACCTGCTTTGTCTCTGAGAAAAGATTGTGTCCTGGTTGAGTTCCTGTGAAGCTGTAGTTTCATTAGTTAGCGGTTTCTGTGTTGGCGGAATGGATCCACATGGGTTATGTACCACCCGGAGGGCCCTGGTTCTTGCTGGCCCTGTGTTTGGTGGCTTCTTCATGTCCCAGTACAGTTAGTAGGATCTTGAGCTACTAATGGAAGTTTAAATTCTGCATCGTTCATTCATTAGTTAATATCTGAGTAAATCAGATGTTAGCATCAAAGATTGGATCACAACTGGTTCTGGTGTCAACAACATCAAAGTGCAATACATAAGCGATGAAGCATACATTAGTCGTTTAGCTTTCTTCCCCCGATTCTCTGAAACTCTGATGGTTGGCTTGTTCTGCAGCTTTGTTTTCCTTTTTCTGAGGCAATTCTACATCCTCTGCTGCTGCTGCTGCTGCCTGCTCCAAGATTGCTGTGGCCTGTTTTTTGGACACCCAGGCAGGGGCGGCCGACAGCTGCCCTTCTGACAGCACGACGAACACATGCAGCCACCAGTCCACCACGAAAAACAATGCATGGCAGGGCAACTAATTCCTTGGCTAAATACGAGCTGAAGATAATATTGCATCTTGGGGGATTCCTCATTGTATACTGTCTTTACCTAGTCACCTGGTACTATTTCTTATTTCACGGCTCTCCTTTTTATACCACAGACCAGCATGTGGACTGTGGAATCAACTATATCCTCGTACTAGTTCACAAACCGAGACCAACCAGGTCAATAATGCAGAAGATTGTACTGAATGCTCAGGTAGACAAATGGTAGTAATCTCCATATACCTGGAAAAATATGACGCTGCACATGGAAAAACAAATTAAACAGCATACATTTTTCATGTGTGTATAGAGTAATTTAGAGTAAATTGCACAAAACCATCACTTTGAAAGTTTGGTTTGCAGAAAATACTACGCTGCATTTTTGTTGCAGAAAACACCATGTCTACCGTAATCTTTTTGCAAATAACACTGATTGGCGGATTTGGCTCAATTGAGTGTGTTTATGACTGATGGGGGCCGCTAGTCAGGCTGACGTGGCACCGCTTAACCTTTTACATGTAACAACGACAATTGGTAACGATAACATCATGTGTGAGCCTGTGGGGTCCACCTGTCATTGAAAGAAAATAAAAATAATTTAGTTCGTCTTGTCACTCTACCGCCCCAAATCTCAGTTCAGCAGCCCGCCGCCGCCCCTCCCACCGCTAGCCGAGGCAAAGTCCGATGTTGCCAGCGCTGTTCCCAGGTGTACGCAGAGGTCGCTGCCTGTCCCGACCCCGGCCATGGCAGGGGCTGCCATCGCCCGTCCCGACTGCAGCGTGGCAAGGGCTGCGGGTTGCCTCGCCCGTCGCAACCCCGGCCGAGGCAGGGGGCACCATCACCATTGCCGCACCGAGGGGGGAGCAGAGGACGCCACCCGTCTCGTCCCTGACCGAGGGGCGGCCTTCCGCCACGCGCCGAGGACGCCGTCACCATTGCCGCACCGAGGGGGAAGCAGAGGACGTTGCCTGTCCCGCCTCCTGCCGACGGGCGCCCTTCCGCCACGCGCCGAGGACGCCGTGCGCGCAGTCCGGGACGACTGCATCACCAGGGTCGCCGGCCTCATCCATGTCCCGCCGACGCTTGCGGCCGTCGCTCGCGGCGGAGGAGGATGAATCCGAGGTGCAGAGGGGACGGCGGCTCGATTCTTGCTGGATCTGAGCTAGGCTGGTTAATGGCGGTGAATTTCGTGGAGCTCAGGGCCATGGCGATGGGCGGCGGCGGCGCTCCTGCATGCTGCTCTGCTGGTTCGGTGAAAATAGATAGAGAAAGAAATTAGGATGAAATGTTGACAAGTGCGCCCCATGTCCAGTAAAACGGTTCAATGTAACGATGTTAGAAATTAGTGCCACATACTGGCGGCCCCATCTGTCATAAACATGCTCAGCCGAGGCAAATCCGCCGTTCGGTGTTATTTGTAACAAGATTACGGTAGACACGGTGTTTTCTGCAACAAAAATGTAATGTAGTGTTTTTTTAGCAAATTTAACCTTTAAAGTGATGGTTTTGTGTAATTTACTTGAGTGACTTACGAAAGACAAGCTGCCAAGGCAGTATACTCTGTACAGTGAACGATGAACAGAAGCAACATCCTGACCATACACAGTTACACGACTACACATGTAGTTATTCAATGATAAAAAAGCTCATTGCAAACAAGCTTGATTTTACAATTAATAGGTAGCTCCTATTTAGCTAAGCCACATGATGCACTAGTCGTTTTCCGGGAGAGTAAAGAGATGGAAGAGAATAGATAAGGCAGGTGAAAGTAGAACAACATAGCATCAAGTATCAGGTTTTTGATTCGCTTGGTTTTCTGCAGTTCCATCAAAGTATTGTACCTACCGTAAAGAGAAACTTCTCCCGTTCTTCAGCACTTACGATATGACGGGGGACAGTGAGAGAATCACTCTTGAACTTGTATTTCCTTGTGTTCATCATAATCCATGCTTCTGACACGTTTTTTTTGAACCAAAAGGGGTTTCCCCCGCCCCAACTTTACAAAAAGCCAAGGCAAAGTCAACCAACATAGACTGTTAACATCGCTCGGCGGTAACCGAAGAGTAGCTGCCACAGAAAGAAAATCAAGGTTTAACTGCCCTATTACAAGGTTTTAGGCGGATCTAGACAGGATACATAACCAGGCGGCAACATGCCAGCTTACTTTTTAAGATCAAAGCTAAGATATGCAAGCTAGCAGAATACAACCCAGCGATGCCCCGACGAAAGCATTAGCGCCATGCAATCCTAAGCAATTCCCCTCTTCGATGGTCCAACAGCCTTAAGCACCAGAGAAGAAGCGCACCCTGAGCCTCTGAACATAGGATTTTCCATTGCCTGATCGTTGCCCCCAACAGGTCCAAAACACATCGTATACTTCGTCATCTTCGCCCCTGGAAAACAAAGTCATTTCGAAAATGCCATAAGCTCCACAAGGTAGCAGCAGTAACAATGTTTAAAGCTTCAAAATATTTTCTCCTCTTCCAGAAGGAAGCCGGCAGAACAAAAGAATCAGGCGCAGTAACATTAAAGCTATCAGCTACCAAATTCCAAACATGTCTAGCAACAATGCAATGAAAGAAGAGATGTTAGATAGTTTCAGGCTCGTTGCAAAAGACACAGGACATGTCATCTGCATGCCTGCGCTTGGCAAGATTATCTCTAGTTAAGCTCTTATTATAGTAGATCAACAAGAGGAAAACATGGATATTGGGTGGAACTTTGATTTTCTAGATATCATCTTTAATTTCAGATGATATCCCTCCAAAGCTAATTACCTTATAAAAGGATTTGACAGAGTACTTGTTGGAAGATTCCAGCATCTAGACAGGCTGATCTGGGGAATCAGATAGACACACTGGCTCAACAACCTTGATAAGCTCATTCCACCTAACTAAGGTACTTTCCTCAACACACCTCCTAAAAGTAAGGCGTAATTCGACACGTACCCAGACCTGCGCAAGAGTAGAATCTTGCTGTTGACAGAAAGTATACAAGTCCCAAAATGCAGTGTTAAGAGAGCAATCCCCAATCCAGAAGGATGATTCTTCCTATGTCTATGATTAGCCAGGGCATGGAAATAAGCATTATTCCTATCCCCCTCTAAAAATTTTCTGTCCCTAGATCTCTGCCAAAGAGCAATCTCCTCTTTCTTCCACACTTATCCAATTCTTTCTTAATCTCCTTCATTCTGTCACAGTCAGACATAGATAATTGTTGAGTTTCAGACATGACATCAAGAGTGTCAAACTCCATAAGGAGTGTCTTCTTCTTTTTCTTCAAAACTGTCTCACTATTAATACTCCACCCTTTAGTTTTCTTTCTGAGAACTCTAGTCTTAAGCATCCAGTTATCAACTGAGGATTTGAATGAGGTCACATGATCCAGGCTTCTGTGACCATTTGATGAGAACCTGGTTGGGAGAGCCACCATTTCTCAAACCTAAAAGGTTTGGGGTTGGATGGGGTTCTAGCACCAGTATCCAGAAATAGAGGAGTATGATCACTCCCCACCCTGGGAAGGGCTGACAAGGTAGAGAAAGGAAAATGTGCATCCCAATTCACAAAAATGAACACTCTATCCAGCACAGCGAACACAGGAGAAATTTGGTTGTTAGACCAGGTAAACACCTTATTAGAGACAGAAATCTCCATCAAGGCCCATCTGTTGATCCAATCGTTAAACAAAAATGCAGTCTGTTGATTAACTAAACCACTACTTTTTTCATTTTCATTCCTAACCAAAGTGAAATCTCCACAAATCATGATAGGATAAGAAGCATTTGATAAAGTATCATACAGTTCAGCTACAAAATCCATTTTAAATTCAGGGTAAGCAGACCCATGCACTATCACCATCTGCCAGACAAAGCCATCAGACTTATTTTTCACAGTAGCAACAATATAGAATCTTTGGTTAATAAAACCAACTACCTCAAAAATCGTTTTCTTAAATCCCACAAGGATACCCCCAGCAGTATTGTCAGCTGGCAAGAAGTGCCACACAAAATTATCAAATATGTCAATAGCTTTGAGGAAACCCTCAGAAATATTTTCTTTCTTTGTTTCTTGAAAACCAATAAAGTCAGGATAAATTTAGGAAAACCAATAAAGACAGAAATATTTTGGGTCACCACTCCTTTATCCTCTCTTCCCTCCCCATCAGCATTTTGGTGTTGTTCTGAAAGGTTACCAACACAACCAGATTTAGGTTCGTGTCCATCAGAAGATGTAACACCAAGGTCAACAGTAGCCAAAGCACATTTCATATTGAAATCCTCCTGATCAACATCATGGTCATGTTCCATAGGTGTAACCACCAAACTTTGAACACCATACTTGTTTGAGGACCCATGTTTGGTTGAGAAGTTAGCATTGTCTAATTCATCAATTGCCAAATCACCATCACCTGATCCTTCAGAAGCATGTTCTCCATGAGTTCCATTATCCTTTCTAGCATGATCTTCCTCAGCTCTCCCATCCTCCTCATTACCATCTTCATCCTCATCCACATCAATGACAGAGTCAACACCACCTGTCTGTTCAAAGTCCTCAACGGTGAAACCAAGCAGGAACAACTTTTTCTTCATCTCAATAAGTCTCTCAAAAGGAATCTTAGTTGGATCTCTGCAGGCTATTTTAATTTTAACATTCTCAAAGAAGGTTCTGAACATTCCATTCTAATCCACATCTGTAAGCACTCCAAATAGTGAAGCAATTTGGGCAAAAAAATTCGAAGTACACCACTTTGGGGGAATCCCCTCAATTAGTACCCAGGCTTCAACTAGCACTCCAAAAGGTTCACATCCACCCTTCCATTCAGTTAATGTTACATTCACATCCTGTGGCTGGGAGAATCCAGGCAGTTCAATAAGGTCTTCCACTTTCTTCCAAGGGGGGAATCTGACCAAAAAGGTCTTGCTGGAGAGCCCTCTGATTTGCCATGGCCAGTGTTTAGTCTTGCAGAAAGTAGCAGACAGGAGCTCCATCAGTTTAGCACAATCCACTTCTCCTTTTAAGATATTCACCACCACACAATTCTGGAAATTTAACCACTTTGACTCATTAGCAACCAGAACGTCCACATTGTAGAAACCAAGACCTTGAGCTCCACTGCCAAAGAAGGCAACAGTAGGTTGAATCTTAGACCACGCTGCGCAGTTGTTCACATTGTGGTTCTGCTGACGGATAAAACATGCTTTCGGCTTCACGCAATTCCCAACATAATGCCCAGGCCCACCACAATTAAAGAAAATCATATCCTTATACCTAGGATCGAGGACTTGTTCCACTTCATCCTCTGCAGATTGAGACGATTGTACCCGAGTAGAGCCAGTAGTCGAAGTTGTGGATCTGGTGGGCTTGGGGGCAGGGGCTTGTTCCTTCGCTGCAGGCGCAGCTGGCTTCCGCCCAGCGAAAGAGGTGGATATCTGACCCGCCCCTTGGACTGACCAGCAGCAAGATTGCTGCTCCCTCCTGCACAGCGACCGACCATCTTCAACCCACTCTTCACAGCCTCCGCACAGGAGATTGAACCAGGGCCAATCCCCTCATGAGCTACCTTGATTTGTTTTGGTGGCGGGTCAAATGGTCGACTTGATGCAGGAAAACAATCCGCGGCCGAGAAGGAATTTCTCTCGACCAAGTCTCTCCGGATCCAGCAAAGGAATCCGGTATTGGGGTTGTTTGGCGGCTGCTGGGTAGGGTTTCTAGGGAAGCGGCGGCGAGGGGGGAGGGGATAAGCCAGAGCTGGCCAAAGTGCTCCTCCACGTTTTCTAGGGATTCGTCTTTACGTAATCGCCTCACCCTACCCGCTTTCTCCCCAAGCACACGTAATTTGAATGTGGGGCCAGGCAACGCTGGATTTATAGGGGGGGGGGGACGACAGGGAGTCGCCTCCCCTGGTTTGGGGATAGATTTTAAACCATGACCGAGCCCCTCGCCGGAAACCAACTCCAACGAGGTCTCACCGGCTACAGAAGTAGCCACACAATCCTTACTATTAATAGAACCAAGAGGGAGAACCCTCGACTCTACCATCGACTCCTCATCAGACAGGTGAATAATCGAATCAACACGATTTGAATCCCCCGACGATGCAAACGAAAATCCCTCAATCTAGCCTTAGGAGTTAAATCAACACGAAAATGCATACCTAACTCACCAGGCCAAGGTGGGGGATCGATGGGTCATCACTGTGTTTGAACCAGTCGAGGCAGCCGATCTACTGACGGCGTTGGGGCCAGACGATCCCCGGAGGGAGGAACTCCGGCGGGATGTTGGCGATGCCCTCCCACAACGGCGGGCGGATGTTGAGCCTTGAGGGATTCGCCGTCCTGAAGTTCTCCCAGCGGGCGGCTTGCTGTGGATCCGACGACTCCGCCTCCTGGATCGCCCAGAAGAGGAGCTCCAAATCCTCGCAGCCGTCGTCTGTGATGAAGCGCGCGCGCTCGATGAAGTTCGCGTGGCGCAGGATGTGGAGGTGAATCCCCCCCCACTCGTCGCGGTCGGGGAAGCGCTCCAGCACCACCCGCCGCATCTCGCGGCGAGCCTCCGGCGAGTGCGGGTCGATCTCGGGTAGCGGCGCCGCTGCAAGGGGCGGAAGTGCCCGCGGCTCCGCTACCCATGCCACCGGCGTAAGCCGGCGAACCCGCACGCCACGGCGACGCGCTCCAGCCATGCAGACTCTCAGATGGAGATTTGGGGCGGGGAGTGCTCGGTGAGATGCGGGGGTGGGTGGGAAGCTGGGGGTTGGTTTGCTTTAATGGCGGTTCGTTGCTTCGCCCAAGGGGGAGGGGAGGGGCCGGGAGGGAGAGCGAGCCATCTCTCTTTCACACTTCACACTTGGAACCGCACATTCTGACACGTTTTATCGGTTAGTTTTATTTTCCTCAGATTAGTAGGAGCTATCTATCCGGATATGGTCGTGCAGGGTTGAGTTTGAACCGCTTATACCAGGGCTCGGAGAATGTTACAGTCTGAAAGAAGTTAGTATCAACATCTGTCTCCTCCGTCACATTACATCATGCTGAATTTCCAATGCATCCAGCTCGGCAGTTCACGGACCAAGTTACAACGGCGGCCTTGGCCGGAGCGCTTGAGGTGCTCCTCAGAATGGTTCAAGATATCTACACTGGTAGTGGAGTTCCCTGTGGGGATGTGACCGTTCTGTACACGGTCAATCACTGCGACGTCATCTTCTGACTCAGCTCCTCCTAACCTGAGTTCAACCCAACGGACTTCCCAGAGAAAGCGTCCTGCTGATTAGAGTTCAAGTTAACCGATTCTGCTGGATGTTGCTGAGTTTAGGTGGTAGAGAGTTTCATTGGGGTAGCCATAGACCATAGGATACACGTAGTCGTGCATTGGCACAGACAACAGGTGTCGATGGATTGATCAGTACATGCTCTCTTTACCGGGTCACCTGAAACACTAAATTGTGTGTATTAAACATAGAAAAGAAAACTGAAGGGGAAATGATGTTCAAAAAACGAGTTTTATGTGGAAGGTCGTGGTTCCCGTTCGAATCTCTGATACTTCGCAGGAGAGTATACAGTTTGTACACGAATTACACCAAGTTTTCATATAACTCTCTCAAAAAAATTGCCGCACCATATAGGGGTCCAATAATGACACTATGCCAAATTTTATCCTTTTCCGACCTCGTTTACATGTTATTTCGAATCGAAGAGCATCTTACCCTTTTTAATGGCTAGAAAATATATTAATGCTTTAAAAATACCAAACCAACTTAAAAACTGGCCAAATTTGAGCATGATCTTTTTAATGGATTAAACATATAAAAGATCTAAAGGCGAAATAATGTAAAAGAAAGTAGTTCTATGTAGAAGGCAACGGTTTTCATTTGAACCTTGATACTTCTTGCGGGAGGGTTTAGTTTGTACATGAAGTGCGTCAAGTTTTCACGTAACTTTCGCGAATTTTTACCACACCCTATAAGGGTCATATCACCATGGCAAGTTTCATTTTTTTTCCCGACATTGTTTGCCTGTTATTTTTAACCGAAGATCATTTGGCCCTTTTTAATAGCTAGAAAATCAACTAATACTTTAAAAATAGCAAACCAACCCAAAAAGTGGCCATAGTTTGACATGCCTATACTTACGAACTAAATTCAATCCCACAAAAAAATGGGAACAAAAAATATGCATAAACAACAAAATACTAGGATAACTCAAAAAATGAAAAGAAAATAGTGGCAGCTGTATGAAAATGCCCACAACCACATGAAATAGGGTTTCCCCCGCTTTATATTATAAAGCATACCACCAATCCACAAGCTCAATATTGACGGGCAACAATAACAATAATATAAAATAGGTCTGGCTGGGGGCACAACACAACAAACCCCAAAAGAAAGCAACTAGCTAATCAGGCTCCGGGGGTGGAGGAGGTAACGGTGGCGCGAGGGAGATGGCGGTGGAGCAAAGTCCGGCGATGATGGTGTTGATGCCGTCCCGATGACGCCGCTTGCTAAACGGCCGCCAGACCTGCAAGAATCCGCACATTTTGTAAATGGCGTCAGTCGTCCAAAGCGGAATCACATGTTCAATCACAAGTTTAGTGTGCACATTCCAGAGCGTCCAAGCTAGTGCACTAATCGCCACCCAATGGGCAGGGAGAGTTCTACACAGGGAATCAATAATTTCCCGGAAGAGATCCGGGAGGTTGTCATGGGCCCAGTTGCCTCCCACTGTCTCTTGAAGGCAGCTCCATAAGAAAATTGCAGCCGGACAACGGAAGAAAATATGGTTAGTGTCCTCAAGGACACCGCACAGGGGACAATTACCATCCACAGGGCCATTGCGCTTGCGCACTTCCGTACCGGATGGGAGGCGGCCCCACACCCATTGTCAAAGGAAGATTTGAATCTTGAGTGGTACTCTAATCTCCCAATGGAGATTTAACTCCTGAGCCCCAGGAGTAGCCACCAGGGTCTGGTACAAGGACCTGGTGGAAAAGTTCCCATTGGGCTCCAAATGAAAAGACATGGCATCCGACTCAAGGGACAGAGCATGCAGGGCAATGCATTCTAGCAGCTCCTCCCATTGGCCCCGCTTGTGGGGGCCGAACGTACGCCTAAAGGTCACGTGAGAAAGGTCGGCCAGAGCGGCTCCCACCTTGAGTTGGGGAGTGGTGCATATCAGGAGAGCGACTGGAACTGTTCCGCAAAGGGTCTAGTGCCTGACCAACGGTCGAGCCAGAACCGCTAGCTCGCTAGCTCGTTTCCTGTGGTGGGCTCTTTTCCATGCGCGTCATTGTTGAAGCCCACGCGCACATAGCTGGTCCTGCCCCCTCCCCTAAAAAAACTCAAATAGGTGTCACTTATGTCTCCCCCAAATCCCAAATCCGCCTCTCACTACTAAGAAAATGCTTATACACAGTAGCATAGTAGTAGCGCTGGAAAGAAGTAAACGCTGCTGCTATTTAGCAGTAGCGCTTTTCTAGGAAAGCGCTACTAGTAACTCCATAGTAGTAGCGCTGTGAAGCAGAAACGCGCCACTACTATGTGGGACCAGACGAGGCCACTGACTGTTTTCGTAGTTGTAGCGGTGTACAGAAAAAAGCGCTACTACTAACAGTTTAGTAGCAGCGCTCTGTTTTTATGCGCCGCTACTGCTAGTGGGCCCCACTTAGTAGTAGCGCTTTTCCTGGAAAGCGCTACTACTAAGTCCAATAGCAGCAGCGCTTTTTGCAAAGCAGCGCTACTGCTAGTTGCGGCTGGTGCCACCTTTTCCACCCCCTTCCCCTCCTCTCCCCCACTTTGCCCTCTCTCCCCCTCCTTTCCCCTCTCCCCTCTCCACTCTAGCTCCACCATTGTTTCTCTTCTTCTCTCTTCCCCCTACTTATCTTCTCTCCTCATTAATGGAACCCTCCTCCATAAACGGCCTCTTTCTTTCTCCTACACCACTCTTCTCTCCCCCATTAATGCCCCCATCCACCATAACCCCTCTCCATTAGTTAGATAGCTAGGTTCACCTCTCCTCCCCAACAACTAGATCACCTCGAGTTGCTTATGTTTTGCCGAAATGTCGATTTATTTCCATTTCGGTGAATTTCGAGCAAACTCATATGTCCTATTTTTAGGCAAGGTCATGTCAAAATTTTATATATATGACTTTGAAGCATGCATTATTTATTTCATAACCCTTTTTCTTGTTATACCGTGCAGTCGGTCATGAAGGTGAGTGGATGGAAGGTGGAGCGGTACATGCAATCCACGGTGATGGACATGTATGCAAATAATCAGACTAGGATTACTTGTCCGTGTGCAAGATACAAGGAATGAGTCCTTTTGGACCCTTTTGATTGTGGCACTTTGAAGGCGCCTGCTAATGAATGGTTTCATGGATGGCTATACTCAGTGGATAAGTGAAGAAGAAGATGATGATGAGGACATCCACATGGCAGGGAATAACGACATGGGGCTAGACGAAGAGATGACCGATCGACAAGAAGACGATGGCATCGGACATGTCGGCGGGGAAGTGTTTGGAAATGACGACGGCGGCGGAGAAGACTCCGGACATGGCGAAGAAGAGTCTGGACATGGTAGAGAAGAGGCGGCGGTTATACCGCTGTCTTCGACACTACTAAGTGCAGTCGTGCAGGACCCTCATGTTCGAGACCTCTTTCGCAAGATTACGACTAGCGAGAGAGCTGCTTCTAGAGAGGAGGCCAAGATGGCGCAACTTGATGTAGACTCGAGGACTCCATTGTATGATGGTTGCGATCCCGAGGTGATCCGCTTGAGTTTCACTCTCGAACTTCTAAAGACGAAGGCCAAATACAAATGGACAGACAAAAGCCTTGATGAGCATTTGAAGTTTCTACATAATAAAGTTCTTCCCGTGGGGAACCTGTGTCCTACTAGTGTCGAGGAGGCGAAGAAAATCATTTGCCCTTTTGATTTGCCGCACATTAGGTACCACGCATGCATCAACGATTGCATCATTTATCGGGGGGAGCACACAGGAAAAAACCAATTGTCTAGTTTGCAATGCTTCTCGATACAAGAAGGCCGGAAAGAAAGCTCCTCAGAAAGTTGTATGGTACTTTCTGATCACTCATCGTCTGCAGCGGTATTTCGTAGATCCTAAAGAAGCAAAGCTCATGCGCTGGCACGCGGAGAGGAAGAAGCCCGACGATGGAGATGATCTGAGGCTGAGACACCTCGTAGATGGTAGCCAGTGGAGAGCATTCAACGCCGTATATGGATTTGCTGCAGAAGATCCAAGGAACATCATGCTTTGTGCGAGTACCGATGACATGAATCCGTTTGGAAACCAGAACACCAACCACAACACATGGCCCGTGTTTGTATGGATGTACAACCTCCCCCATGGAAGTGCATGAAGACAAAGTACATACACATGAGCATGATGATTCAAGGGTCGAAACAACCGGGAAATATTATTAACCTGTATATGGGGCTTCTGCAAGAGGTGCTAGACACGTTATGGAAAACACCAACATGGACATGGGACACCATCAAAGGAGAATATTTCCATATGAGAGCCGCGCTGATGACGACGGTGCACGACTATCTCGGTTACGGGTACACCCCAGGCCAGGTGTGCCACGGATACTGCGGATGCACGAGGTGCATGGATGATACAACATCTCAGCAGCTTACGTCAATGAAAGATGGCGGTTCCGGGAAAATCGTGTACATGGGGCATCATAGATGGCTCGAGAAGGATGACCCGTGGAGAAAGCGTGGAGATCTATTCAATGGGTTGGCTGAGCTTCGAGGACCTCCATGTAAGAGGAGCGACGCCAAAATCGACGAGCTGTTCAGAAACTAGGAACAATGCCCCGCGCCGAGAAAGATCAAAAAGGCGCAGGAGCCGCTGCTGAAGGTATGGAAAACGAGGTCTGTTTTCTGGGACTTGGAGTACTGGCCCAATCATGACACACCTCATTGCCTTGATCCAATGCATATCATGAAGAATGTCCTCGAGAGCTTGCTTGGCACACTGATGAACATGCCGGAGAAGACCAAGGATGGGCCGAAGGCAAGGAAAGACTTGGAAGATTTGAAGCTCAGGAAAGATCTCCACCATAAAAAGTTGATGGAGGAGACGGAGACGGAGGAGGAGGAGGGGGAAAGGGGCAGAAAAGTCAACAAGAAGGAGGAGAATTATTGCCCCCCTTCTTGCTTCACCCTAAGTGCGAAGGAGATCGATCAATTAATAAAGTGCCTTATGGGAATCAAAGTCAGTTCCGGTTACTGTGGGAAGATAAGCAGATTTCTAGACCCCAAGAAGAAAAGGTTCAGCTGGATGAAGTCTCATGACTGTCACGTGATGATGACATAGATACTCCCGGTTGCCATTAGAGGGATCATGGAGAAGCACATCCGTGACATGCTTACTGGTCTCTACAACTTCTTCGATGTTATATCTTGAAAGTCCATAAGTGTGAAGCAGCTCCGAAGGCTACAGGAAGAGATCGTTGTCATACTATGTGAGCTTGAGATGTACTTCCCACCCGCGTTCTTTGACGTCATGGTGCATCTGTGTGTCCACATCGTGGACGACATCATCGACCTCGGGCCGACATTCCTCCACAGCATGATGCTGTTTGAGAGGATGAATGGGGTCATCAAAGGATTCGTTCATAACATGTCCAGTCTGGAAGGGAGCATCGTCTAGGGGTATCTGACGCATGAGTGTGTCTCCTTTTGCGAGAATTATATAAGCGTCGGAAACCCTATTTTTGGTTTGCCCGTCAAGAAGAATGATGGGAAGCTCGAAGGAGATGGTTAGAACAACGACCGGAGGTAATTGCACATGGACTACTCGGATAGACGGAACGACTTTGACAGGGCTAACTTAGTAGTGCTACAACACCGAGATGTGGTAGATGATTATGTGGAACAGCACAAAGAAACCATCGCAAAGAAGTACCGTGAGAAGGGGATGCTCAAGACGTACGACGAAGTTACTATAGAGCACAACGCCACTTTCTTGCACTGGTTTAAACAACAAGTTCTTGAAAAATCCCCCGAAAGAGGGCAGTTCGGATCGATTGCTCGTACACGCCTTAGCACATGGCCCCGCACCCACTAGTAGAAAAACACCTAATAGTCCCGGTTCATAAGGTCCTTTAGTCCCGGTTCATGAACCGAGACTAATGGGTCGTTACTAATACCTCCACCCATTAGTCCCGGTTCAAACACGAACCGGGACCAATGTGCCTCCACGTGGCCCTGTGCGCTGAGCCCAGTGAGGGGGCCTTTGGTCCCGGTTGGTGGCTCCAACCGGGACCAAAAGGCATCCACACGTCAGCATTCCAGTGGCTGGGGTTTTTTTTTTGAAAGGAGGGGAGGTTGGGGGTTTTGGGGGGTTAATTTAGGTGTTTCGTATATTGTGTTAGCTAGCTAATTAATAGACAAAAGTGTCCTTTCTTATGTCCGTGCTTGGTCGACACTACGTACTATATATACATAAGTGATCGAGAGAACCATTCAGTACAGAAGTTCGTCATGCATACCGAAAGAAGTGATCGATCGACCTCTCCTTCTCCGAGAGATTGGTCGAACAACAAGTTTTCGTATCATGTATCCGACGCTACTAGCTACATACATGTACAATATGTATAAGATCTCTTAATTACAAACCCCTAGCATTTGAAATCAATTTCCACATGGTATTCTCCGGCTTTACTCATGACGTGGTCAAGAAATAATCCCACCAATTCCTCTTGAATTGCTTTCATGCGATCTGGTTCTAGGAGTTCATACCGCATCTGCCACGTTTAATTTGAAGAAGGGGGTTGATTAATACATATATATGAATGAAACTCAACAGAAATGATGGTGTAATAAAATGAAGTTGTGAATATTATTGCTTACGCACTTCATATTGTCTTCTAGAGTAGCACCGCTTGCTTTTCAAAGTCGCGTTGTGGATGAACTCGCACACGTAGTATCCACAGAAATCATTCCCTTGTTCCTGCCACAAGCACTTTACGAGAAAAAGAGGTCAATCAAACTGATAATGAAGCATTATAAATGGCATTGATGAAAGTATAGCTATAGAATCAACGGGAGATGCGCGCAACTAGCTAGCCAGTAGTACTTACTTTCGGGTATATATATGTCAGCTCCTTCGGCAGTCCCGGAGCTTCTGCGATGAACTGTTTCCAAACCCTGCAAGACAAAGAAAATAATTATTATTACTTGAGATATCAGGAAATGAACAAAAAGTTGCCGATATGGTGCGATAATGATCGATTGAACTTACTTGCTGAGCATTTCAGTGATGTCCGCGTAGGTTTGGGGATCTTTCCGTCCCGAGTCTAAGACGGTTACTAGTCCACGCTAAAGCTTAATCTCCAGAAGAATATAGTGGTACCTGCGCACGCATGCATAACTCATCAATTACATTACTATAAGCTCGCTTGAGTAATAAGGGAAACCGAATATGCACACGACAGTAACACTCACGGGCCGTTGTAAGGAAAGAGTATGGTATCTTTGTTTTGATTTTTGATCAATAATTGTAGCAAGTTGTCCTCGGCCTCTTTGACCTTCTTTTCAACTAGAAATACATCTATGATATTTGTGTTAATGAACCCAATATCATAAATTTCTTGTTTTTTGCACTCGACGATCTTCAATCTGCATAATATATTGAGGATAATTAATTATAAATACATGCAATGAAAGAGCCGAGCTATATATAGAGACTTAATGACACAAATAGTACTTACAGGCAGTAGAAAAAGACCATTAATTTATCGAGGGCCTTTTGATTGAAGAACTCGAAGAACTCCTCAAATGGAACAGTGAACAGATCATTTGAAACGAGATCGTGCTCCTCTTTAATATGCAGATACAAAGCATTCTTACCCTCAGACTCTCTGCAGGTTTCCATGTACCAATTATGGAATCTTCACATCATTGTCGTCAGAGTTTTTTCATCTTTGACGAGAGGCTTCCCGTACTCGTATCTGTGCTCATCCACCTTCAAGAAATCAGGAAGTGCATCGTCAGGCAGGTAATCGTCAAGATTGCCATAACCGGCCACCGTCCCCGGAGCATTAGACACATTGACCGGGGGGCACGATTGCTGTGCTTGTTCGCCGAGCTGGGCAATTTTTCCCCTTTGCTCGTTCTTTTGACCTTTTAGCACTGACAGTAGTTCCCGACCGCTGGGCTTGGAGATATGTCTGTTCAGTAATGCGCTCATAGTTGGTTCTCGGCGGAGACTTTGGTGGTTTCCTCAGGGCATCGATAGTGCGCTTAGCTTTCACCGGATCTACCTTCTCCTTCGGAGGTGGATGTCTCTTTGCTTTCACCCCTTCAAAGAACTCCTTCATGTGGGTCCGCACAATCGTATCATTTTCCTCCTTGGACCTCTCGTACGGTAACTTCTTTAGAGGCTTGAGAGATGATGGACCGTATTTGTATTGCCTCCCACCTCTGGTTGTGCTGCTAGACGCCGGAGCAGATGGAGCGGCTGCGGCGTCTGTCTTCTTTCGTGCTTGCTTACGAGGCGGAGGAGAAGGTGTACGACGCGCCGGAGCAGCCGGGGCGGCGGCGGATCTCTTCCGCCCTTGCTGGCGAGGTGCAGAAGGAGGATGCTGCTGGCTGCTCGGGAGCGCCGGCGCAGGCGAAGAAGGAGGCGGAGTGCCACCATGCGCCGGAGAAGGAGGCGGAGTGCGGCCACGCGTGCCCTGATCGTCACTCGCCGGAGGAGGAGGCGGAGTGCCCTGACTCGCCGGAGCAGGAGGAGGAGGCGGAGGCGTCCAATTCAAAAGGTTGATGAGCTCCTTCTTCCATAGGCATGGAGTCTTCAGAGTAGAACCCAGCCTAGTCTCCCCTTCACCGGTAGGGTGGTCAAGCACGAGGTCCTCAAATCCCTCCGTTATTTCATCCACCATCACCTTAGCATATCCTTCTGGAATCGGCTTGCAGTGATAAGTTGTGCCGGGTCCACTAGGATAAACTTGGCCAACAGCTGCCTTGACCTTCAAAGTCATCCATCGCGCCATCATGTGGCAACTTTGAGACTCCGTGATACCATCCACGGGATAGCTGGCTTTAGCCGTCAAGACATGCTCCGGCTGAAGCAGCTCGGTGGAAGCCACGCTGCTTCTCCGCTGAGATGGCGGGGTAGCTTCGGGGAAAGCTTCGGTAGGTCGTTTGCTGCGATCTGCTGCTTCTCGTTCCTCTTCTCGATACTCTAGCCCCATTACCCTTTCGTGCAGCGCCTGCAGTTGGTCCTGCTCCAGTTTCTTCCTTCTCTCGTGGGTTTTGTAACCCCCTGCGTCCGGAAAACCAACCTTCCACGGAATGGAGCCTGGCGTGCCTCGTGTCCGTCCAGGGTGCTCAGGATTCCCAAGGGCCATTGTGAGCTCGTCCTTCTCCCTGTTTGGAAGGAACGTCCCTCGCTACGCTGCATCGATATAGTGTCGAAGGTTCTTGACTGGTATTTCCAGTTGCTCGTCCGTCCACTGACAAAACCCTGTTACAGGGTCCAAGGTTCCGCCAGACCCGAAGAACCAAGTCCGGCAACGGTCTGGCCATCTCATTGTCTCTGGTTCGATCCCTTTTTCAAGCAGATCATTCTCAGCCTTGGACCACTTAGGCCGGGCTTGCAGGTAGCCACCTGAACCCGTGCGATGGTGAAGCGTCTTCTTGGCAGCATTTTTCTTGTTTGTCTCCGACATCTTATTACTCTTTTCCGATGTCTTGTGGGCCACAAATGCGGGCCAGTGATCATTGATCTTCTCATATTTGCCGATGAATTCTGGTGTCTTTTTATTTTTGACAAACTGGTTCAGCTCTTTCCTCCACCTCCTCATTAGGGTTGCCATCTTCTTAAGAGCACAAGACTTGATTAATTCCTCTTTAACTGGCTTCTCCGGATCCTCCTCTGGCGGGAGGGTGAAATTTGCCTTCAGCTCAGTCCAAAGATATTCCTTCTACATATCATTGACATAAGACACCTCAGGGTCTTCCTCGTTAGGCTTATACCATTGCTGGATGCTGATCGGGATCTTCTCCCTAACAAGAACCCCGCACTGAGTAGAAAATGCCTTCCTTGTCCGGATGGGTTCAATCGGTTCGCCGTCGGGCGCGATTTCTATGATCTCAAACTTTTCATCCGAGCTCAACTTTTTCTTTGGGCCTCGTCTCCTTACCGGAGTTGTGCTCGATCCGGAGGGCTAGAAATTATAAGGAAGAAAGACGAGAGTAATTAATATGTGTACATATATCAAAACAATGGAAGCATCAATTAACTAGTCAGCACGGGATTAACTAATATATATATATATATACCTGGCCGGGCTCGGTTCGGTCACCGGAGCAGTCAGCATGATCTCCTTCTTGTACCTCCATTGTGTCATCACCGGAGCCATCATGAACATAGTCCTGTTCTTGTACCGGCATTAATGGGCCGAAGCCATCATGAACATAGCCCTCTTCTTCAACCTGTTCTTCCGGCTGACTAACGGTGTCGATGAGAAATGACGCAACTTCATCCCTTCCAGAGTTAATTATGTCCCTCAATATCGCTTCTGTTTCTTCGTCTCGCAAGTGTGCCATAGTTTCTGCAAATATTTACAACATGTCAATTATTATTCAAACATGGTACAGATGGATATATATATATATATATATATATATATATATATATATATATATATTAGTGGCAAACGTAGAACTAGCCAGCTAATCACAATAAGGAATCATGTTAGTGGCCTCGATGCTGCTTCTCTAGGGTTTGGGGTCGCCTCGACACAACAACGCTTCAAAGGTTTGGGGTGGCCTTGACGACAACGCTCTTTTAACTTGGTAAATTTGGGTGGCCTCGAGGGAGTTAATTTGTCGGGTAGGGGCACGGCGGGAGGGGGTAGGAGACCAACATCGTTTTCTCTCTAGGGTTTGGGTGTCCTCGAGAGTTTTGGTCGAGCGAGAGGGCCGAGGGGGGGTATATATATATCGACCGCCCCTCATGTCAAAGTTATCTCGAGAGGGCCGAGGGGGGGGGGAAATAATTAAGGAAAAGGAAGAAAAGAGGAAGAAGGAAGAAGGAAGAAGAAGAAAAAAAAGAGGAGAAGAAGAAAGGAATAGAGGAGAAGAAGAAAAAATAGAATTTTTTTTCTATTTTTTCTTCTTCTCTCCTCTATTCCTTTCTTCTTCTCCTCTTCTTTTTCTTCTTTTTTCCTCTTCTTATTTATTTCTCCTCTTCTTCATCTTCTTATTTTCCTTTTTCCTCTCATTCTTTTTCTTCTTCTTTCTTCCTTCTTCCTTCTTCCTCTTTTCTTCCTTTTCCTTATTTTACTTTAAATTTCTCCTCTACACTAACCTAAAATGCACTAACTTAAAATCGATATCTACTAACAACTTAAAAAAATACATATATGAAAAAAAACATCATCATATCATCAACAGAAAAAATAGTATTTTTTCTAAAAATCTATCTTTTGCATATATATACATCAACATATATATACACTAACCTAAAATGCACAAAAATGCTATCGGAGAGGGGGTATATCGACCCCCCTCATGTATCCACATATACATACATCTATACATACATATATACTTACATATATGTATAAATTTTTGCAGATATAAACTTTTGCATATATAAAGTTTTTCTAAAATCTAACTTTTTCATATATGAACATTTATACACAGAGAACATATACATAAAATGCACAAAAAAATAAGAGGAAAAAGGGCCCCGGCGGCCGGACCGAAGGCGGCGGCGCTATGGTGACGGGGTTGGGGAAGGGGCGGCGCGCGCGACGATGGCGACGGGGTCAGGGAAGGGGCGGCGCGCGCGGCGACGGCGACGGGGTCGGGGAACGGGTGGCGCGCGCGGCGACGTACGGCGACGGGGTCGGGGCAGTGGCGGCGTGCGCGGCGACGGCGACGGGGCGGGGCCGGCAGGGGCGGCGGGCGCGGCGACGGTGTCGGGGCAGTGGCTCGGCGGCGGCGACAGCGAGGTGGACCAGCCTGACGGCGTCTGGGCAGGGCTCGGCGGCGACCGCGACGAGGAGCAGAGGCGTCGGGGCAAGAAGAAACAGATGGATTTTGGCGAAAATTGCTAAGTGCTTCTTATATAGCAAAGCCTTTAGTCCCGGTTGGTAGCACCAACCGGGACTAATGCACCCTTTAGTCCCGGTTGGTGCCACCAACCGGGACCAAAGGCCTCTTTTTCGGCAGCCCAAAGGGCGGGAACCGGCGGCCTTTGGTCCCGGTTGGTGGCACCAACCGGGACTAATGCCCCCCCTTTAGTCCTGGTTGGTGCCACCAACCGGGACCAAAGGCCTCTGTGCTGCCCGCCTCGGGGCCAAAGTTTAGTCCCACCTCGCTAGTCGAGAGGGGCGCGCAGTGGTTTATAAGCCCCACTGCAGCACCCCTCTCGAGCTCCTCTCCACCGCAGGTTTTCGGGCCTACTTGCTATTGCTTTGCCTGATGGGCCTTCTGGGCCTACTGCGGGCCTGAATCCTGGCCCATAGTAGGGTTTCTAGTCGTATTCAGGCCGTGGGGGCCCAGTAGGAGGCATTTTTTTGTTTTTTTGTTTTCTTTACTTATTGTTGCTATATTTTTTTTTCAAGTTATTTTCTTTTGTTTTCTGCATTATTTATTTTCTTTTGTTTTTTGCTTTATTTTTTAATTGTTTTGCTTTTAGTTTTAGGAAAATTATAAACTTTCTGTTAGTGCCATTAGTTTTCAAATTTGGAAACACTTTTTTTGTTTTTTTTCTTTCTTGCTTTATTTATTTTATTTTGTTTCTACTTACAACAAAATACTTATTGTTGTTTTTTTCTTTTGTTTTCTGCATTATTTATTTTCTTTTGTTTTTTGCTTTATTTTTTAATTGTTTTTGCTTTTAGTTTTAGGAAAATTATAAACTTTCTGTTAGTTCCGTTAGTTTTCAAATTTGAAAACACTTTTTTTGTTTTTTTGTTTTCTTTCTTGCTTTATTTATTTTATTTTGTTTGTACTTACAACGAATACTTATTGTTGCTATTTTTAATTATTACGAGGGCCGAACCATAAGACATTAAAGCATTTCAAATGAACTCTGAAAAAGTTGAAAGTTGGCATGGTATCATAAATTGACCCACATAGCATGTGCATGTATAAAACGGACAATGGTATCATACTCGTCAGTTACAAAGTTGGCATGGTATCATCATAATAGTTGCGGGAGAAAGTCTTCACTTTTTCTTTGCTTCTGTCATTTGCTTATTGCGCCGTAACCATGGATAATCTTCATCGTTTATCAGGATGTAGGGGTCAGCCTTGACTTTGAAGGGAGGAATTTCATGAAACTTTTCATAATCTTCAGACATGTCTGTCTTGTTCTCCACGTCCACGATGTTCCTTTTTCCTGAAAGAACTATGTGGCGCTTTGGCTCATCGTACGATGTATTCGCTTCCTTATCTTTTCTCTTTCTCGGTCTGGTAGACATGTCCTTGACATAGATAACCTGTGCCACATCATTGGCTAGGACGAACGGTTCGTCAGTGTACCCAAGATTTTTCAGATCCACTGTTGTCATTCCGTACTGTGGGTCTACCTGTACCCCGCCTCCTGACAGATTGACCCATTTGCACTTAAACAAAGGGACCTTAAAATCATGTCCGTAGTCAAGTTCCCATATGTCCACTACGTAACCATAATATGTGTCCTTTCCCCTCTCGGTTGTTGCATCAAAGCGGACACCGCTGTTTTGGTTGGTGCTCTTTTGATCTTGGTCAATCGTGTAAAATGTATTCCCGTTTATCTCGTATCCTTTCCAATCATTACAGTCAAAGATGGTCCCCTGGACAACAAGTACAGCTCATCACAAACAGTGTTGTCAACTCTGATACGTGCTTCCAACCAACTGCTGGAAGTCCTGATGTGTTCACATGTAATCCAGTCGTCGCACTGATCCGGGTGTTTGGAGCGCAGATTGTTCTTGTGTTCATCGACATACGGGGTCACCAAGGTAGAGTTCTGTAGAACTGTGTAGTGTGCTTGAGACCAAGAATATCCGTCCCTGCATATTATTGAGTCCCTTCCAAGCGTGCATTTTCCAGTAAGTCTCCCCTTATACCGCGATTTAGGGAGACCTATCTTCTTAAGGCCAGGAATGAAGTCAACACAAAACCCGATGACATCCTCTGTTTGATGGCCCATGGAGATGCTTCCTTCTGGCCTAGCGCGGTTGCGGACATATTTCTTTAGGACTGCCATGAACCTCTCAAAGGGGTACATATTGTGTAGAAATACGGGGCCCAGAATAACAATCTCGTCAACTAGATGAACTAGGACGTGCGTCATGATATTGAAGAAGGATGGTGGGAACACCAGCTCAAAACTGACAAGACATTGCACCACATCACTCCTTAGGCTTGGTATGATTTCTGGATCAATCACCTTCTAAGAGATTGCATTGAGGAATGCACATAGCTTCACAATGGCTAATCGAACGTTTTCCGGTAGAAGCCCCCTCAATGCAACCGGAAGCAGTTGCGTCATAATCAGGTGGCAGTCATGAGACTTTAGGTTCTAAAACTTTTTCTCTGCCATATTTATTATTCCTTTTATATTAGACGAGAAACCAGTTGGGACCTTCATACTAAGCAGGCATTCAAAGAAGATTTCCTTCTCTTCTTTGGTAAGAGCATAGCAGGCAGGACCTTCATACTGCTTTGGAGGCATGCCGTCTTTTTCGTGCAAACGTTGTAGGTCCTCCCGTGCCTCAGCTGTATCTTTTGTCTTCCCATACACACCCAAGAAGCCTAGCAGATTCACGCAAAGGTTCTTCGTCACGTGCATCACGTCGATCGAAGAGCGGACCTCTAGGTCTTTCTAGTAGGGTAGGTCCCAAAATATAGATTTCTTCTTCCACATGGGTGCGTGTCCCCCAGCGTCACTCGGAACAGCTAGTGCGCCAGGACCCTTTCCAAAGATTACGTGTAAATCATTGACCATAGCAAGTACGTGATCACCAGTATGCATGGCGGGCTTCTTCCGGTGATCTGCCTCGCCTTTGAAATGCTTGCCTTTCTTTCGACATTGATGGTTGGTCAGAAGAAATCGACGATGGCCCAGGTACACATTCTTCCTGCAGCTTGCCAGGTATATACTATCAGTGTCATGTAAACAGTGCGTGCATGCGTGGTATCCCTTGTTTGTCTGTCCTGAAAGGTTACTGAGAGCGGGCCAATCCTTGATGGTCACGAACAGCAACGCCTTTAGGTTAAATTCCTCCTGTTTGTGCTCATCCCACGTACGTAAACCATTTCCATTCCACAACTGTAAAATTTCTTCAACTAATGGCCTTAGGTACACATCAATGTCGTTGTCGGGTTGCTTAGGGCCTTGGATGAGAACTGGCATCATAATGAACTTCCGCTTCATGCACATCCAAGGAGGAAGGTTATACATACATAGAGTCACGGGCCAGGTGCTGTGATTGCTGCTCTGCTCCCCGAAAGGATTAATGCCATCCGCGCTTAAAGCAAACCATATGTTCCTTGGCTCACTTGCAAACTCATCCCAGTACTTTCTCTCGATTTTTCTCCACTACGACCCGTCAGCGGGTGCTCTCAACTTCCCGTCTTTCTTACGGTCCTCACTGTGCCATCGCATCAACTTGGCATGCTCTCCATTTCTGAACAGACATTTCAACCGTGGTATTATAGGAGCATACCACATCACCTTGGCAGGAACCCTCTTCCTGGGGGGCTTGCCGTCAACATCACCAGGGTCATCTCGTCTGATCTTATACCGTAATGCACCGCATACCGGGCATGCGTTCAGATCCGTGTACGCACCGCGGAAGAGGATGCAGTCATTAGGGCATGCATGTATCTTCTGTACCTCCAATCCTAGAGGGCATACGACCTTCTTTGCTGCGTATGTACTGTCGGGCAATTCGTTATCCTTTGGAAGCTTCTTCTTTAATATTTTCAGTAGCTTCTCAAATCCTTTGTCAGGCACAGCATTCTCTGCCTTCCACTGCATCAATTCCAGTACGGTACCGAGCTTTGTGTTGCCATCTTCGCAATTGGGGTACACCCCTTTTTTGTGGTCCTCTAACATGCGATCGAACTTCAGCTTCTCCTTTTGACTTTCGCATTGCGTCCTTGCATCGACAATGACCCGACGGAGATCATCATCATCGGGCACATCGTCTGGTTCCTCTTGATCTTCAGCAGCTTCGCCCGTTGCAGCATCATTGTGCACATCGTCTGGTTCCTCTTGATGTTCAGTAGCATCACCGTATTCAGGGGGCACATAGTTGTCATTGTACTCTTCTTCTTTGCCGTCTTCCATCATAACCCCTATTTCTCCGTGCCTCGTCCAAACATTATAGTGTGGCATGAAACCCTTGTAAAGCAGGTGGGTGTGGAGGATTTTCCGGTCAGAGTAAGACTTCGTATTCCCACATATAGGGCATGGACAACACATAAAACCATTCTGCTTGTTTGCCTCAGCCACTTCGAGAAAATCATGCACGCCCTTAATGTACTAGGAGGTGTGTCTTGAACCGTACATGCATTGCCGGTTCATCTGCGTGCATTATATATAATTAAGTGTGTCAAAAATCATTATAGAACATCATGAATAGATAATTAAGTGACCAAATTAATAGAAGTTCATCATCACATTAAAACCAAAGTACATACATAGTTCTCATCTAACAACATAAAGCTCTGCAGAGCATCTAAATTAATTAAACCATACACTGAAACTATGTAAAACATTTCAATGCGAAAACAAATGCGATCATAATCGCAACCAATGTAACAACTGATCCAACGGCATAATGATACCAAGCCTCGGTATGAATGGCATATTTTCTAATCTTTCTAATCTTCAAGTGCATCGCATCCATCTTGATCTTGTGATCATCGACGACATCCGCAACATGCAACTCCAATATCATCTTCTCTTCCTCAATTTTTCTAATTTTTTCCTTCAACAAATTGTTTTCTTCTTCAACTAAATTTAACCTCTCGACAATAGGGTCGGTTGGAATTACCGGTTCAACAACCTCCTAGATAAATAAAATCTATGTCACGTTGGTCGGCATAATTTTCATAAACAATAAATGAACCAATAGTTATGAAAAGATAATATATACCACATCCGAATCATAGACAGGACGAGGGCCGACGGGGGCGGATACCAAAACCATCGCACTATATAAGATGCAATAATAAAAGTAAGAAAATTATACAAGTATCTATATAAATGTACAAGTAAGATTTTTTTTCCTTTCAGAAAGAAGATAAGAACAAGAGGCTCACCACGGTGGTGCCGGCGACGAGATCGGCGCGGGCGATCGACGGCGGTGAAGACGGGGACAGGACGTGACGGACCGCTAAACCTAGACAAATATTGAGGAAAATGGAGCTTGGAGGTCGAGCTTGGAGAGGAGAAATCTTAAGTAGTGTGGCTCGGGCATTCCATCGAATACCTCGTGTGCATAGGAGGTGAGCTAGAGCACCACCAAGCTCTCCCCTCGCCGGCCACGAAAAACAGAGCACTTGGAGTGCTCTGCTCGCGGGCGAGGGGTAGATATAGGCAACTAATTGGTCCCGGTTCGTGCCACGAACCGGGACTAAAGGGCAGCCTTTGGTCCCGGTTCAGGCCACCAACCGGGACCAATGGTGGTGGGCCAGGAGCGAGGTGCATTGGTCCCGGTTCGTCCCACCAACCGGAACCAATAGGTCCAGCCGAACCGGGACCAATGGCCCACGTGGCCCGGCCGGCCCCCGGGGCTCACGAACCGGGTCCAATGCCCCCATTGGTCCCGGTTCTGGATTGAACCGGGACTAATGGGCTGACCCGGCCTGGACCATTGCCCCCTTTTCTACTAGTGACCCAAGCTCGCGACCTATCAGTCCTACGTTATCAATGGGTACACGTTCTACACGGAGGCCAAAGACATGGATAGTGATTACCAGAACTCTGGGGTGACAATTCAATGCGTGACTGACGCCAACAACACAACTGAGAGATTCTACGAAAGGGTCGAAGAGATCTGGGAGCTTGAGTATGCTAGAATGCATGATGCGATGATGTTTCGTGTTAGATGGGCCAAGGACGTCGTAAGAGAAAACAAGTATTTCACCACCATGTCTATACCCGACGCGAAGAGCACTACCATGAACGTTAACGTCATCGCAAAAAATGTGCCATGGGTACATGCTAAGCACGTGACACAATGCTTCTTCATAACCTACCCGACCAATCCCAGCCGTGTTGTCGTGAGGATATCCAAAGGGAGCATCATCGGAATGGATGGAGTAGCCAACGAGGAAGATTATGACCAATACGGCAACCCGATGAGGGAAGATGATGATGACGATGAAGCATACGTGAAAAGAAGAATCAATACTACATTACCTAAGAAAGATGGTAATCCATGGCTCCGAAAAAGTCACAAGGAGGGGCTCAATTACTCGGCAACGAACAAGAAAGGGAAGAAGCTCAATGTGACACATCATCGACGCAGCTGATCAGAAACCTACATTTATATATATGTATCTATTTTGTGTACGCACTTAAGTAATCGTTATCGGTCAACCGATATGTTACCACCACATGCATGGTTCCGGTGATATTCGCGCAGTGGGAGAGAGGAAGACGGCGTCGTCGGGAGAAAAACAAAAAAAACTAAAAGGAGAAAGTAGTACAAAAGAAAAAGAAAAGGAAACAGAAAATAAAAGGAAAATAAAAAATAAAAAAACAAAAGGAAAATAATAAAAGAAAATAAAACTAAAAGCTAGAAAAGGAAAATAGCAGTAGCGCTTGTCTATGGACCAGCGCTATAGCTAAGTATTTTAGAATTTAAAAAATAAAAATTGGAAAAGATAGCGGTAGCGCTGGTTTGTAAACAAGCGCTATAGCTAACTTAGCTATACCGCTTGTTTACAAACCAGCACTATCGCTATAGCTAAGTTAACCCCCGCGCCGCCTCGCCCCTATGCCCGCCGTCGACGCCCTCGCGAGCTCGTCGCCGCCAGCCGTCGCCCTGCGCCCTCCCTCGACCTCGCCGGCCCGCGCCCCTGCGCCCACCCTCGACCTAGCCGCCGGTGCCCTCGACCTCGACGCGGCCGCCCTCTACACTGCCTCGTAAGCCTCTGCCTCTCCTCTCCCCTGCCCTCCTCTCTCTCTCTCTCTGCTCTCTGCTCTCTCTCTCTAAGTGTTGGATGTATGAACCCTAGCTAGGAGATGCAGCAGAGAGAGAGAGAGAGAGAGAGCAATTTAGTTTAGGGCAATTTATCAAATTTTGTTTAGTGCAATTTAGTTTAGAGCAAATTTAGTTTAGTGCAATTTAGTTTAGTGCAATTTATTTAGGGCAAATAAAAACAATAGCAAATTGGGTTTTGTAGGTATAAAAAACAGTAGCCAAAATTTATAAAAAACAGCAACTAATTAGTTTTTGTAGGTATATAAATTAGCTATAGAAATAGTAGCAAAAATTTATAAAAAAATGTAGCTAATTAGGGCAGTAGCAAATATAGGTAGGGCAAATTTAGCTAGGGAAAATTTGTTTAGGGAAGTAGCTAATGCAATAGCTAATTAATTAGGGTCAGTAGCAGAGAGAGAGAGAGAGATCATTTAGGAAAAAATAGTAGAAAATAAAAACTAATGCAATAGCCTATACAATGTTGCTGTTTTTAACACTTGGTTAATTTGCTAAGTCTTGGAAATCTGTCATATAATGTTGCCATGTTCTCTTGAGATAGCATCAAATCAGTTATATGAACTTGTGCCAATTGTCGAAGAATATCTGAGTGGCCTATGTTTTGCCGGAATGTTGATTCATTTCTGTTCCAACAAATTTCAGTGCTCCATATGTCCACTTTTTAGCAAAGGTGATGCCAAAAATTTCCGTGATTTTCTGCATGACTTGTGCTAGAAACTAAGACATATGGAGTACCCGGAATTTGCCGGAAGGGGAATGAATCAACATTCCGACCAAATATAGGCCCCTTTTGTCTTTTCATTGTATCTTTTATTTACAATTGTTGAATAGGAAACATGACTACCGACGCCGAAGTCGCGAGTGGTTTTGCTCGCCTCAAAGACCCCATCGAGGCAGCAAATCACTATTTCGATTACCTGGACGAACACCAGATGGGGTTGCATGGTGGCGGCAGTGGCACCAACCCTGACACCGACATCGGCACCAGCACTGGCACCGGCACCGACACCACCCCTGAGACCGGCAACGATGCTGTCGTAGCCGGTAAAGCACCAAAGAAGAAGAGGACACGAAGACGAGACGAGCTTGGCATCGGACAAATTGTGGTCACGGAGATGCACCCCAAGAAGTTAGAGCCAACGGCGCCGGAGGAAGCGCGCAAGTGCTGGGCAATCAACTTGGATGCACCCTCAGGGAAACCGCCAACATCAACGACGAGAGGTTGAGGCTCATACCACATATGGAGAACATGCTCCTAAAGAAGTTGCACAATAGGTTCTTGTTCCTCGACCGCAATGAAAAAGAATATGAAGATCCGTGGAAAGACATCGCCATGACAAAGATAAACGACAAGGCGATGGTGACGTTCACCAACGACTTGTCCGCCTGGAAAATTCAGGTGAAAAAAGCGATTGTGAAGAATGAACCGTGGTCCAAGATTCATGCTGGAAATCCGTCAATAACGGAAGAGGACTTCACAAAATTCAAGGAGAATTGTGCTAAAGAAAGTGTCAAGGCAAAGTCAGAGAAAATGAAGGCGCTCCAGGCCAGGAACACGCCTCTCCACCGCCTCGGAAGCCGTGGTTACGAGGGGAAGAGGGCCGTATGGGCCAAGGAGGACGCCGAACGTGAAAGTCACGGAATCCCAGACCCCTTGGCGGAGTTCACCGACCCGCTGGAGCATGACTGGATCAGGGCCCGGTACAAGTGGGACAATGAAAAAAAGCTCTTTTACACTGACCCGAACACGAGGGAGTTCATGAGACTTCTGGTAATTGTTATATTACCACATTATCATATTATAGCTTCCAATCAATTCGACTGCAAGTTTTATCACATTAGTATTGCAGAAGAGCAGCACTAAAAGGCAGCCGAAAGCGACGAGTTGTCACCGTCGTTGGCGAGGCCCAAGTGGGACACCCCGTTCAACCGGGCCCTGAACATACTGAAGAAGGTCCCGGTGGACAAGCCGCCGACCTATGGATGTGTGCACGGCGTCGGAGATGGCGCCTCGTGGAAGACGTGCTACCCCGAGGAGCTACAGGAAAGAAGGAAGAGATGCTCGGTCATCACTCAGCAGAGCATCGACAAGAAGGTCAAGATTGTGGTTGATAAGACCAAAGTTGAGACCAAAGAAGAGTTGCTCGGGGCTGTCTCTGGTGCGGTCACTGACGCGGTGGTCAGCTTGCTTCCGGCACTATGGGATTTCACGAAGAACAATCCAAATGCACGGCGGAGGACTTTCCCCTTCCCAGCTTTGTCGGGAGCACTTCGGTGAACACCAGAGCACCAGCACCTGCTCAAGCAATCGCAAAAGGTCCCGCTCCTGTTCATAGCAGCCCAACCTCCGTCTCTTGCATGGCCAGTGGGCCTTCATCGCTAGCTGAGCTCGACGCCCTCACGGTAATGACGCGTCATACCCTTTTCACCAGCGTGTCTATAGTCTTCCATTTTAGTTGCCTTTCGGATGTTCAACGTCGCAGACATGTCTCCTTCGTAGGCCGACAACACCCCGTGCACCCTACTCTACGACATCAAGGGCCAAAAGGTGGCCGTGGGAAAGGTAACGACCGTGAAGCCATAGGACCGCATGTTCCACAACCGAGAGATGCCCGATGGCGTCTTCAAGGTTAACATGGCCAGTGTCTTAGCGGGCTTTGAGGATTTGCCTCCTCTGGTACCAGTCGATGACGACGAGACCCCTAAGATGATTGGCGCATGCAAGAGCTGGTTCTTGCCTTGGACCAAGTCTCTTCTTCGTCTCAAGGCTCCCAGTATCACGCCAACGCCACCTTCTCAAGATGGTATGAACAGCACCCCACCTACCAGATTACCTGCACCTATCATGGCGAGTGATAGCAGACGACGCAAGGGATAGCCTCCATTAGTGCCAGATGATATAGCCCCCGTTGCTAAAGAAGCAAATGTTGATGATGACATGGAGGATGATGATGATGACCCAGACAAGTATTTCAATACCGCTTATGATGGCTCAGGACGGCAAAGACTCAGGCTATGAGCGTGGATATGATGACTTGATGCTGCTTGATTTGCCGGAGCCGGAACGTCGTAAGCCAGAATGCAAAAAGTCTCTCTTCAAGCGATCCTCGCAGGAGATGCCTCCAGATGCCGCCTTTACCTAGCAACCCCCCGAGGCCCGTCCACTGATTAGCCTGACGACACTGTGGTTAGGAAAGGTATGGTGGGCTCACTACTGCCACCCATCAAGAAGCAAAGGAGGAGACTGGACAAGAAAGGCCCTAAAGGAGCCAGAGCTGCTTCAAGCAGCCAGCCGCCTCTGGAGCCCCGGGTGGTAGACAGAATACCCGTCGAAGGTGCGCAGCGCTTCCATGTCGCCGGCCAGCCGATCCTACCTGCGAAAGCGCTAGAGCACATACTGAACAATGATCTAAGGAGACTCCATGAAGATGTGCTGGCCAGAGAGAAAAGCCTTCTGGTCGCGGAAAAACCAAGATACCCACTTTATGCGGCTTAGGTGCCGGGTGGGAGGTTGTACGTCGAGAGATGGCCTGCGAATAAGTTCATCCTGCGATTTGACTACATCTACGACATGTTCCACATGGCCAAGCTGGATTTCCATTTCATCTACATGTATGCGTTGTATCTGAACTACTTCATCAGGGTCGAGAACATCAAATATATCTGCGTCGCGGACCCATTCTATATGCACGAGAGCTTCTTGGCAGTTTGCAAAGAGCACCGTGACTATGCGAGCAAGTACCTCGGCGAATTCATGATCGCTTAAGGACAAGGAAGCGATTCTCGTGCCTTATCATCCCACGTAAGTCATCTGCACATATCCTTTCGTAAGTGCTAATCATTCCTTTGCAAGCATGGAGGCTAATTTGAGGTGTACTTAATTTGCACAACGGAGGGGGGGGAAGGGGGGGTGGGGGTGGGGGCGGGGCGGGCGCCGTCCTCATCATTCTGTTCCCGGAATACTCCCATGCGATGTACTTGGACTCATCGAAGAACCTCAGGAAAAAGGATTACAAGCACATAAAGAGTGTTCTCGATATTGCCCTGTTAACCTTCAGCCTGTCTGGTGGATATATCAAGGTGAAAAAGTATAGGAATCGCGGGCCGGCTTTCGGTCATAAGATGGACTTCTGCTGCATCCAGCAACCGCGCACCAGTATGGCTGATGGATTCTACGTCATGCATCACCTTCTCGAGTACATAAGGGATAATCAACGCCTTCGCATGTCACCTACTACCAACGATGCCGAGATTGTCAGCTGGACCACAAGCATAGGAAGGACACCGGATCATCGAATCAGAGCTGAGTTTTATCACGTACAGTGTGAACTTGCCCAAGTGATCATGAAGCAGGTCCTTGAACCAACAGGGATGTTCTACCATGGGCCAATCACGCGGGAAGATGTCCGAGCACTGCTACTCGCTCAAAGTCTGGACCTGAAGCCTTTCAAGAAGCTCGGGTGCTTCCTCCCTGACTATGAAGATTGGACCGCCGACATGGAGGACTGATTGTTGATGACAATGTTTAACTACTGTCTTTCTATGGCAAAACTTTGAATTTATGCACGGCGAAACTATGTGATGTGACTAAACCGTGGTCCTGAACTAGCGTAGATCGCTCTAGTTAATTAGTTTGGGTATGAGGAACTTCGTCATTTTATGTTTACTATTGGTTGCTTGTATTTTGCTAATTATGCCTCCTTGTTTTCTTCAGTACATTATGTTGCATATTATCATTCAATTCATCAACTGAGAATGCAGGTACATAGATCAGAGATGGCGAAGGGCTACTATGCCGTGTGCTTTGGGAGGGTTCTAGGAGTCTACGACCACTGGCCAGCTGCTCAGGCCCAGGTGCACATGTTCCCGGGTGCTAGCCACAGAGGGATCGACAGTAGAGCCGAAGCGGAAAGTAGTTACTTGAGGTGGACACTCCAGCATGAGCAGGGGCGGGACCGCCGGTACTACATAGTCACGCTCTTTCTAATGTTGATCACTCTACTCTTCTACATCATGGTTTAGATAGAGATGATGAAACTTGTGTGTGTGCCATGACCATGCAGTTGCACTTATTTGAGACATGACATGATCGCACTTGTGTATCGCTATTTTCGAGATTTAATGATATTTGTGTTGAATGATGATGATGGTATGATGAGACTACTGTATGTTTAGTATGATGTGATGAAACTATTGTATAGAGCCTGTATAAATACAACACAAATACATAGAGGGGTGTGAATTGGTGAAAGCAGGAACATTAGTAGTAGCGCTGGAAAGCACCTAGCTATAGCGCCGGATTAGCAGCAGCACTTCCTATGAACAAGCGCTATAGAGAGGTATCAGTAGCGCTGGTCCAAGAAGCGCTACTGCTAACAATACTTACCGGTAGCGCTGCCCATACCAGCACTACTGCTAGAACTTAGCTGTAGCACGCTAGCAGTAGCGCTGGACCCGGCGCTACTGCTATGCATATTTCAAGCGCTGCTACTAGGGTTTTCCCTAGTAGTATCTGATCACTGTCGACTCCTCCTGCATGTGCCTCCTCGTCCTGCCATCGTGCCCGTCCGCGCCTCTTGTCACAGCAGCTCCGGTGGTCGTAGCATCTGCTCCCGCCATGGCCTTCTCCTCCAACGGAGCGGGCTGACCCCACTACTAGTGGCCTCCTCTTCCTCTGAGCTAGACGTCACTGCCGCCTCTTGTCGCTTTAGGCGGCTAAATTTCCCGCTATGCGTCTTGAGATAAGTATGGAAGTGTTTGTGTTTTTGCTTGAAGATAAGGGTGGAAGTGTTTGTGTTTGTGCTTGAACATACTTGTGGAATTGTTTATGTTTGTGCTCGAACATAAGCATGGAAGTGTTTGTGTTTGTGCTCGAACATAAGTATGGAAGTGTTTGTGTTTTGAGATTTGTGCATATTGTGCAACGTAAAACATAAAGTAAAAAATAATGGTAATTCATTTAGAAGTAAAAGAAAGTTTGGATAGTTGAAGTATACAAGATTATAGAAGAAATTTAAAGTTCGTGCATATTGTGCATTATAAAGCATAGAGTAAACTTTCATGAATTGTGATAGGGAAACACTTTACACTACTAGAGAAAACCTTATACACAGAATCTTAGCAGCAGCGTTGTTTAAAAACAAACGCTACTGCTAATTATCTGTAGCGAGCTTGAGGAAACCGCGCTACTAATAGCCCAGTACCAGTAGCGCTCTAGGTGAAACAAGCGCTACTACTATAATTGCCACGGTGTTGCCTCCAGGCTAGATATAGTAGTTGCGCCCTTCTTCTGGACGCGCTACTGCTAAAGTACTTAGTAGTAGCGTTTTTCTTCAAAACTCGCTGCTGCTAAGTATCACCCCCCTTGCAACTAATTAAGTTTAGTCCCATACTACTAAGCGAACAAGGTTTTTACCACCTTAAATATGTTACTTCTCAAACTATCTCGAGTACTTGGTCTTCATTAAACTATATGTGTAGGATTTGTGGCTGCAATATGAATCCTCGCCTGTACCTATACAGGTATGGTGAGGATTCATGTTGATTATCTAGATTCTACACAAAAAGATCAATGATGACCAATGTATATTTTTGATGTTTTTACATTGCTTAGACTTAGCAGTAGCATTTTTTAGGACAAAAGCTACTGATATTGGGCTTAGCAGCAGCGCGCTCCCGGTACCCGCGCTACTGCTAAAGCAAAACAAAACATGCCCCCCCCCCGCATGGTCGTCTCTCAATCGTCCCCCTGATCCGCCCGACGTCGGCAGCTGCGGTTAGGGTTTCTCCTTCGCCACCGCCGCCGCAGGTAATGCTCCTCCCCCCTCTCGCCAATCCCTCTGCTGCTCCTCCATCCTCTCACCGCCCACTCTGTCGCTGGCCGCGAGCTCTGGTCGGGCGCCTTTGGCCGACTGCCCTCGATCCCCTCGCCGTCCGCTGTCGTCGCCCCCTCTCGTAGGAAAGTCACCGGCCTTCCCCTTGTTAGCACCCCCAACCGAGGTTACCATGCCATACCCCCTCCGCTCAACAGCACCCCCGAGGGCTGCCCTACCTAGATGCAGCGAGGGCTTACAAATTTCTTCCTGCTACATTTTGATTTAGTAGGCTAGTTCATATGCAACATTTTGATTTAGTTGATATGATTTAGTTTATTTAGTAGGCTAGTTGATTTATAACATTTTGATTTAGTTGATTTAGTATGCTAGTTGATTTAGTAGGCTAGTTGATTTAGTTGATTTAGTAGGCTTGTTGATTTAGTTGATTTAGTATGCACCATTTTATTGTTATTTTTTCTGTACATGGATAGCTAGATGCTTTTGTTTTTCCGTAATAAATTATTTTTTGGAAAAATGTAGGTGCCAATTTAGTTAAATTTGCCACTTGTTTTTTTAATCAATTATCTTAGGCAATAGGGGCCAAATTAGATGAAATGTCTTGGTAGGTGGTACCCTGATTTAGTAGATATTTGTGAAAAGTTTTTTCGGCAATAGGTGCCACCGAAATGCTTTGGTAGGTGGTACTTTGTCATCTAATATGTTGCTAGATCTTAGGATTATAATTGTCCACCAAATTGCTTCTTGCGGAAGAACTAAAAATATCACATGCTACTATTTTTCTTTCCTATGAAGTGGATCGTTAATCCTTTGCTCATATTTCTTCATAAAAATGGCGCCACCACTACCACCACCATGTCGACTGTGCAAGTCAAGGTGCGCCAGTAGCCTTGCAACTGACAAGATGTTCGGCATCTACTTCCAGCCGATTTTTCGTCATGCGGCGGTAAGAAATTTGATGAAATGTAACAACTATTTTATTTTTAGTGTTGGCATTACTGCATTGTGTCATTTTGCTTTTTTTACACAGATCGTCCCATGCAATGTGGGGTTGAAATTCACCTGTACTTCCAGCCGAGTCCAATGATATGCTTTGGGGAATCTAGTCGATGATATGCTTTAGTGTAGAGTCTGATCACATGCTTATTAGTGTAGAATCCAAGGAACTATTAATACTGTAGATAATTCATATATACTTATTAGTAGAATTAATGCTTAATTAGTACAAATGTGTAGTACTGTGTCTTTTGATAGTCTAGAAATCTATACTTAATAGAAATATATTTGCAAGAGTATGTGCAAGGCTATTTATTAATTGAGATGTTTTGCTTAGTCAGAAATTGCCAAAGAACCTATCTGTGAGTTGTGGTATCGAGCTTGATGAAGAAGGCTCAGCTGGACTACGCCTTACCGCAAGGGGCTCCGTCACCACCTGTACTTACCACATGGACACAGACGGTCGCACACACTTAAATTCGGTTGGGTGGAAGAGATTCCTCGTTGGCAAGAATCTTTGTGTTGGACATGTCATCCTAATTACTATAAGGAACACCCACCGCCCAGGCTTGAGGATGATGATCATCATCGATATCATCTAAAACTACATATGTGTGTGTGGCTATATCACCTAGAACTACATATGATGATCGTCGTCGATATCATGTAGAACTACATATGATGATCGTCGTCGATATCATATAGAACTACATATGATGATCGTCGTCGATATCACCTTGTACTGCTTGAGCATGCATGTTGACTATATATCAAATTGTTAGCTAGTACTCCTCCGTTCCAAATTACTCGTCGTGGTTTTAGTTCAAATTTGAACTAAAACCACGACGAGTAATTTGGAACGGAGGTAGTACTACCTAATACCTATAATGCTTTATGAAATTGATATCTAGTAGTACCTAGTATCTGGAAATTGCAGTTTATTGAAACTAAAACTGGGTAGGAAGCTGGGGGGATATGATGAAACACATAGCAGTAGCGCGGGGCTAGGAAAGCGCTACAGCTAACTAATAGTAGCGTGTTCTGGAAAAGCGCTGCTGATATAGTCAATAGTAGTAGCGCGGGTACAGACTACGCTACTACTAACAGTTAGCTGTAGCGCCTTATTAGTAGCGCGGCTGCCCGCGCTACTGATAGCCTCAAAACCCGCGCTACTACTACGGTTTTACCTAGTAGTGTTACCTCAGACGTCTGATTTACTTCCCTCGTCAGACCAATCATGTACCATTGATTATTTTGCATCGTATGGTCGAGAACCTCTCCCTCTCTCTCACTCCACTCCATGCGCCCATTAATCAAGGATGGAAGTGGCCCACCACCCGTTAATCATGCACCCACGGTTTGGGAAATCAAAACCTATCCATAACTAATCGCTCCACCGCTGTTCTCGCCTTGCTCGGTGAATGATTATCCCTCCGATCTGCCTGTCGCCGTAGCTCGGCCCACCGTGGTGGAGCACAGCACCGACGTCCTCTGCCAAAGGCGAGCATGGTGGCCTTAATGGTGAGCACCTCTTCGATCTCGGCATGATTTCGCTCCTCCGTCCCTATCTCGCTTCAGTGCCTTTACTAAGCTAGCCATCTGTTCAACATCGGCACACCAAGGTGGCCAGGAGCCTCACCAACGCTGAAGAGGAGGTCGATGTTGCCGGTGTCAAGCTCGGATGTCCCTTTGCAACGATGACATGCTACATACGAAAGTACCATGCATCTCTGGTCCATACACGTGACGTGCTTTTGCATTTTCAGTCCGTAGATTGCTTTTTAATACATTGTGTTTAGCTTCATGTCGTCTCCATGCTTCCTACGTGCATGTACTATGTAGTCATCCTGTTTTTACTTAATGAACAACCAATTCTTGCTTCCTAATTTCACATATATTATGGACAATATGCCTATCACCCCCCTCCCCCCCCCCCCAAATGATCTGAGTTTGAATGACTACCTAGAAATATTTTGTTATTCCCACTTTTAAAAATATGTGCTTCCACTATGCATATTATGTTGGAATGCATGATATGATGCTTCCAAAATTCCATGCTTCAAACGTTTAGTTTGCTTCATAAGCACCCTACATGTGTTTCTTCAACTATTAGCTTCATATGTTTCACAATTGTGCTTCTACATTGTGTTAAGTTTGCTTCATAAGCACCATAGATGTGTTTCTTCAACAAGTTGCTTCACATTCACGCTTGTGCTTCTACATTGTGTTCAGTTTGCTTCATCTTCATATTGTTTAGTATGCATTCAATTTGAAGTCAAATCAAACAATTCATGCTACATAAATTTCTGCAATGCCAGCGGGAGCAGAAGAAAATGCTTTGCCAAGCATGGAGCGGTGGTTGATGGTGGGCATGAAGTTTGGAATGAAATCAAGCATCTCAGTGACTATTGTTCTCGTCATCGTCTTGGAAGCAAAGTAGCAAGATGCGAACTTGGCTATCGCGGGCTAAGAGTGTTGCCCCCTCTATGGTGCTATTTCGCTGCTCATCACTGGACTCTTGTGTGGCTCAATGACACCAACACCCGGTGACTTATAGGGGAGACAAACTTTGTTGAGGCTAGGTCGAACACAATGGATGTAGCAAAGTGAGGAAAGATGGGGATGGGGTCGCACCTTCTATGAAATTGCTAGGAAACTAACTATATGAAAAATAAAGAAAGCACATCATGTGCCAGTGCTTGGAGATTTTTTTCTATGGATTATAAAGCATACTTTGTAGTGTTGGAAGCATTACTTCCATATAATTGAGATTAATACGAAATAAAAACAAAGCATTGTTTGTGGATAATACAAGTTGTGCCGCCTAGAAATAAGTTTTTCTCCCGATGGAAGTAAATATTGCCTTGCACATGGAAAATAATTTTTATGTTGATGCAAATCCAATTGCATTAGAAGCAAAATTTGTAGTCAATGGAAACATTTTTTTTTGTTGCATAGGAAACATTATAAATTTCTTACTATGTTGGGTTGTTTCTTTGTTAGACAAAAGCGCTAGCATTGGTAGCAAATTTTAGTAGCACTGGAACACAAGCAGGATGATAATAAAACAGAAGAATGGAGATTAAATGGAATTGTAATTTTATACTAGCATGATTGCAGGAAGGAATTAAGAGTAGGGTGCAATGATTTGTATATGGAAGCAAAGATACGTACTCTACGTTATAAGGACTAACTAACTTGCTGGACAATAGCTAATTCAATGGTGGTATCGCACGTAATCTGCATTAATTGATTTCCATTTTGGAAAAAATCCCAACATCCAACGGCTGTGCAGAATCCAATCAAACGGCTTGCTACTGGTCTGATAAAATAGTAGGCATCAGTAGTCTGATGCCTAGTGTTGTGAACTTGTGATATGCACATCTTTAAACTTTGCATATCCTAGTGTTGTGGTACACACATCTTTAAACTTTGCATATCTTGTAAAGTAAATTATGATAAAATAAAAGTATGTATTTGTGTTACACTATATACTATGATGTGCATATCTTCAAACTTTGCAGAGCTTCAAAATGAATGCCGAAATTCTGGCAAAATGTTGATTAATTTTCATTTTGCCACATTTATGCCACTCAATATTTTGATTTTAGCAAAAGTCATGTCCAGTTATTCCATCGATCCATAATTTTAATGCTTATTTTACAGTGTGCTAATCATACTATATTGTATAAATGATGCCATGAACTACGATGCTTTCTATTTAGTTTCTCAATAGTCACCACACTACTATGAATGTAGGCAATGAACGAATATGGCCATATATATTAGTCATATGCATTAGTTGCTTAATATATTGTGTAACACTAATGACTCGAGCTTGCATGCCTAGGCTAGCAAAATTAATTATTATCTGTTAGAAGGGAGAGAGGAGGATTGGTGGAATAATGTTGTTGTATTGCTTGAGCCTCGTGGGCATATATATAGGAGTACAATGATCTACTTGGAGTACAAGGCAAGCCAGAATATTTCCTAGTCTAACCTATGTTTCCTATACAATCACGTTACTCAACATCCCCCCGCAGTCACAACGGTAGCGATGCAGACGGTGAGACTGGAGAAGAATCCGAAGGCAAGCCGACGGACACCCCCCACAGTCGTAACGGTCGATGCATCGCGGAGTTGTGGCTGGAGTGGAAACCAACGAGGTTGCTCAAGCAGGCGGTAGCCCTTTGTGCTGTTTGTCGATGTAGCCGAGAGTGTGGGTGGTGGAGCCGTGGTCGAGGTAGCCGTGCGAAGAATGCCGTGGTCGATGTCGAGTCGGGGTAGCCGGTGTCGAGGAAGTCGCCGTGGAGCCGCGGGCGCAAGGGGGCGCCGAGTTAGCATGGGCGCAGTGGTGTCGAAGTAGTGGTGCGCCAGGAAGTAGATGGTGTTGACGACGCGTCGCGGCGGGTGTGCCAAGCCCGGGGACACATCGTGGACGAAGGCACGCACCGGTGTTGCCAGCACCGGGCATGCGTAGACGGACGAAGACGAAGTTGACGAAGCGCCGTGCCAGGCTTGCCAGGCCCGGGGACACGTCGTGGACGAAGGCACGCGGCGGTGTTGCCAGCACCGGGCATGCGTAGACGAGGGACCTGCACGAGCTGTACACCATGTCGGAGAAGTCGGAGAGGCCAGCAGAGAAGGACTCGACGAAGGTTGCGGCGCCAATCGGCGCGGGGCCAATGTCGCCCGCGGTTGTCGGAGTAGATGAAGCGGTCGGGGTAGATGACGGCGACGCTGGCGACGAACTGGTGCTGGACGAAGACGAAAGGGGTGGACGGGCGGCGGCGGCGGCGGCGGCCAAAGAAGAGCGGCAGCGGCGGCCTGAAGGCGGCGGCGGCGGCTAGGTTAGGAGTGCGGTGGCGGTGCTCGACGTAGGCGAAGAACCCTGACAGCATGACGAAGACCGGCGTGGACGGTGGCGTTCCCGCGCCAAGGGAGACGGCGCGGCGCATACCACGGGAGGTCGACGCGCGGTGACGGCGGTGGACCGCGGGCCGCGGCGCTACGGCCCGAAGGGGCGACGCGGCGGCGGCGGGCAGGTCGGGGTGACGACGGAAGACCTCGGGACGGTCGCAGGGACCGCGGGCCGCGGTGCTATAGCCCGAAGGGGCGGCACAGCGGTGGAGCGCGGGGTGGTGCAACCGCGTGGACGGCCTCGAGACGGCGGCGTGGACCGCGTGGCACACTCGCTACGGCCCGACGGGGCGACGCAGCGGCGGCGCGAGGGTCGGTGCAGCCACGGGGACGGCCTGGAGTGGACGACCTCGGGGCGGCGGTAGACCGCGGGCCGCGGCACTACGGCCTGAAGGGGCGACGCAGCAGTGACGCGGGTCGGTGCAGCCGGGAGGAGAACCACGGGGCGGCGGCGCTGCGGCCCGACGGGGCAACGCAGCAGCAGCCCGTTGCTCGATCGACGGAGGGGCGCGCTGAACTCGGAGACGATCTTCAGGGGACCTGCGAAGGCGCGCGTAACCGACGGGCCAGGTCGGTCGCGCGGCGTAGATGAGGCTGATAGCGGCGGCGAGCGGGTGATCAAGCCGATCGCGCGCGAGGTCGGGGACACCGCTCAGTGAAGGCATGGTGGCGGCGGAGTCCGAGATGAAGCCGACGGCGGCGGGCGGCAGGGCGGCTATGATTGGCCGCCGCATGGCACGGGGCCGCCGGGTCGTGGTGATGCAGGAGTCCCGGTCGGAGCAGGCGGTGACGGCCGGCGTAGATCGACGGGCGGGCCGTCGTGCGAACGGCGGCGGTGAAGGGCCGCCGCATGATGCGAGGCCGCCGGGTCGGGGCGACCGGCGGGTAGACGCGTGGACGACGCGTGAGGCCGCCAGGTCGGTGAAGATGCCGGTGTAGTCGATGCCGAAGTCGGAGTAGAGGCGCACGGGATCGACGGCGGCGGTGGGCGACGCAAACCGGATCACAAAGACCGGAAAACCAAAACGTAGACGCCGATCAAAGCGACCGGCGAGAGAGAAAACCCGGATCAAAGGATCGGGAAAAAGACTCTCTAGGGCAGCCGGTCAACACGACCGGCGGACGAACCCTAGGTACGGGCGGCGCAGCCCCCGGCGGCGGTCAAGGAGACCGACCGCACCGGGGGCGGCGCGCAGGTGCGAAAGCGGTGGCGGCTAGGGTTTAGGATCGACTTGCGATAGATACCATGTTAGAAGGGAGAGAGGAGGATTGGTGGAATAATGTTGTTGTATTGCTTGAGCCTCGTGGGCATATATATAGTAGTACAATGATCTACTTGGAGTACAAGGCAAGCCACAATATTTCCTAGTCTAACCTATGTTTCCTATACAATCACGTTACTCAACATTATCACCACACTGCTTATACTACACGTTCTGAGAGCTTCGATTCAGTGTGAAATTTGAAACCCGTCGTGTCTACAAGCAAACAGAGGATCGAGCGGTAAGGTCCCTGGTGGCAGGGAGATCGATAGAGCGATGGGCCTCTATGTCCCTAGTGCCTTCTACTGCCGTGTAATTAATGACGTGCTACGTTGTCTATACATGAGAGATATATATGGGTACCGTTGCCATGTTTACAAAGTACATGCTTGAGATATATATGTGTGTACGTTTGCTCGCCCGTGCCTCGGCGTCGGTGGCTGCAGCCGCTTCACCGTTGGTGTCACATGCTCATACCGATGACCTTTGTTCCACCTCTCATGTGTTGTTTTGTTGCTGGTGATTTTTTGCGGGTTTTCATATGCTAGCATCCATATTGTTTGTTGCAAAAAATGGTAAGTTGTTGGCGCATATCGGAGCTAGGAAGACGATCGAAGTCTGCAATTGATCCACACACAACATTGACCGTGTGGATTCTTCTGTTGGCTCCTGTCACATGGGAGGGTCTTCACCGCTGATAGGCTAATCAGACTTTGACGGCAGGGGAGCATGATCTTTTCGATATGTGGATCCAATGAGGAATCAGCTGAGCATTTTCTCCTTAATTGATATTTTGCTAGAGAGGTTTGGAGGAGGGTTGTGACCTGGTATGGTTTCGAGAGCTTATGCGTGGAGATGGGCTGGTGAAGGGTACAATGTACTCTTGGTGGCTCCAACGGGGTTGCTGAATCCCCAAGGCGATCAGGAGAAAGTTTGATACGGTTGCTTACACCATGGTAGACATGAAAGATAGGAACTTGAGGATTTTTTATGATAATAATTATGTAGGTGTCAATGACACCTTTTAGAGTTAAGGAAAATGACGAAAACAAGAGAATTGGCCTTTACCAGAGTTGTACTGTTGGAAATGTGCCCTAGAGAATTATTATTATATTTCATTGTTCATGATAATTGTTTTTTATTCATGCTATAATTGTATTATCCGGAAATCGTAATACACGTGTAAATACATAGACCACAACATGTCCCTAGTGAGCCTCTAGTTGACTAGCTCGTTGATCAACAGATAGTCATGGTTTACTGACTATGGACATTGGATGTCATTGATAACGGGATCACATCATTAGAAGCATGATGTGATGGACAAGACCCAATCCTAAGCATAGCACAAGATCGTGTAGTTCGTTTGCTAGAGCTTTTCCAATGTCAAGTATCTTTTCCTTAGACCATGAGATCGTGTAACTCCCGGATACCGTAGGAGTGCTTTGGGTGTACCAAACGTCACAACGTAACTGGGTGACTATAAAGGGATACTACGGGTATCTCCGAAAGTGTCTGTTGGGTTGACACGGATCAAGACTGGGATTTGTCACTCCGTATAACGGAGAGGTATCTCTGGGCCCACTCGGTAATGCATCATCATAATGAGCTCAAAGTGACCAAGTGTCTGGTCACGGGATCATGCATTATGGTACGAGTAAAGTGACTTACCGGTAACGACATTGAACGAGGTATTGGGATACCGACGATCAAATCTCGGGCAAGTAACATACCGATTGACAAAGGGAATTGTATATGGGGTTGCTTGAATCCTTGATATCGTGGTTCATCCGATGAGATCATCGAGGAGCATGTGGGAGCCAACATGGGTATCCAGATCCCGCTGTTGGTTATTGGCCGGAGAGCCGTCTCGGTCATGTCTACATGTCTCCCGAACCCCTAGGGTCTACACACTTAAGGTTCGGTGACGCTAGGGTTGTAGAGATATTAGTATGCAGCAAACCGAAAGTTGTTCGGAGTCCCGGATGAGATCCCGGACGTCACGAGGAGTTCCAGAATGATTCGGAGGTAAAGAATTATATATGGGAAGTCGAGTTTCGGCCATCGGGAAAGTTTCGGGGGTCACCGATATTGTACCGGGACCACCGGAAGGGTCCCGGGGGTCCACCGGGTGGGGCCACCTATCCCAGAGGGCCCCATGGGACGGAGTGGGAGGGGAACCAGCCCCTGGTGGGCTGGTGCGCCCCCCCCCTTGGGCCCCCTGCGCCTAGGGTTGGGAACCCTAGGGGAGGGGGCGCCTCCACTTGCCTTGGGGGGCAAGGCACCCCCTTGGCCGCCGCCCCCCCTAGGAGATCCCATCTCCTAGGGCCGGCGCCCCCCTGGGGAACCTATATATAGAGGAGGGAGGGAGGGCAGCCGCACCCTTGGACTTGGCGCCTCCCTTCCCCCTTGCTACACCTCTCTCTCCCGTAGACGCTTGGCGAAGCCCTGCCGGGATCCCTGCTGCATCCACCACCACACCGGCGTGCTGCTGGATCTTCATCAACCTCTCCTTTCCCCTTGCTGGATCAAGAAGGAGGAGACGTCACGCTGACCATACGTGTGTTGAACGCGGAGGTGCCGTCCGTTCGGCGCTAGGATCTCCGGTGATTTGGATCACGACGAGTACGACTCCCTCAACCTCGTTTTCTTGAACACTTCCGCTCGCGACATACAAGGGTATGTAGATGCACTCCCCTCTCTTGTTGCTAGATGAACTCATAGATTGATCTTGGTGAACATAGGAAATTTTTTATTTTATGCAACATTCCCCAACAATGGCATCATGAGCTAGGTCTATGCGTAGTTCTCTTTGCACGAGTAGAACACAAATCTGTTGTGGGCGTAGATGTTGTCAACTTTCTTGCCACTACTAGTCTTATTTTGCTTCAGTGGTATTGTGGGATGAAGCGGCCCGGACCGACCTTACACGTACGCTTACGTGAGACAGGTTCCACCGACTAACATGCACTAGTTGCATAAGGTGGCTAGCGGGTGTCTGTCTCTCTCCCACTTTAGTTGGAGCGGATTCGATGAAAAGGGTCCTTATGAAGGGTAAATAGAAGTTGACAAATCACGTTGTGGCTTTTTCGTAGGTAAGAAAACGTTCTTGCTAGGACACTATTGCAGCCACGTAAAAGATGCAACAACAATTAGAGGAAGTCTAACTTGTTTTTGCAGCAATTGCTTTGTGATGTGATATGGCCAAAAGTTGTGATGAATGATGAATGATATATTGTGATGTATGAGATCATATTCTTGTAATAGGAATCACGACTTGCATGTCGATAAGTATGACAACCGGCACGAGCCATAGGAGTTGTCTTAATTATTGTATGACATGCGTGTCAATGATTTAACGCCATGTAATTACTTTACTTTACTGCTAACCGTTAGCTATAGTAGTAGAAGTAATAGTTGGCGAGCAACTTCGTGGAGACACGATGATATGGAGATCATGATGATGGAGATCATGGTGTCATGCCGGTGACGAAGATGATCATGGAGCCCCGAAGATGGAGATCAAAGGAGCTATATGATATTGGCCATATCATGTCACTACTATTTGATTGCATGTGATGTTTATCATGTTTTTGCATCTTGTTTCCTTAGAACGATGGTAGTAAATAAGATGATCCCTCATAATAATTTCAAGAAAGTGTTCCCCCTAACTGTGCGCCGTTGCGACAGTTCGTTGTTTCGAAGCACCACGTGATGATCGGGTGTGATAGATTCTAACGTTCACATACAACGGGTGTAAGACAGATTTACACATGCAAAACACTTAGATTAACTTGACGAGCCTAGCATGTACAGACATGGCCTCGGAACACAAGAGACCGAAAGGTCGAACATGAGTCATATGGAAGATACGATCAACATGGAGATGTTCACCGATGATGACTGGTCCGTCTCACGTGATGATCGGACACGGCCTAGTCGACTCGGATCATGTAACACTTAGATGACTAGAGGGATGTCTAATCTGAGTGGGAGTTCATTAAATAATTTGATTAGATGAACTTAATTATCATGAACTTAGTCTAAAATCTTTGCAAAAAATGTCTTGTAGATCAAATGGCCAACGCTCATGTCAACATGAACTTCAACGCGTTCCTAGAGAAAACCAAGCTGAAAGATGATGGCAGCAACTATACGTACTGGGTCCGGAACCTGAGGATCATCCTCATAGCTGTCAAGAAAGCATATGTCCTTGAAGCACCGTTAGGTGACCCACCTGCTCTCCCAGCACTGCAAGACGATTTGAACGTTTGGCAGACACGTGCTGATGATTACTCCCTTGTTCAATGCGGCATGCTTTACAGCTTAGAACCAGGGCTCCAAAAGCGTTTTGAGCAACACGAAGCATATGAGATGTTCGAGGAGCTGAAAATGGTTTTCCAAGCTCACGCCCGGGTCGAGAGATATGAAGTCCCCGACAAGTTCTATAGTTGTAAGATGGAGGAAAATAGTTCTGTCAGTGAGCACATACTCAAAATGTCTGGGTTGCACAACCGCCTGTCCCAGCTTGACATTAACCTCCCGGACGAGGCGTTCATTGACAGAATCCTTCAGTCGCTCCCACCGAGCTACAAGAGCTTTGTGATGAACTATAATATGCAGGGGATGGTGAAAACTATTTCTGAAGTATTTTCAATGCTGAAGTCAGCTGAGGTAGAAATCAAAAAGGAACATCAAGTGTTGAGGGTCAATAAAACCACTAAGTTCAAGAAAGGCAAGGGTAAGAAGAACTTCAAGAAGGACGGCAAGGATGTTGCCGCGCCCGGTAAGCCTGTTGCCGGGAAGAAGCCAAAGAATGGACCCAAGCCTGAGACTGAGTGCTTTTATTGCAAAGGGAAGGGTCACTGGAAGCGGAACTGCCCCAAATACTTAGCGGACAAGAAGGCCGGCAACACTAAAGGTATATGTGATATACATGTAATTGATGTGTACCTTACCAGTGCTCGTAGTAGCTCCTGGGTATTTGATACCGGTGCCGTTGCTCATATTTGTAACTCAAACAGGAGCTGCGGAATAAGCGGAGACTGGCGAAGGACGAGGTGACGATGCGCGTCGGGAATGGTTCCAAGGTCGATGTGATCGCCGTCGGCACGCTACCTCTACATTTACCTATGGGATTAGTTTTAAACCTCAATAATTGTTATTTAGTGCCAAGTTTGAGCATGGACATTGTATCAGTATCTCATTTAATACGAGATGGCTACTCATTTAAATCCGAGAATAATGGTTGTTCTATTTATATGAGAGATATGTTTTATGGTCATGCCCCGATGGTCAATGGTTTATTATTAATGAATGTCGAATGTAATGTTACACATATTCATAGTGTGAATACCAAAAGATGTAAAGTTGATAACGATAGTCCCACATACTTGTGTCACTGCCGCCTTGGTCACATTGGTGTCAAGCGCATGAAGAAGCTCCATGCTGATGGACTTTTAGAGTCTCTCGATTATGAATCATTTGACACATACGAACCATGCCTCATGGGTGAAATGACCAAGACTTCGTTCTCCGAAACAATGGAGCGAGCAACCAACTTATTGGAAATCATACATACCAATGTGTGCGGTCCAATGAGCGTTGAGGCTCGCGGAGGATATCGTTATGTTCTCACTCTCACTGATGAGTTGAGTAGATATGGGTATGTCTACTTGATGAAACACAAGTCTGAGACCTTTGAAAAGTTCAAGGAATTTCAGAATGAGGTAGAGAATCAACATGACCGAAAGATAAAGTTCTTACGATTAGATCATGGAGGAGAATATTTAAGTCACGAATTTTGTACGCACTTAAGGAAATGTGGAATCGTTTCACAACTCACGCCGCCTGGAACACCTCAGCGTAACGATGTGTCTGAACGTCGTAATCGCACTTTATTGGATATGGTGCGATCTATGACGTCTCTTACCGATTTACCGCTATCATTTTGGGGATACGCTCTAGAGACAGCTACATTCAATTTAAATAGGGCTCCGTCTAAATCCGTTGAGACGACACCATATGAATTATGGTTTGGGAAGAAACCTAAGTTGTCGTTTCTAAAAGTTTGGGGATGCGATGCTTATGTCAAGAAACTTCAACCTGAAAAGCTCGAACCCAAGTCAGAAAAATGCGTCTTCATAGGATACCCTAAGGAAACCATTGGGTATACCTTCTATCTCAGATCTGAAGGCAAGATCTTTGTTGCCAAGAACGGGTCCTTTCTGGAGAAAGAGTTTCTCTCGAGAGGAGTAAGTGGGAGGAAAGTAGAACTCGATGAAGTACTACCTCTCGAACCGGAAAGTAGTGCAGCTCAGGAAAATGTTCCTGTGGTGCCTACACCGACTGGAGAGGAAATTAATTATGATGATCAAGGTACTTCGGATCAAGTTGCTACTGAACTTCATAGGTCCACAAGGACATGTTCCACACCAGAGTGGTATGGCAATCCTGTCCTGGAAATCATGTTGTTAGAAAACGGTGAACCTTCGAACTATGAAGAAGCGATGGCGGGCCCAGATTCCAACAAATGGCTTGAAGCCATGCAATCTGAGATAGAATCCATGTATGAAAACGAAGTATGGACTTTGACAGACTTGCCCGATGATCGGCGAGCGATAGAAAACAAATGGATCTTTAAGAAGAAGACGGACGCGGATGGTAATGTTACCATGTATAAAGCTCGACTTGTCGCTAAGGGTTATCGACAAGTTCAAGGGGTTGACTATGATGAGACATTCTCTCCCGTAGCGAAGCTAAAGTCCGTCCGAATCATGTTAGCAATTGCTGCATACTATGATTATGAGATATGGCAGATGGACGTCAAAACGGCATTCCTTAACGGACATCTTAAGGAAGAACTGTATATGATGCAGCCGGAAGGTTTTGTCGACCCTAAGAATGCTAGCAAGGTATGCAAGCTCCAGCGATCCATTTATGGGCTGGTGCAAGCATCTCGGAGTTGGAACATTCGCTTTGATGAGATGATCAAAGCGGTTGGGTTTATGCAGACTTATGGAGAAGCCTGCGTTTACAAGAAAGTGAGTGGGAGCTCTGTAGCATTTCTCATATTATATGTAGATGACATACTTTTGATGGGAAATGATATAGAACTATTAGACAACATTAAGGCCTACTTGAATAAGTGTTTTTCAATGAAGGACCTTGGAGAGGCTGCTTACATATTAGGCATCAAGATCTATAGGGATAGATTGAGACGCCTCATAGGTCTTTCACAAAGCACATACCTTGATAAGGTATTGAAGAAGTTCAATATGGATCAGTCCAAGAAAGGGTTCTTGCCTGTATTGGAAGGTGTGAGATTGAGCTCGGCTCAATGCCCGACCACGGTAGAAGATAAAGAAGAGATGAGTGTCATCCCCTATGCCTCAGCCATAGGATCTATTATGTATGCCATGCTGTGTACCAGACCTAATGTAAACCTTTCCGTAAGTTTGGTAGGAAGGTACCAAAGTAATCCTGGCAAGGAACACTGGACAGCGTCAAGAATATCCTGAAGTACCTGAAAAGGACAAAGGACATGTTTCTCGTCTATGGAGGTGACGAAGAGCTCGTCATAAAGGGTTACGTCGATGCTAGCTTCGACACAGATCTGGATGACTCTAAGTCACAAACCGGATACATGTATATGTTGAATCGTGGAGCAGTAAGCTGGTGCAGTTGCAAGCAGAGTGTCGTGGCAGGATCTACATGTGAAGCGGAGTACATGGCAGCCTCGGAGGCAGCGCATGAAGCAATATGGATGAAGGAGTTCATCACCGACCTAGGAGTCATACCCAATGCATCGGGGCCGATCACTCTCTTCTGTGATAACGCTGGAGCTATTGCCCTTGCCAAGGAGCCCAGGTTTCACAAGAAGACCAGGCACATCAAGCGTCTTTTTAACTCCTTCCGTGAAAATGCTCAAGATGGAGACATAGATATTTGCGAACTACATACGGATCTGAATGTCACAGATCCGTTGACTAAACCTCTTCCATGAGAAAAACATGATCAACACCAGAACTCTATGGGTGTTCGATTCATCACAATGTAACTCGATTATTGCCTCTAGTGCAAGTGGGAGACTGTTGGAAATATGCCCTAGAGGCAATAATAAAAGGATTATTATTATATTTCATTGTTCATGATAATTGTCTTTTATTCATGCTATAATTGTATTATCAGGAAATCGTAATACACGTGTAAATACAAAGACCACAACATGTCCCTAGTGAGCCTCTAGTTGACTAGCTCGTTGATCAACATATAGTCATGGTTTACTGACTATGGACATTGGATGTCATTGATAACGAGATCACATCATTAGGAGAATGATGTGATGGACAAGACCCAATCCTAAGCATAGCACAAGATCATGTAGTTCGTTTGCTAGAGCTTTTCCAATGTCAAGTATCTTTTCCTTAGACCATGAGATCGTGTAACTCCCGGATACCGTAGGAGTGCTTTGGGCGTACCAAACGTCACAACATAACTGGGTGACTATAAAGGTATACTACGGGTATCTCCGAAAGTGTCTGTTGGGTTGACACGGATCGAGACTGGGATTTGTCACTCCGTATGAAGGAGAGGTATCTCTGGGCCCACTCGGTAATGCATCATCATAATGAGCTCAAAGTGACCAAGTGTCTGGTCACGGGATCATGCATTACGGTACGAGTAAAGTGACTTACCGGTAACGAGATTGAATGAGGTATTGGGATACCGACGATCGAATCTCAGGCAAGTAACATACCGATTGACAAAGGGAATTGTATACGGGGTTGCTTGAATCCTCGACATCGTGGTTCATCTGATGAGATCATCGAGGAGCATGTGGGAGCCAACATGGGTATCCAGATCCCGCTGTTGGTTATTGGCTGGAGAGCCGTCTCGGTCATGTCTACGTGTCTCCCGAACCTGTAGGGTCTACACACTTAAGGTTCGGTGACGCTAGGGTTGTAGAGATATTAGTATGCAGCAAACCGAAAGTTGTTCGGATTGCCGGATGAGATCCCGGATGTCACGAGGAGTTTCAGAGTGGTCCAGAGGTAAAGAATTATATATGGGAAGTCGAGTTTCGGCCATCGGGAAAGTTTCGGGGGTCACCGGTATTGTACCGGGACCACCGGAAGGATCCCGGGGGTCCACCAGGTGGGGCCACCTATCCCGGAGGGCCCCATGGGCCGAAGTGGGAGGGGAACCAGCCCCTGGTGGGCTGGTGCGCCCCCCCCCCCTTGGGCCCCCCTGCGCCTAGGGTTGGGAACCCTAGGGGAGGGGGCGCCTCCACTTGCCTTGGGGGGCAAGGCACCCCCTTGGCCACCGCCCCCCTAGGAGATCCCATCTCCTAGGGCCGGCGCCCCCCCTAGGGACCCTATATATAGAGGGGGGAGGGAGGGCAGCCGCACCCTTGGACTTGGCGCCTCCCTTCCCCCTTGCTACACCTCTCTCTCGCAGACGCTTGGCGAAGCCCTGCCGGGATCCCTGCTGCATCCACCACCACGCCGTCGTGCTGCTGGATCTTCATCAACCTCTCCTTTCCCCTTGCTAGATCAAGAAGGAGGAGATGTCACGCTGACCGTACGTGTGTTGAACGCGGAGGTGCCGTCCGTTCGGCGCTAGGATCTCCGGTGATTTGGATCACGACGAGTACGACTCCCTCAACCTCGTTCTCTTGAACGCTTCCGCTCGCGATCTACAATGGTATGTAGATGCACTCCCCTCTCCAGTTGCTAGATGAACTCATAGATTGATCTTGGTGAACGTAGGAAATTTTTTATTTTATGCAACGTTCCTCAACATGTACAGGGATGATGGAGGGTAATCCATACTCATCCAAATTGCAATAGGGCCTCATCCATACCTTTTCTTTCTCTCTAATAGATACGGCAGGGCTCCTGCCAAAGTTTCAGAAAATAAAACTTTGACAGGGTGCCACTGCTGCAAGTTGTACATGTGATTCCGCAAGTCCCGTGGTCGCCCTGTAGTAGGGGTGCACGACAATGCAAACCGGAAGCACACCAATGTTGCAAGCGGCCGCAACTATACTATTCTTATTTACTATTGCAAAGCCATACAACCGTGTTGTAAGGCTGTCGGGCCGACTACCTCTACAAGCGAGATGCATGATGTTGCTAGCCGAAAGCACGCCAATGTTGCAAGCTACCGCTACTTTTTTTCTCTCGTAGCAAGCCAGATCTGTGACGCTGCAAGCCGGATCTTCCACTGTGCATGTTTGCCATACCGTGGGATTGGTTTACTTCTCCTTGTCTGGATTTAGTAATTGCCATATATGTATAGTCATGATGTTGAATGTCATAGAACTGATGCATAGTAGTATAGCATACACATCTATAGTGTTAGCCAGTTCCTACAAAAAAACATAGCAGTGATTGGCGAGCGGCTGCGCGGATCAATCTAAACGATTGGCGACGGGCGCGTACCTCGCTTGGAGTCTCGAGGATGTGTGAGATGAGGTCGACTAAGTTGTCTCCACAGAACTCCCTTATTTGGATGTCACAGACGTCGATGTTGAGCAGGGTGCACTCACGCCAGAGGCATTCCCACCCTTTGGAGATGGTGTTTGTGTAGGCAGCGTCGTCGGTGGGAGTGCCGAGATGATGGTGCCGAGGACATCATTGTGGAGGGTGGTGATGCGGTCCTTCTCCTGCTTAGCGCTAGTAGGAGCAGGGTCCTTCGACGGCGCCGCTTCTTCTCGGCCCTGCACCAGCCGCGTGGAAGACGATCCACCGATGAAGCGACATATATAGCCTTTCATCGGGAGGCTGCAACGGTCGCAACAGTATCTGTCACGTTTCCTAGGCGTCGTCGGGGCCATGGGGTAGCCGACGGGGCTTCAGTCCCGCATCAGCCACTGGGAAGCTTTAGGCTGTAGGCTTGTGGTCGACAGAATGGGGAATTTGAGTGGGGAGATAGGGAAGGTGTGCTTGAGGAGATTAGGGGAAGAAAGCCATTGTTGGGGCTCCTCTAGCTAGGTGTTTTGGTCTGCATCTTCTATGCGTGTGAATGTGATGCTAGCAGGATAACTCCCCCTCCTTCGCTTGCATCACATGTCACGTGCATAGAAGACGCAGACCCAAACTAACACCTAGCTCGGGGAGACCCAATAATGGCTTCCTTCCCCTAATCTCTCCGGAAGCACCTTCCCCATATCCCTGCCCAATTTCCCAATTCCGTCGACCGCAAGCCTACATCCTACAGCTTCCCAGCGGCTGACACAGGACCCAAACCCCGTTGGCTAACCCATGGCCCCGACGGCGCCCAGGAAATGCGCTAGATACTGCAGCGGCCGGTGCGGCCTCCCGAAGAAAGGTCATGTCTGCCGCTTCCCCTGCGGACCATCTTCCGAGCGGCTGGTGCACGGCCGAGAAGAAGCGACGCCCCAATGGACCGTGCTCCTGCTAGTGCCAAGAAGAGAAGGACCTCATCACCGCCCTCCCCAACGACGTCCTCGGCACCATCAGCTCTGTGCTCCCCACCGACGACGCTGCCCGCACGCACACCATCTCCAAAGGGTGGGAACACCTTTGGCGCGAGTGCACCCCGCTCAACATTGACAACCGTGACATCCAGAAAGGGAGGTCTGGCGAGACAACCTAGTCGACCTCATCTCAGACATTCTCGAGGTTCCACGCGAGGTACGCGCTCGTCGCCAATTGTTTAGATTGATCCACGTGGCTGCTCGCCAATCACTGCTACTTATTTTGTAGGAACTGGCTAACATTATAGATGTGTATGCTATACTACTATACATTACCTCTACGACATTCGACATCTATACATATATGCAAATTACCAAATCCAGACAAGGAGAAGTAAACCAATCCCACGTTATGGCAAACATGCACAGTGGAAGATCCAGCGTGCAGCGACACACATCTGGGTTGCTCCGAGAGAAAATAAAAAGTAGCGGTTGCTTGCAACTTCGGCACGCTTTCAGCTAGCAGCATCATGCATCTCGCTTGTAGAGGCAGTCGGCCCGCCAGCGTTACAACACGGTTGTCTGGCTTTGCAATAGTAAATAAAAATAGTATATATAGTAGCGGCCGCAAGCAACATCGGTGTGCTTCCGGGTTGCATCGTCGTGCACCCCGCCTACAGCGGTGACCACGGGCCTTGCGGAATCACGCGTACGACTTGCAGCAGTGGCACCCTGTCAATGTTTTTTTTCTTAAACTTTGTCAGGAGCCTTGCCATATCTATTAGAGAGAAAGAAAAGATCGGGCCGAGGCCCGGCTGCAATTTGGATGATTATGGATTGGCGTCCATCATCCTGTACAAAGGCCAATTCTCTTGTTTTGATCATTTTCCTTAACTCTAAAAAGGTGTCATGGACTCCTACATAATTATTATCAGAAAAAAATCCTCAATTGTGTAAGCAATCGTGCCATCAAACTTTCTCCGGCTCGCCTTGGGGATTTGACAGCCCCGGTGGAGCCACCAAGAGTATATCGTACTCTTCATTAGTCCATTTCCAGGCATAAACTCTCAGAACCACACCAGGTCGCAACCCTCCTCCAAACCTCCCTAGCAAAATATCAACTAAGAAGCAAATGCTCAGCCGACTCCTCATTGGATCCACACATCGAATAGATCTTGCTCCCCTGCCATCCAAGTCTGATTAGCCTGCCAGCGGTGAGGACCCTCCCATGCGACAGGAGCCAGCAGAAGAATCCACCCGGTCAATGTTTTGTGTGGATCAATTCGGTGACTTTGATCGTCTTCCTAGTTCCTATATGCGCAACAAGTTCCCATTTTTTCGCAACAAACTATATGGAAGCTAGTACGCGCAAAACCGCAAGAAACCACCAGCAACAGAGCAACACACGAGAGGCAGAACAAAGTGCATTGGCACGAGCATGTGGCAGCAGCAGTGTGACGGCTACAGCCACTGGTGCCCGGGCATGGGCGGGCAAAGGTACCCATATACTCCCTCTGTCTCAAAATAAGTGTCTCAATTTTAATATAACTTTGTATTAAAGTTAGTATAAAATTGAGACACTTATTTTAAGACGAAGGAAGTATATCTACTGTATAAACATGGCAATGATACCCATATATCTCTCTCGTGTACAAACTACGTAACACGTCATTAGTTACAAGGCAACGGAAGGCACTACGGACTTACTGTGCTGAAATCAGAAAGCAAACTGTGTTGTGTAATGGGTAGTAGTGTTAGTGGGACCACAGACCATGCAGATATCGCAGGACGCCTACGATATGATACGAGTGGGATTGGATATCCAGGTGATAATTAATAAAGATAAATGTTTACAGCCGGACGACCGGCTGAAAATCGGCCGGTCACGTCCACGCTGGCAACAGGCCCACCCACCACTTCCCTATCCCCACGAACTGCTCCACCATTCATTCTCTTTCCTTATCTCCTTGACCATCTTCTTTCCATGTGGCTCCCAAATAAATTCTCGCCAGTGATGACCGCCGTCAATGTCGTGAGCAGCCGTCATCCACCTGCCCGCGCTGCTCCGGCAAGCAGCCGGCATCAACCCACCCCGCGCTGCTCCGGCAAGCATCCTCCCATCCACCAGCGCGGTCATGCGGCAACCCAGCTTGCGGCACGGAGTGGGGGTGCTACAACCGGCGGCGACCATGCTACAACGGCGCCCAGTGAGAGTGGCAGCCGGTGGTGATCCCAAAACAAGTTGTTGTCACCGGAGACTCGAGTTTTGCTGCAGCCGACCCATCGAGTTTACTGGAGCCGGTGGTGGTAGAATGTTTGAACCGGCAATTCAAATTGCTACAACGGCGCTGTTTTTGGCTGCAACCGCTATGGAGTTTTGCTGGAACGCCGTCATGGAGAACTGCAGGAAGCGGATCGGATTTCTGCTGGAAGTGGGTACGCATCAAGTTGCAACCGTTGTAGTTTTTGTTGGAACCGTCATGAGAGGCGACCAGGTGAGGTGCTTCGTGCTTGAGCATATCGCCTGAGGAAGGAGGAGACTTTTTTTGCTGGAACACTAGTGCTACAACCCTTTTTCTTTCTTGCTGGTACCGGTGTAGGTTTTGCTGGAACCCGCTACAAATTTTGCTACATTCATTCACGGCCAAGCTGCCTCTCCTGACGGCGGCGACCATTTTTTTGCTAGAATAGTTGTAGTTTTTGCTACGTCTGTCGACAATTTTTGCTACATCCTTTTTTCATGGTGGACCTGTAGGCTCGACGGCGGCGACCATTTTTTTGCTACAACAGTTGTAGTTTTTGCTACGTCCCGTCGAGGAACTTTGCTACATCCTTTTTCATGGTGGACCTGCAAGCTCGACGGCGATTAGCTGCGGGCGGGGGTGGCCAGCAAGTGCGGCGGCGCGGGGTGGCCGACGAGCACGGGTGCGAGCGAGCGCGGGCGACGCAGGGTGGCCGGCGAGCGCTGGGCGGCATGGGGGTGGCCGGCGAGCACGGGCGCGAGCGAGCGCAGGCAGCGCAGGGTGCCGGCGAGCACCGGGGCGAGCGCTGGGCAGGGCCGGGGTAGCTGGCAAGCACAGGCGCGAGCACTGGGCGGGGCCGGGTGGCCGGCAAGCACAGACACGAGCGCTGGTGACGAGCACGAAAGGAAGAAGACGACTCAGTCGCTGCTATACGTAGACCTTTGATTTTGTACGGATCCAACGCTCGGCAGTTGACCGGCCGAAACTTGGACCGGCGCGCCGGCGCCTAGCGTTGGCCATTAATAAATCTTTTCCTGCTTACCAAGTCCAGATAAGGAGAAGTAAACCGATCGATCCCTTGTATGGCAAGGAGTTAACCAGCCAGCTTCCAAAAATAAGGGTTCCTTTGTTTTAAAAAAAAAATAGGATTTTTGAAGGGTTAGAATCCTTAGGATTTTTTCTACGTTGATCGTTTGATTCATAGGACTGAATCCTATAGGAATTTTTTCTATGGAATCATGTGTACTAGATTTTATTGGAAATCTAGCATCCACTCCAACCTTCTTTTTCACTTTGTTTGTTTTTTCTGTGGCATCAAACACTCTGTGCTAATTCTATGTGATTCAAGTGGGCATTGTTACTTCAATCTTTATTTTTCTCTTCCTGCGTTTTGAGAATCCTACGAATCAAAGAGGGCCTAAAGAGTTAACTAGGCTACCCAATACAGGATCTTTCTATTCTAGTCCGGCGAAAATCCCGCGCCGGCCACCAAACCCCATGCCACCAAGAAACGACCCACCAGAAACGAAACAATTGATGCATGCCCGATGGAGAATGATACCATACGTTCCTGCCTGAGTAGTGGAGGACGGAAGCGGGGAGAGGACCCGCCCGGAATTTTTCCGACCTAGCTACTTTTTGAAGAATAATTTTCGAGGTCCGCACGCTGAGGCGCCAGAGGGGTTTTTCGCCGGCAAATTAGACGACATCCTGTCCAAGACAACGGAGGATGACGACAACATGGATGTGACATGCATAGACAGAAAATAGGATGGAGAGAAAAGCTAGCATACCACCATTGTTCCCGCTGAGGCCCACTGCTCAATCGATCTAGCTACCTACCACCACGAACCTTGTCGCTCGATCCTTGTTTGCTTGCAGACAAGACGGGACTCAAATCTCAATGGGCAAGTGTGGGGGTTCAGGCAGAATCGAAGCTGTCAAAACGTATAGTATAAGCAATGCAGTCATAATAATTAGTTGTGCTAGCCTTGGCATGCAAGCTCAAGTCATTAATATTAGGCATTATATTAATCGAATAATGTATATGGCGAACCACTAAATTTTTTGCATGTGGCGAACTACGGATTTTTTTTCTCAACATGAATGTAGGCATTGAACATGCCCATCGTGTGGCGACACCTGGGTAGGTGCGTACCACCGGGTCGTTATCACTTGCAATGAAATCTACATAGATCTTCAGGAGGACTTCCTGGAGAGGACGGAACGTTTTAATAAACTTTGTGTTGTGGCTGATGAGTTCCTCATGTATATAAAATTGCGCCTAAAAACGTCTAATTTCTGTTTTTTCAGTTATGCTCAGTGTATCCGAGAGGCGGAGTGCGCCTAGTGTGTGACATTCGGCGATGTTGGAGCGCTCTCCCGGGCTCCGTGTGAGTGACCTCTTGGTACCGATTCAAATGATACCTTCTAACTATTTGCTCCCAAATGTTGGCTACATGGCTTGAGGCCTTGGTCCTTAGCGATGCCCAATGGCCAGGCCTACAGCAATTAGGGTTAGCAGCATGGATGTATGAGAACCGGTGTACATTCAGGTTGAAAACCAGCTCCTTGGTGTATGGATCAGTTTTATTTATGGTTAACTGGTATAAACCAAACCGAACAAACTTAGTATGGTTAATAGAACCAAATTTATCTGCAGTAGCAACACAAACTGAAAATTCAGTTATTTTGGTTTTGGTATCAATTCGACGTTCGATCCATCGGTTTTTATTACCATCCTTAGAGGAGAGGAGAGGGAGCGAGCCAAAACCATTCAGACCAGAGAGGGGAGAAGATGGTTCCAGATAGAAGGAGTTAAGGGACATATAGATATATAATAGGGTGCGGCAGGGTTAGAATGGGTCAAGGCCCATGGTGGTGGACTAGGTACTTTCATTCCAATAGTATTTTTTATGTTATAAGCAACTGAATAAGTTCATAGTCTCTTGCCTAGGGGTTTTCGTGCACCGTCGGTCTACCTCTTCTTCTGTGGTCTTAGGGCCATAGTAGCGTGGTGCATCCCATCCCTTGATGGCGGGAGGGCTCCTTTTTCTCATGTTTTTTTAGTTTTATTAAGGTTTGTGTCCTACTCAGAGAGGCGAGGCGACGGAGGCTCTCTGTAGATCGAATAAGGTTCTCCCCGCTTAGTCCTCATCCCGGTGGTGTTTTTAGCATTGTCCGAGGGCCTGTGGAGGTTTGTCTCCGGCGGATCTCGCGGAATTTGGTCGGCGTTTGTCTTTCGTGGATCCATATGGATCATGTTTTTATTCGTCTGTGTTTGTGTGTATACAAGTTGGATCCTTTCGATCTACGCTGCACTTCATCGGTAGCAGTTGTTGTTCTGGTGCGCTGGTCCTACACTAGTGCAGAACCGGGCAATAGCACCGGTTCGTAAGGCCCTTTAGTGCCGGTTCCATAACCGGCACTAAATTGTGGTCACTAAAGCCCCCCCCCCCTTTAGTACCGGTTCAGCACGAACCGGTGTTAAAGGGCAACCACGTGGCACGAGCCAGCTCCGGGGGCCTGGAGCCCTTTAGTACCGGTTGGTAAGACCAACCGGTACTATAAGGTTTGGGGGGTTTTAGTTTTATGATTTCTTTTTCATTTAATTTTGTGTTTCCATTTTAATTCTTTTTCATTTGCTGGTATTTTACGATACTACACATTGTACACGTTATGCATATATATATATATATATATATATATATAATTTCTAGTAGAACCAATCATGCATATATATCTCATCAATGTCTCACAAACCACCATATTAATTAATTCACACATACACACATGTATAGCTATATACAATTTCTCCTACATATGCATGTTGCCTTCGGAGCCAGTGGCATTAGCCTAATTGGTGCCTTCGGAGCACGATGACAATTGGAAGTAGTTTTCATGGGGGCGGTAGCGGGTAATAGTATTCTCCCTTCGGATTTATGACCTGGTCGAGCAAAAATCCCGCTATTTCCTCTTATAGTGCTTCTACGCGCTCTGTTTCTAGGAGCTTCTCCCGCACCTCTTTGAACTGTTAAGAAGGAGATCAATATGCATGTGTATTAGTTGTGTGACTAGATATCGATAATGGTGTAAAAATTGTGAATAGTGTTCTGACAAGCGTACCCATTCCTGTCTTTGAGATCTGCTCTTTTCGGACGCCATCATGCGAATGTTCTCGCAAATGCAGAATGCACACAGATCAGTCCCCTGCGCCTGCTTCAGGGCCTTTACGAGAATGGAATTTGATTAGATAATAATTAATCAAGCATGATAATTAAAGAGATGGCAGCTAGCTAGCTAGCTAATACTACTTAATTACTTACCTTGGGACGAAACCATTTAAGCTTTTTTTTCCATTCGCCTTCCGTGACGCTGATGAACCTTGCCCAAGCCCTGCCCGCCGACAAAGAAAATGAATAAAGGGGTTATTAAATAGTTCATATCATGAAATGACGAACTAAATAGGCCGAGATATATAGTTAATAATGATTGAAATTACCTGTTGACTATCCCAAACAAGTTGTTATAGTCAGTTTTTTCTTTGAGTAGTGAGTCCAGTACTTCAACTGTTCCGGCGTCAACTTTAATGATACACAAGACCCAGTGAAATCTGCATGCACACGCGTTTGCATGTCTTAATTAAGCGGGCATATGTAAGCAAAAATATGTAGCTAGCTAGTAGGCAAAAACAGAGAATTTGTAGTGCAAGACAGTGTGACTCACTGGAAGTTGTAAGGAAGTAGTATATCTTCATTGTATTTGAGGTGCTTCAAGAACTCTAGCATGTTGTCCTCTACGTTCTTTTGCTGACGTGGATTTATTAGCCATGTGTATTCATTAACGGTGTTTGGGTCAATGAACCCAATGCCAAAGCGTCCACCTTTTCTCATTTCATACATCTTTATCCTGCATAATACCACAGAAAAGAATATAGTGAGGATAATTACAGGTAATGATTGATCAAAAGGATCACTACAGCTAGCTTGAGACTTAAATTACACAAAGAAATCACTTACAGACAATAGCAACTGACGATAGATTTGTCGAGTGCGTCTTGATTGTATAACTGAAACAGTTCAGTATACTCAACGGACACAACTTTCTCATGGAAGTAATGCTCCTCCTTGACATTCACCATGAGGGACAATCATTACCTGTCACGTGTTCCTCCTTGGGAGGTAATGATTGATCAAATGGAAGGAATGCTCCTCCTTGAGAGGTAATGATTGATCAAATGGAAGTAATGCTCCTCCTTGACATTCACCAACGCGTACTGTCACGTGTTGTTGGCACAACAAGCGAGGGGATTGATTGCGCCGCCTGTTCTCCCAGCTGGGGAATGGTTTTCCCACATTTTTTGACAGCTGCTTCTTGTTTGCTCGATCCCGATGTAGACGTGCTCGCCTCCTTTTATAGACGTGCTCGATTTAACTTCCTGATGTGGCGCTCATAGTCTGTGTCAACAGGCTTGGGAGCTGGTGGTTGAGCCATACAAATGAAGTGGTCAATTGTTTCCTCAGGCACTTTCTCCATTGGCGGCGGTGGCGGTTTCGGTGCAAAATGGGCTTCCACCTCGGCCTTCGATATGGCTACGATTTCCTCCTCGGACCTGTCATAAGCCCTCTGCGGAAGAGGCGTGAGGCTTGGACCATATTTATATCGCTTGCCTCCGCCTGTACTTCCTGTACTACCTCAACTCGTACCGCTACGCACCATAGCTGCGGGGTGTCTCTTCTGTGATTGCTGAGGTGGCGGAGACGGCTGACGGGGCTGAGTTGGACGAGGAGGAGTGGCCTGAGGTTGTGCCGGACTTGGAGGAGGAGTGGACGTCTGACGCTGTGGCGGACTTGGAGGAGGAGGAGTGGCCTAACACTTTGCCGGACTTGGAGGAGGAGTGGCCTGACACTTTGCCAGACTTGGTGGACTTGCAGGAGCGGGAGTCTGCTGACTCGGTGGCGGACTTCGACGAGGAGTCGGCTGACGCGGTGTCGGTGGCCTTCGAAAGATGATGCAATCCTTTTTCCATAGGATGATACGATGTTTGGCCTCTCCGAGAAAGCGCTCGCCGTCACCTCCAGGAATGTCAAGCTGTAGCTCCGAATATGGTGGGTCCACCACCTCATCAACCAAGACACGAGCATAGCCCACTGGAATCGGGTTGCAATGGAAGGTTGCCTCGGGGGGACTTGTAAAACCAACGTCGTCCGCCACCTTCATGGATATGTTCTTCATTTTGACGTGTAGCTTGCAGTTAGTGTTCTCCGTTATGTCATCCACGGGGTATCTACCCAGCATTGCGTCGTCCGGGACGGAACCCACGCCGCTTCTCGGCATGGATGGGCCGGTGCTATCCAATGCTGGATCATCCGCTAGCTGCTGCAGCTGCTGAGACCCCCTTTGCTGGGTAAGTGAGTCGATCTGCTCCTGCTGCCGCTGGAATTTGACTGCCAATTCCGCTTGACTTGCTTCTAGGCCTTGAAGGCGTTCATAGTCCCGCTTCCTCTGCTCCTCCTCCATCTTCCTCTTCTTCTCCTCCGCAATCTTCTTTCTCGCACGGGTTCCATAGTCGGTGTTCCATTCTGAAAACCCCTCATACCACGGAATAGCGCCCTTGCCTCGTGTTCTTCCCAGGTGTTCAGGATTTCCTGGGGCACGCATAAGCTCGTCGTTCTCTCTGTTGGGCTGGAACACCCCCGATCGTGCCTCTTCTATTGCAACAAGTATCGCATCGTCGGCTCCCTTCAGACTTGCCCTCGTCGAAACATTGCTTGTCTCCGGGTCCAACTCCCCCCCATGCGCATATAACCAAGTCCTGACCCTGGGGGGCCAGCTCTTAGTAACCGGAGTGACACCTGCATCCTCCATCTCTTTCTCAGACTTCTCCCACTTAGGCATTGCCACCGCATAGCCACCTGGCCCCAGCTTATGGAACTTATCCTTTTTTTCGGCATTCTTCTTGTTTATTCTCGACCGTTCCTTAGCTAATTCCGAATCCTTGAATTTCATGAAATCGTCCCAATGAGCACGTTGGTTCTCTAGTGTTTCCTCGAATACTGGAGTCTTCCTTCCTCCCTTGACGTACTTGTTCCATTCACGATTCTTGTGGTTCTTGAATGCAACTGCCATCTTCCTAAGAGCAGCGTCCTTGACTTTCTGCACATCTGCTTCTATGAAATGATCTGGTAGGGTGAAATGTTCCATGAGAGTATCCCAAAGCAGATCTTTTTGATTCTCATCGACAAAAGTAACATCTGGACGTGGCTTTGCTGGCTCTCTCCATTCTTGAAGTTTGATCGGGAGTTGGTCCTTCACAAGAACTCCGCACTGACGAACAAACTTGTCCGCAATCTTCTTAGGCGCTAATGGTTCGCCAGTAGGGCTGCATGCCTCGATATTGTACTTTACGCCCTGCTTCAACTTTTTGTTCGGGCCTCGTTTCGTCCTTTTACCTGAAGATTTGCTCGATCCGGATGGCTGAAAGAACAAAGATCGATTCGTTAATATATCTTTAAGTCATTTAAAACATGTGATGATCACCAGATGCCTGCTTATATAAATATATATACCTCGCCGGTCTTCAGGATCAACATGTTCTTCGTCATCGTCATAATCGTAGTTCATGACTTCATCAATTCGGTCGTCGCGATCGAATATCATATCACCCTCTCTGGTGTTGTTTAGAAATTCGGAGCCGTCATAATCTTCTTCATTCTGATCATCATCTGGCCCGCGTATCATATCGAACATGGTCTGTTCTCCCTCTCTGTCGGTATTGTCTGTCATAGCTTTTATTTAACTAATCCAAAAGAAATATAAACCAATTTAGTATTCAAATTACATCGTCTCGAATAATAGATATAATCTCGAATACATCGTCTAGCATAATAGATATAGTCTCGAATACATCGTCTCGAATAATATATAATATTGAATAGTACATCACTGGCTAGGTAGCTAATAAAGATCGAATACTACAGAAGAATCTAGGACACTCGCGGTTCCTGCGGCGCGGGCGGTGGACACCCAAAGAGAAGGAACCCTCACAGGATCATAGCTGAAGTGAGATCCCCGAAGAAACTACCAGGTATTGGAGAACCTGCCGCCTCTAACGCCACCATGTAGCGATGGACGTGCTCGTCCTCCTCCCTGACACGGCGACGTACCACCTCCGGCGGGGCCGGGTCCCTCCGCACCGAAACTGGCCCACGCGAACGCCACCAAACGAGATCAGGGTCGACGACGGGACCCGGGGCCGGGTTCCTCATCTAGCGGCGCGCCCCTCCAGGCAGCACCTCCCAGTGCCAGCCCGGCGGAGCCCAGTGCCGGACATGGGTCGGCTGGACGTCGTCGCGGACGGGTCGACGGAGAGGATGCGGGCCGGGCATCGTCGAGAACAAATACTAGCTATATGCCCGCAAAAAGTAACATTTTTTTAATGATTGGATTTTGATAACTAAAATTTCTAACATTTCTATATAACATTAATTATGCTATCATTGTATATGTCAAAAATCTATATACTATTTCATACTAATTAAGCATCTAACACTAAAAACAGAAAACACAACTTCTATACATCCATTAAAAAACTGAAAAACAACATTATATAAAAAATTTCCATACTAATTAAACACTAATTATCACTACTAGGGAAAAGGCTAGCAGCAGCGCGGGTTTTAGATGTATCAGTAGCGCGGGTACCCACGCTAGTAATACGGCGCTACAGCTAACTCATAGCAGTAGCGCGTGCGCACCCGCGCTACTGCTACACAAGTCTAGCAGCAGCGCGGTTATGGGAAGCTCGCTACCGCTAGTAGCGCTAGCGCTCTTTTGCAGGACGCGCTACTGCTATTGAGGCGCTGCTGCTAACTTTTGTACACTCGCTACTGCTAATTTAAGTAGTTTTTTTGGCATATTTGTTTTGTATTTGAACCGGCTTTGTAGAAGAATCTTTAGCACATAGAAATGTCATCATGATACACATACAAATGCCTGCGAGACCACAAATGTAATCATAGCATGTACATACAAATAGTCTCTTCATAATCATCATCCAACACAAAGTGATATCTTGTTATCATCTCGAAAATAGCAATACATGCAAGTCTCGAATACTTGCAACTACAACAACGTCATCCATCTAAACAAAGGTATACGCAAGAAGTGTTATCACTATGAGTGAGAGCGGAACCATGCAGTACATGAGGTGGCGGTTACGAGTCCTCTCTCGCGCTAGCGTGAACCTCAAGTAACTAGCTTCTCCTTCTTGTCTGCTTTTGAAGCCTTTATGGCTGGCGCCCGTGAACCCATTCACTTGCGCCTGACACTCATGCCACTCGTTGTACACCCCCGGAACCTTCCCTTTGTACACGACATAGCATTTCCATCTCGCCATCAAGAAACTAGGTACCTGTTAGAGATGCATGTTCATGAAGAGGATGTACAATCATATATATGCAACAAAATATACTAGAGCAACACCAAAAAAGAAAGGTTAGCAACTAGATGCAACATATACAGTATGCAAATTAATTAACTAGAGGTACGCAGGTCATCGTACGCAAACTAACAAAGTAGCGTTACGCAAGTTCGGCAGGGACCGTGGACATCACAAAGTTTCATCGCTACAAAAAGTATACAAGTTCAACCGACACATATCATCATCATCGGCATCATAAATCACTAGAAGTTCCATCCTTCCATATCATCGAGGACGAACCCTAGCTGCTTGAACGGCGTGGGGTCTAGACGTTGCATGCCTATGCGAGTTCGGACGTCAGCTCGCGATATAGGGCCGTGGTGGAACATCCCCTTCTCATCGACGACTTCTTTCATGATGATCGTCGCAATGTCGCTTTGGATGCGAAAGAAGTCATCTCTAAGTTTATAATTCGCTTCTCCATGAGATTCTAGCCACTTGTGGATATGATCATCATTTCTGCTGTTAATGCGAAGCTTTTGGTGATCCGTGTTGAACTGAATCATGAGATGGACGATGTAGAATCCATCCTTCTTGCTTGGTTTTGGGACATGGATGCAGGAGAAGTTAGTTTTATGCGCGAAACCCATCTTCTTGTTCCTTTGTTTCCTGATATGCACGTGGCCACCTCTAAAGCTGAAGCCTTGGAGAGCATCATCTAGAATATTCATTATGTGGGTGTAGTCCTTTTTCTCGTAGTCTCTGGAAGGGTCAAAATACACGGCGTGGGAGACTTGCGGGTAAAGAACGATAAGGACGGCGCGCCCGTTGCTGCGGGGAAAAGACACCTCAAATTATTCCCCATATGAGAGAGAAGGAATGATTGAAATGTACGAAAGGGTTGTCCGGAACTGACTTACTTTGGATGATAAGGCACGAGGACAATTTCCCGGTCCTTATTCTGTACCATGAAGTTTTGGAGGTACTCCCTAGCAGTTTCACGCTCAAAGTCGCCGAGACTCAAGAAAGACTCGTGCATGTAGTACGGATCCGCCACACAGATTTGCGAGACTTCTTCACTCTTCACGACGGAGCTCATATGTAGCGCAAAAAGGCGGACGATAGTAAAATCAAGCCGCCTTGTTAGAAACATCTCAAAGATATGGTCAAACCGCAGGAAGAACACCTCCGCGGGCCGTGTGTCGACGTAGCACTTCCCCTCAGGCACACGAGCCGCGTATGTCGGATATCCTGGATCCTTTGAGGCTAGTAGGCTTTTCTCAGTCGACAGCACATGGTCGTGCAGTCTCCTGAGATCCCCTGATAGTGCCTCCAGCGGTTTCGGCGGTAGCATCGGCTCGCCCGTGAGATGGAACATGACCGCACCTTTCACGGGTACACGCTCTTCAGAATGCATCGTCTGGCTGCTGTGTGCTCTGGCTTGTTTGGAGGCAGTTACCTTCCCCGATCTCTTCCTCTCCTTTTTCTTGGGCACACCTTCCAGACCCTTCCTTAACCCCTGCCCAAGTGTTCCCGGGCTAAGTACTGTACGACCCTCGCGCCCGGCTAGTTGAGCCTGTGTTGAGGCGGCATCTTCAGGCGTGTCCTGTGAGGATTTCATGAAGAGAGACTTTTTGCAATCCATGGTACGGCCCTGCCCGGGCATATCATCCATATCCTCATTAGCAAGCTGATAGCCCGATTCGTCATATGGTTGACTCATCATATCTATGTCACAGTCATACGCGTTTGTATTGAGGTAATCCATAGGGTCGACCTCCGTCTCATCATCCATTCTCTGTTCTACAGGAGAAATTACATCAGCCAGTACTATTGCACCCCCTTCATCATGTCGTCCGCCGCTCTCACCCGGCACTACTACAGGAGCTGGTAATTGCGTAGGTGGGGTGGTGGTCTCCGCACATGCTTGTTGATGTGTGGTAGTTATTGGTGTGCTCTCGGCCGGCTCCAGACGAATAAGATTCTTCGGCCATAGCAGCACCCAACCCTTGCAGCTTCCAATCCGCGGCGGGGTCTCGTCGTCCGCTCCCACATGCTGTACTGGAGGAGGCAAATCCTCGTGCCCCGATTTCACACTGGTCAAGCTAACCCTGAAGTGCCCAGCGGGGATCGGCTGGTTGTGGAATGTGCGTTGAGAGGGGTCCATTATCATCCCCTTTCCCACGTCCACCTTCTGGCCTTTGATCAAGTAGAGTATGGTGCATGGGGTTTCTTTCGCCTGCAAACACATATGTCTGTGGCATCAAACAACCGAAAGGCAACAAAAATGGAATATTATCTATATATATATATATATATATATATATATATGTTGGTGCGACATGTAATTACCGTGACGGCGTCGAGCTCAGCCAAAGACGAAGGCCCACCTAGCGCGCCTGAGACTGAGGACGGGCTGCTATGAGCGGGAGCGGCTGCGAGAGGAGGCCCGGTTGCTTGAGTAAGTGATGGTGCGATGGTGTTGTTGTTCATGGAGTTGCTCGCGACAAAACTGGGCATCGGGAAATCATGTACCGTCTTGTCTGGATTTTCCTTCGCCCAGTTGATGATAACTGGAACCAAGTTAGTAGCAAAATCATTTCTGCAGGCAGTTACAGCTGCATTGACTGCCTGCTGTAGCAACTCATATTTGTCCTCGGCTGCTTTTTTCGCGTCCTCAGCTGCTTTTTTCTCGACCGCAAGCTTCACCTTTGCGTCGATGTCCGCCTGACTAAACTTCTTTTTCTGCTTCTTGGCCTCCGGGCCGTCGTTGTAAAACACCTTCCACGTGGCGCCGTCTCCAGCGCCGTGCACACGACCATATTGCGGCCGCTGGTCCAACGGGAGTCCCTTAAGTTCGTTCAAGGCCCGGTTGAGAGGGGTGTCCCACTTGGGCCTCATCGGAGAAGTAGGGCTTTCGGCTGCAAGCCGGTGTTGCTTCTCCAGTAGTCTAATCAATTTCCTCGTGATCTTGTCCGTGTAAAAAACCTTTTTCTCCTTGTCCCACTTGTAGCGGGCCCTGATGAAGTCATGCTCCAAGGGGTTGGTGAACTTCGCGAAGGGGTCTGGGAGACCCGCGGCTTCACGTTCCGCGTCCTCCTTATCCCATATGGGCCTTTTACCGAGGTAGCCACGGCTTCCGAGGCGATGCTTCCCCGTGTTCCTTTGCTGAAGGCTTTTGAATTTCGCAGCCTTAGCCTTGGCTGCCTCGGTAGCGCAAGTGTCCTTGAACTTTTCGAACTCCTCTTCCGTAAGTGTCGGATTTTCCTCCAGAATCTTGGACAGGGGTTCATCAGCCTCAATAGCTCGTTTCACCCTCCCTTTCCAGGAGGCCAAATCATTGCTGAACATGCCCATGGCGTGATTGTTAATCTTTTTCATCTTCGGATCATCCCACGGTTGTTCTATGTTATCATCCCGGTCGGGGAACTTGAATCTCTTGTGCAACTTCGTTAGGAGCAACTGCGTCAAATGTTCTTTACTCCTTAAGTCATCGTCGTTGATGCTCGCGCATTCCCGTAGGATGCATCCTACTTGGTTCCCATAGCACTTGCGAGGTTCTTCCGGCTCTAACGGCTCAAACTTGCCAGGTGCCATCTTTGTGATCACAAGTCGTCCAATCCCTAGTTTGTTAGGTTTTCGTATCCTCTGCTTCTTATGCTTCCTCTTTTCGGTATCGGCATCGGGACCGATACCTTCCCCGCCCGTACCTTCCCCACCGGTCTCGGCGCCGCCATCGGTGCCGGCGCCGTCGGTGTCTATGTCGGCGTCAGTACCATCATCGAGGCCGACCTGCAAACCTTGCTTAGCAGTCAAATAGTCGAGGTACTCTTGTTCACCCTCATAATCCATCTCGTCTGCATCTTGGTCAGAAGGCCCAGTTTCTTCGTTGTTCGACATGTTTCCTATGATTAAGTGGCCTCATTTATTTCTAAAAGTATGAATAAATGAGAAATGACATAAAAAGAAATCTATGTGCCAGCACTCGATATGCCAACTATGTAGCACAAATCATGCCTTTATTCACGGGAAATTTCGGCATGACCTTTGCTAAAAAATGGACATATCGAGCGCCTGAAATTCACCGAAACGGAAATGAATCAACATTCCGGCGTAACATAGGCCACTCGGATCATTTTCCAAACATGACATGTCCAAAACATGACATATGCACATATCACATGTCCAGTTCAAATTTCCATATAAATTCAGCTAATTTTGAAACCTAGCTAAATTCATAACTAAATAGATAACCTAATTAATTAACATGAAGAACCCTAGCAGAGAGGGGGGGGTTTACAGAGAGTGCAGGGGCGAGGAGGCAGGCCCGACGACGGCCGGCAGGGGAAAGGAGGGAGGCGAGGGCCGACGGGTCGGGGGCGAGCGCGCCGGGGTCGGGGCGAGCGCCGGCGCCGGAGTCGGGGGCGAGCGGCTGGGTCGGGGGCGAGCGGCGTGGTCGGGGGCGAGCGCGCCGGAGTCGGGGTCGAGGGCCGGGACGGGGGCGAGCGCCGGGGCTAGCGCCGGCGCTGGCGGAGTCGGGGGCGAGCGCCGGGGCCGGGTCGGGCGCGGCGGAGCGACGGGGGCCGGAGAGAGAGTGGGGATTTGGGGGGAAATGGCGGGATGAAGCTGGGCGAGTGCGAATTTTGGGTTAAGTGGACGTAGCAGTAGCGCGTTATGTAAAAACGCTCTGCTACTATATTCTGTAGCTGCAGCGGTTTCAGAGAAACGCGCTACTACTATGATCTGTAGCTGCAGCGCTTTATGAGAAACTCGCTACTACTAAGATCTAGCAGCAGCGGTTTTGTGGAAACGCGCTGCTACTGCCGTCGCTACTGCCAGTTTTCCTTTTTCTTTTCCTTTATTTTATCCCACTTTTATTTCCCGAGGGAAGTGAACGAAGGGAGGGCGATATATATTGCATCATTTGATGGTTAAATATGTATGCAAAATAGGAACATATATATTACACATCATTGGACCCATGCATAATAATGGCTAAGTGTGTATACAAAATAGGAACATATATATATTACACATCATTGGACCCATAACATACGTTTCCTCAGTGCTGACGTTTTCGTTTTTGAGTCAGCTTCTTTCCCTTCTTGTTCGTCGAAGAATAATTGAGCCCCTCATTATGACTTTGCCTTTTCCATGGAGTACGATTTTTCTTAGGTAATGTAGTATTGATTCTTCTTTTGACGTATACTTCATCATCATCGTCATCTTCCCTCATTGGGTTGCCGTACTGATCATAGTCTTCCTCGTTGGCGACTCCATCCATTCCAATGATGTTCCTTTTGCCTCTCCTCACGACAACACGGCTGGGATTGCGCGGGTCAGTTATGAAGAAGCATTGTGTCACGTGCTTAGCGTGTACCCATGGCTCGTTTTTTGCGATAGCGTTCACGGTAGCGCTCTTGGCGTCGGGTATAGTCATGGTAGTGAACATCCGGCTTTCTCTTTCGACATTCTTAGCCCATCTGACACGGAACATCGTCGTGTTGTGCAGTCCAGAGTAGTCAAGCTCCCAGATCTCCTCGACCCTTCCATAAAATCGTTCAGTTGTGCCGTTGTCGCTGCCGGTCATGCATTCCATCGTCACCCCTGAGTTCTGATCATCACTGTCCATATCTTTTGCCTCCGTGTAGAACGTGTATCCGTTGATATCATATGCCTGATAGGTTACGAGGTTGGGCGAGGGGCCATGTGCTAAGGCGTATATGAGCAATCCGTCCTTAGAGCCCTCCTCCGGGGGATTAGCAATAATATGCTCTTTGAACCAATGCAGGAAAGTGGAGTTGTGCTCTCTAGTAACTTCGGCGTCCGTCCTGCATACCCCCCGGTCACGATACTTCTTTGCGATAATTTCTTTGTGCAGTGCCACGAAAGGATCTACCTCGTCTAGGTGTTGTAGCACTACCAAGTTTGCTCTGTCAAAGTCGCTGCGTCGATCTGAGTATGCCACGTGCAGTTCCCTGCGACCGTTGCAGTGACCATCTCCTTCGAGCCTCCCATCGTGCTTGTTAACGGGCAAACCAACACTAACACCAGGCGGCTGGTCTGCGCCATATAGAAAATTCTCACAGAAAGAGATGCACTCTTGTGCCAAATAGCCCTGGACGATGCTTCCATCCGGACGGGACATGTTACGAACGAATCCTTTGATGATCCCATTCATCCTCTCAAACGGCATCATGTTGTGCAGGAATGACGGCCCCAGGTCTATTATGTCATCCACAATATGGACACACAGATGCACCATCACGTCGAAGAACGCGGGCGGGAAGTACATCTCAAGCTCATTCAGTATCACAACGATCTCTTCCTGTAGCCTTTGGAGCTGCTTCACACTGATCGACTTTCAAGAGATGACATCGAAAAAGTTGCAGAGACCAATAAGCGTGTCACGGACGTGCTTGTCCATTATCCCTCTAAGGGCAACAGGTAGTATCTGCGTCATCATCACATGACAGTCATGAGACTTCATCCTGCTGAACCTTTTCTTGTCCGTGTCTAGATATCTGCTTATCTTGCCACAGTAACCGAAACTAACTTTCACTCCGGTAAGGCACTTAAAGAATTGATTGATCTCAGCCTGACTTAAGGTGAAGCAAGAGGGGGGGCAATAATCTTCTTTCTTTAATTTCTTGCCCTTCTTCTCCCGTGCCTCTGTCTCGTCTGACATTTTACGGGGCGGCATATGCAGATCTTCCCTGATTTTCAAATCTTGCAAGTCTTTTCTTGCCTTCGGCCCATCCTTGGTCTTATCCAGCATGTTCATCAGTGTTGCGAGCAAGCTCTCAAGGACATTCTTACAGATATGCATTTGATCAAGGCAATGAGGTGTATCGAGTTTGTGCCAGTACTCCAAGTCCCAAAACACAGACCTCATCTTCCATACCTTCAGCAGCGGCTCCGGCGCCTTTCTCATCGTCTTTCCCGGTGCGGGGCACTCATTCCAGTTTTTCAACAGCTCATCGATTTCGGCACCGCTCCGCTTACGTGGAGGTCCTCGATGCTCAGCGTGACCATTGAATAGATCTCCACGGTTTCTCCACGGGTCGTCCTGTTCAAGCCATCTTCGATGCCCCATGTACACGATTTTCCCAGACCCGCCATCTTTCCTTGACGTTAGCTGCTGAGACGTTGTATCATCCATGCACCGCGTGCATCCGCAATATCCATGGCACACCTGGCCTGCCACATATCCGTAACCGAGATAGTCCTGCACTGTCGTGATCAGCGCGGCTCTCATGTTGAAATACTCACCTTTGCTGGCGTCCCATGTCTTGGCCGGTGTTTTCCATAACGTGTCTAACTCCTCTTGAAGTAGCCCCAGATACAAATTAATATTATTTCCTGGTTGTTTCGGCCCTTGAATAAGCATGCTCATGTGAATGTACTTCGATTTCATGCACAACCAGGGGGGGAGGTTGTACATCCATACAAACACGGGCCATGTACTATGGTTGGTGTTCTGGTTGCCAAACGGATTCATGCCATCGGTACACGCGCCGAGCACGATGTTCCTTGCATCACATTCAAAATACCAATAGAAGCTGTTCAACGCTCTCCACTGGCTTCCATCCTTCACGTGTCTCAGCTTCGGATCATCTCCATCGTCGGGCTTCTTCCTCTCCGCGTGCCAGCACATTAGCTTTGCTTCCTTGGGATCTACAAAATACCTCTAGAGACGGGGAGTGATCGGTAAGTACCATACAACTTTCTGGGGACATTTCTTCCCGACCTTCTTGTATCGAGAAGCATTGCACACCGGACAGCTTGTTTTTTCCGCGTGCTCCTTCCGATAAATTATGCAATCATTGATGCATGCATGATATCTAACGTGTGGTAGATCAAGAGGGCACACGATCTTCTTGGCCTCATCAACACTAGTAGGACATAGATTACCTACGGGAAGAACATCCTTTAGGTACTTGAGATGCTCATCGAGGCTAGTGTCGGTCCATTTGTTTTTAGCCTTCGTCTTCAGGAGTTGGAGCGCGAAACTCAACCGGGTCACCTCAGGATTGCAACCATCATACAATGGAGTGTTCAAGTCTACCACCAGTTGCTCCAGCTTAGCCTCCTCTCTAGAAGCAGCTCTCTTAGTACTTGTCTCCTTGCGAAGCAATGCTTGAACATGAGGGTCCCGCACAATTGAACTTAGTACCGACGAACTCTGCTGCGTGGAGTCCATGTCGTTCTCTCCGCCGCCATGTCCGGCCCCTTCTCCTCCGCCATGTCCGGCCCCTTCTCCGCCGCCATGTCCGGCCTCTTCCCCGCCGCCATTATCGATCATCTCTTCGTCTTGCCCCGTGTCATCATTGCCTGCCCCGTCGGCATCCTCAACATCGTCATCCTCATCTTCAATTATCCACCGAGTATAGCCATCCATGAAACCAGTCATGAGCAGGTGCACTTCAACACGACCATTGTCATGGGGGTCGAGCCAAACTATTCCTTTGCATTTTCGACACGGACATAAAACCTCTGTCCGGTTATTTTCTTTCATGTCTTGCACCGCCGACCGCAACCACCTGTCCACCATCGTTCCACTGACCATCGTCAACTCTGCACGGTAATAATAAAAAAATTGATTGTAAAAATGCATGCATGCATCAAAGTCATAAAAAAAATTTGGCATGACCTTCCCTAAAAATAGGACATATATGGATCTAGAGTTTGCCCGGAATTCGCCGAAACGGAAATAAATCGACATTTCGGCAAAACATAGGCAACTCAAAAGCACAATTTGGCGGCGTCAACTCATGCCACACACACAATTTCCACAAACATATCACACACACATAAACTCATTTCCATTTTGCAAAAGCATGAAATTTTCATCACCTTGATGGCCGGAGATGATGTTGTAGGGAGATCCAAAGTGCACAAAGCTCTTCTTGACAAAGATAGATCTAGTTAGGGGGCAAATAGGTCACTTAACTAAATCCTACATCTACCTAGCTACCTAATTTGTAAGGAGACAACTTCAACTAGTGGAGGGGGAAGGAAAAAGAGAAAGGAGATGCATTAATGGAGGTGGTGTAGTTATGTAGGAGTAATGAAGAGAGAGATGGTGGATAGAGAAGAGAGAGAGTAATGGGGGAGAAGTATTGAGAAGAAGAAGAGTGAGAGTGGGAGCATGTGGTGGAGGGAAGAGAGGAGAGGGGGAGGTAGGGGGAAGGGAAAAAAGGAAGGGGAAGGGAGGGACGGGTTGGGGGTTGGTGGGGTTAGCAGTAGCGCGGGAGAGAAAACGCGCTGCTGCTAAGAACTTAGCAGCAGCGCGCTTTGCGGTAAGGCGCTACTGCTAACTGGGACAAAAAATTGTGGCAATTTGAAACTTACCAGCAGCGATCTCGAGGAAACCGCGCTACTACTACGTACTTAGCAGTAGCGCGGTTATTGCGACCGCGCTACTGCTACTTAGAGTTGGGGGAACACCGCCGGTCGATATTTGTAGCAGCGCGTTTCTGGTCGAGCGCGCTACTGCTAAATCTTTATCAGCAGCGAGTTTACGCCACCCGCGCTACAACTACTTAGCAGCAGCGCTCTATTTTGAACCGCGCTGCTGCTAAGATTCTGTGTATAGGCTTTTTCCTAGTAGTGTATATCCATCTAACATGCATTCATACATATATAATAGTGAAAAAATAATAATCTAAGTAATCTAAACTAATTAAACATACAAAATACGTATATACTAATATATACATGCATTAATTCATACATATGTACGTGTGTGTGTGTGTGTTCATCATGCATGCTTGTGTGTGTGTGTGTATGGGCTCGGGGAGGGGCGGCGCCCATGGTGGCCGTCGGGGGCGAGGGAGAGGGGTTAGAGGGGGAGAGCTCACAGCGGGGCGACGGCGACGGCGAGGCAACGGCGAGGCGACTGCGAGGCGACGGCCGGGGCGGCGACGGCGGGGACGGCGCGACGGGGATGGGGACGGCGCAACGGGGACGGGCCCGGGGCGGCGACGGAGACGGGGACGGGGGCGGCGACGGAGACGGGGACGGGGGCGGCGACGGGGACGGGGGCGGCGACGGAGACGATCGAGGGCGGCGGCGACGGTGACGGAGACGGAAACAGAGGAACAAACAGAGAGGGAAAACGAAATTTTCGGACATGTTGTATATATAGAGGGCACCTTTAGAACCGGTTGGAGCCACCAACCGGTACTAAAGGCCTGTTTTGGCCAGGCCAAGTGGCGGGAACCTCACCCCTTTAGTACCGGGTCGTGGCACCAACCGGTACTAAAGGCCCCCCCTTTAGTACCGGTTGGAGCCACCAACCGGTACTAATGGCCGTGCGCTGCCACCCGCGGTGCGCTATGTTTAGTCCCACCTCGCCGAGCGAAGGGCAGCCGCACCGGTTTATAAACCCAGCCGCGGCTGCCCTTTCAAACTCCTTTATATAGCAGGCTTCTGGGCTTAACTAGGGCGCGTTGCCCTGTGAGCCTGCTGGCCCTTCTGGGCCTGCATTTGCACATCCTAGGTCTGGCAGGCCCACCGGGCAGCGCCCCAACATTTTTTTATAAATTTTTTTCTTTTCTGCATTATTTTTTTTGCTTTATTTATTTTTGTGTTGTTTTTTTGTGTATTTAGAGTTTCTTTGTGAATATTTTTGCTTTAGGTACAAAAAATTACAAACTTTCTGTTTGTACCCGTAGTTTTCAAAATTGAATAGTTTAAATTTTGAATTATTTGAAATTAGTGTGAATCACTAGTTTGTGAATAACTTAACTTTGAAAAAAGTTTTTTCAGTGATTCTTTTTTCTTATGTTTAATATTAGTGTGTTTTATCATTATATTCAATTTAGTAATGCTTAGGTTATTTAAAAAATGAAATGCCTTTGTAACAGTTTAGTTTTCGTTGGAAACCCTGGTACTTCGAAAAAGATTGTCCATTTTGTACACGAAGTGCATCCAGTTTTTGCCGTAACCCTCTCTACTTTCTTGCACATGCTATTTGTATGAAATTATGATACCATGCCATCTTTCAACCTTTTCTGAGTTCATTTGAAATGCTTTTCAATTTCAGGGTCATTTAGCTGGAAAAAAAATCAGTAAATGCATGAAAAGAATTTGTTTGCACATAAAATTTCTTCGCGTTTCAAATGCCAAAACACATAACTACCCTAACTATTACAGACATTCCCTCCTGGGTGTGAAACACAGAAGAAAGTGATGATAGTGAAGCGGATCACATCCCAGATCTTTGGGTGTGAAACTTTTTCTTCGCGTGTGTCCCTTTGCGCCGTAACCATGGAAAATCTTCATCATTTAACGGGATGCTCGGGTCAATATTCACTGTGAATGGAGCAATTTCATCAAACTTTTCATAATCTTTTGCTTGTCTGTCTTGTCATCCACTCCCACGATGTTTCTCTTCCCAGAACAAACTATGTGCCGCTTTGGCTCATCGTACGATGCATTCGCTTCCTTATCTTTTCTTTTTCTTGGCTTGGTAGACATGTCCTTCACATAGAAAACCTGCGCCACATCATTGGCTAGGACGAATGGTTCGTCTGCATACGCAAGATTATTGAGATCCACTGTTGTCATTCCGTACTGCGGGTCTTCCGTTACCCCGCCTCGTGTCATATTGACCCATTTGCACCGAAACAAAGGGACCTTTAAACCACGTCGGTAGTCAAGTTCCCATATGTCCTGTATATAACCATAATATGTTTCCTTTCCCGTCTTGGTTTCTGCATCAAAGCGGACACCCACTGTTTTGGTTGGTGCTCTTCTTATCTTGGGCGATCGTGTAAAATGTATTACCATTTATCTCGTACCCTTTGAAAGTCATTATATTCGAAGATGGTAACTGGGACAGCAAGTACAGGTCATCTTCAATAGAGGTGTCATGCATGGTACGTGTCTGCAACCAGCTGGCGAAACTCCTGGTTTGTTCACGTGTAATCCAGTCATCAGACCGCTCCGGGTGTTTGGAGCGTAGCAAATTCTTGTGTTCATCCATATACGGAGCCACCAAGGTGGAATTCTGTAGAACTGTGTAGTGTGCTTCAGTGAGAGAATGTCCGTCCATACATATTATTTGTTCCCCTCCTAACGTGCCTTTTCCATCCAGTCTGCCCTTATGCCGCGATTCAGGAACACCAATCGGCTTAAGGTCAGGAATAAAGTCAATACAAAACTCAATGACCTCCTCATTTTGATGGCCCTTGGAGATGCTTCCTTCTGGCCTAGCACGGTTATGAGCATATTTCTTTAATACTCCCATGAACCTCTCAAAGGGGAACATATTGTGTAGAAATACAGGACCCAAAATGTTAATCTCTTCGCATAGGTGAACTAGGACGTGCGTCATGATGCTGAAGAAGGATGGTGGGAACACCAGCTCGAAACTGACAAGACATTGCACCAAATCATTCTGTAACCTTGGTATGATTTCTGGATCGATTACCTTCTGAGAGATTGCATTGAGAAATGCACATAGCTTCACAATGGCTAATCGAACGTTTTCCGATAGAAGCCCCCTCAATGCAACCGGAAGCAGTTGCATCATAATCACGTGGCAGTCCTGAGACTTTAGGTTCTGGAACTTTTTCTCTGCCATGTTTATTATTCCCTTTATATTCGACGAGAAGCCAGACGGTACCTTAATACTGAGCAGGCATTCAAAGAAGATTTCTTTCTCTTCTTTGGTAAGAGTGTAGCTTGCATGACCCTGATGTATGCTGTCTTCTCGTGCATACGTTGCTGGTCCTCCCGTGCCTCAGGTGTATCTTTTGTCTTCCCATACACGCCCAAGAAGCCAAGCAGGGTCACGCAAAGATTCTTCGTCACGTGCATCACGTCGATTGCGGAGCGGACCTCTAGGTCTTTCCAATATGGCAGGTCCCAAAATATAGATTTCTTCTTCCACATGGGTGCGCGTCCGTCAGCGTCCTTCGGAACAGGTTGTCCGCTAGGACCCTTTCCAAATATCACCTTCAAATCCTTGACCATATCATGTACATCAGCACCAGTACGGTGGCGAGACTTCGTCCGGTGATCCGCCTCACCTTTCAAATGCTTGCCTTTCTTTCTTACGGGATGCCTGCTCGGAAGAAATCGATGATGTCCCAGGTACACATTCTTCTTACAACTATTCAAATATATACTGTCGGTATCATCCAAACAGTGCGTGCATCCGCGGTATCCCTTGTTGGTCTGTCCTGAAAGGTTACTGAGAGCAGGCCAATCATTGATGGTCACGAATAGCAACGCCTTTAGGTCAAATTCTTCCCCCATGTGCTCATCCCACGCACGTACACCTGTTCCATTCCACAGTTGTAAGAGTTCTTCAACTAATGGCCTTAGGTACACATCAATGTCGTTGCCGGGTTGCTTAGGGCCTTGGATGAGCACTGGCATCATAATGAACTTCTGCTTCATGCACAACCAAGGAGGAAGGTTATACAAACATAGAGTCACAGTCAAGGTGCTATGGTTGCTGCTCTGCTCCCCAAAAGGATTAATGCCATCTACGCTTAGACCAAACCATACGCTCCTTGCGTCATCTGCAAACTCCTTCCCGTACTTTCTTTCGATTTTTCTCCACTGCGACCCGTCAGCGGGTACTCTCAACTTTCCGTCTTTCTTACGGTCTTCTCTGTGCCATCGCATCGCCTTGGCATGCTCTTTGTGTAGGAACAAACGTTTCAACCGTGGTATTATAGGAGAATACCACATCACCTTGGCAGGAATCTTCTTCCTTGGGCGCTCTCCTCGACATCACCATGCTCATCACAGCTGATCTTATAGCGCAATGCACCACATACCGGGCAAGCGTTCAAATCCTCGTACTCACCGCGGTAGAGGATGCAATCATTAGGGCATGCATGTATCTTCTGCACCTCTAACCCTAGAGGGCAGACAGCCTTCTTTGCTTCGTACGTACTCTCGGGCAATTCGTTGTCCTTTGGAAGCATATCCTTTATCATTACCAGCAACTTTCCAAATCCCTTGTCAGATACACCATTCTCTGCCTTCCATTGCAGCAATTCCAGTGTGGTGCCCAGCTTTTTCTTGTCACCTACGCAATTCGGGTACAACAATTTTTGTGATCCTCTAACATGCGCTGCAACTTCTTCTTCTCCAAATCACTTGCGCAGTTTCTCTTTGCATCGGCAATGGCCCGACCTAGATCATCAACGGGCTCATCTGATGCCTCTTCTTCAGCTTCTTCCCGCATTGCCGGCTCAGCTTCTTCCCGCATTACCGGCTCAGCTTCTTCCCCCATTGTTGTATCATCGTATTCAGGGAACCCATGGCCAGGATAGCTGTCGTCATCCTCTTCTTCTTCATTGTCTTCCATCATAACCCCTCTTTCTCCGTGCTTGGTCCAAACATTATAGTGGGGCATGAAACCGGACTCAAACAGGTGGACGTGAATGGTTCTTGACGTAGAGTAATTGCGACCATTCTTACAGCCAGCACATGGACAAGGCATAAAACCATCCGCCCGCTTGTTTGCCTCAGCCGCAAGCAGAAATGTATGCACGCCCTCAACGAACTGGGGAGAGCATCGGTCATCGTACATCCACTGCCGGCTCATCTTCATTACACAACACCGAATAGACCAAATTAATACAAGTTCATACATAAAGTTCATACAACACTTAAATGCAACAAACAAATAACTCTCTAGCTAAAGCATTTAAATTCAACAACAAATGCGATCAAGATCGCAACTAAGGTAACAATTGATCCAACAGCATAATGATACCAAGCCTCACTATCGATGGCATATTTTCTAATCTTTCTAATCTTCAAGCGCATTTTCTCCATCTTGATCTT